>NW_017100181.1:1487252-1487813 GCF_001263275.1 Habropoda laboriosa | reverse complement strand
ATTACTTGAAAAACTTATTTTTAATTTTCCATGTTTGCTTAACTGTTGCAATAATTGAGCAAAATTATAAAATTATTATATTACTTTTTTTAGTGGTTATTATTTACATTAATATCATTTATTGCTCTTTTTATTTACACTTATAATGTACCATACTTTTGAGAATTTTATAATTCTAATCAAAAGTGCAACGTAATCTGTTTGTACTTTTCTACTTTATTAAGTTACACATATGAATTAAGCTTGTTTTGAAAAATAGTAAAATTCTTCTTCACAAATATAAGAATTAGTTATATTATATGTTTTATTAAATCAGAATCTTGTACAGATCTTTATTTTAGCTTTTGAAGATTTAGTTCGTACATATTGTAATGAATTGTTTTGTTTTTGTGGAATTATCTTTTTACATAGTAATGAAAAGATACAGTTGCAGAAATGAAAAATGTTATGTAAAATAGTAATTTACATATAAATAAATATCAATTACTACTATTGTTTTGCATTTTGATTTGTATAAATTAATGTTAAATTTAATAATTATGTATATTTGTATATATATAA
>NW_017100181.1:1484881-1487084 GCF_001263275.1 Habropoda laboriosa | reverse complement strand
TATTATAAACTAAATTATATAAATGAAATGCTACTTGCATTTCCAATAAATTTTTATTATCTTAAATAATGATATAAATTATATTTAGTTGATTAATATGAAAATTTAAGTTATATACTTGCTTTTACATGTCATTTCTTGCAATTAATAACTTAGCAAAATTAGTTTTAAATAACATTTTATTTTCAATATTTAAGGTACACATACTGCTTTAAAAATTTGTATACATAATTATGCAACATATAAAACTTTTATTGCATCATTAATTAAATGTAATAAGTTTCATTCAGTTGGTTTAGTTAAATGAGGCAGATCTTTTAGTATCTATTATAAAAGAATATAGATTTCTAAAATGATTACTGCATTTATTGCTGTCCAACATACTCATATTAAAAATACTTTTAAATTACATGCGTTTTGTACACATGCTTATAATTAAATCAATGTATGTTTTTAAATGGGTTATTTAATTTATTTAGAAAAATTTCTTAACATATACTAAAAAATTACGAGCATATAAACGTTAAAATGTAGGAGTAAGATATAATATTTATAATTGGTTATAATCATAAAAGATTCAAATAATTGAAATTTTCATTAATCTCTGAAATACTGTCATAGTGTAATTACAGCTTATTTTTATTTTTGTACTTTACTACAAAAAATTGAGCACATTGTTATAGGAAAATTTCAAAAGTAACAATTAGATCTTAATATAAAACTAAATAATGCCAAAATGTAATAGCATATATAAGTAATTTTGAATGACATCCATAGTGTATCAAAATAAGAATAATATTAACATATCTACAATTTTTGCCTAAACAAGACTTTTTAATTTCTTGACATGAAACAAAAAATATATTTTTTACTATAACAAAGAATTGGTTTTATATATTATAAGAAATATGGAACAAAAAGCTAACAGAGAAAAATGAAATGTAAATAAATTAATGCATTAGGAAATGCCAAATACTTGCTTGAAAGTAGCCAAAAATATATGCAATACAAGTTTTGTTTGTTTCAACATTTTTCTTTCCCAAAGAATTAAGATTTATAATTTTTTATGCATAACTATTTTTAGTATAAACTATTTTTATAAATAGAATTGCATTGTAAAGACAATCTTGAAGTCTGGTTGCGTCCTATAATAAATTGCTATACTTGATCTATGTATGTCTCATAAGGTTGTATTATAAACGAAATAATTTTATTAACAGCTTATTGACTACAATACTGTAATATTAGTGTTGAATTGTTATTTATTTGAAATTTATTGTTAAAACTTATCTCTTACTACTATATGATATTGTTTTGCTTAATTTATATATTTCTAAATTATTATTTGTGGTAATTATTTGCATAAACAAATATTAATTTAATAATGCGAGCTTTTAGTGCAAAGTAAGTTTATTTTCTATTACTACCTTATAACTTTCTGCTTTTGTAAAATATATCAATATAATGGTCAATAAGATGTTAATATTTGTAGTACAACATATTGTACTTGAAAGCAGATGATATAACAATATCAACTTTCAAGTCTTCCATCTTGACAACAGTTTCAAGATTTTTCGCTTAATTTACGAAGTAATATTTCAGTGGTATATTACAGTAATGCTTCTGAAGAAATGAATTGTGATACATAGTTATATACACTTACCATAGATATGATTGGTTTAATACATTTAAAACAAATATTCATTTCAATTATAAACCATTGTATTATTAAAGTGTGTCATATTATGTACTGCAATTATTCTTCTTTTATTTCTCTTTTATATTTTGTAATGTTCCTACTATTTTCTCTATGCTTACATAATATTTAAAATAACGTTTTAATTTTTATTCGATCTTCTCAAATGTACTGCATGCAAGATGTATATTGATTAAATTTATAATGTATAACAATATTATAAATTTCATTTATTCTATAAATACTTGTTATAATCATGATGTAATAAAATGACTATACTTAGGAAATTAATAGATGCATTTGCTAAAAAAAGACGATAGTAGCGTAAGTTATTTTCTTCTAAATCATAAAATTTTTTATATGTTGAGACTGTAAATCAATAAGATTAAATAATACAATTTATATTAGGAATAATTTACAAAATAAGAAGTATGCCCAAGATGTGTTTCTGTATGTATGTATACATTTTGAAGGAATTCAGAAACTGTAGCACTTGTATATCTTATA
>NW_017100181.1:1483990-1484778 GCF_001263275.1 Habropoda laboriosa | reverse complement strand
GGGATACATATTTGTATTTATATTTGATATTATAATTTTTAAGATTTGTCAAAAATAAAAAGAACAAAAATTTGTATTTAAAATAAATTTACAATATTATTTAACATTACTGTTAATGTGTTACATACATCCATTATGTCATAATATGCATATATTTTTCCCCTTCTTATTAACAATAGCAAATATGAAACACTTAAGTTGTATTATTTTCTAAAAAGTATTTAAATAAATTGTTTTAGAGACTAAATGAGATAGTTATTCCATTTAATATGCTATATAAACAAATTTTGTTCAACTCATCCCAATTAAATAACTAAGTTGAAAAAAAAGTTATAATTTTTTTCTTTTACAAATATCTAGGCAATTAATTTATTTGTTTATATATGAATAGAAATAATCCTGCAATGCATATAATAAATGTTGTAGAAAACATTAGTTATTTACCAATAAAATATGACCAATTGGATATTGCTATGGTTATAATATTCTTTATACTGTAGGTACTTCTTACATTTGAAATCTAATAATGTAAAAATTTTAAATGCATTAAATATACGTATTACAAAGTATATAATACTTGAATTCTTTAAATATTTTAAAACATAATTTCGGAAGATTCTGCATGCGGTAGAAGTATATAACAATATAAAAATCTATGTTAAAACTATTTTTCATATATGACGAAATAGTGCATTAAAATATCAATTTTAATGCTCCTTTAAATATTACAAGATAAACTTCATATTTATTTAACATATTTTATTATAAAAATTCAAAATTACCAAGAA
>NW_017100181.1:1471867-1479268 GCF_001263275.1 Habropoda laboriosa | reverse complement strand
ATTTTGGGATAAAAAAACGTAAAATTAAAAAAGTTGATATTTAAATCGCTTGGTTGCCTCGACTCACGTTTCATTCTTATCTTTTCTTCGCTGTCCTTGTCTACGTTCGGCAAACTACAAAGGCAGGCGCGAGGCTTGAAAACGTAGTCCCTGACTCTCCGAGTGTCAGGTTTAGCTTCCTTGCGGTCTGACACTTGTGAAGAATATGCTATATATACATATATTACAAAACATTTTTTAGAGATAATGTATATGTATTACTTTTGTCTAAAAAAAAAATAAAATAATAAAATTGTATCAGTATTCGGTATGATAATTTCTTTTTTTTAATTCACGATCAATTCATAGTTTCTGATCTGTCATTGTTTTTGTTGAGAACCACTGTTGAGAAGCAGTAATCATATGTAGTACTAAACAAGTAAGTAGTATACAGTGCTCCCCCGAACAATTCGGTTTCGAATAACCCGGTTTTTTCTTTTTCTTGAAAACTTTCGTTCATTTCGAATCAATTTACACATTTAGCATACATTTACAATTTTCTTTATGATGGTGAATAAGAGAGGTAAAAAAGAGCGAATGCGAATTCGTTTGCGTGACTAATTCCTCACAAATTGCCGCTGCATACAGAAAACAGAGGCACCGAATTCAAATATATAATATAACGAACAGCCGAACTTGGAAGAAAAATCAAATGACCAATATGTCACTCTGAATTAAAAGAAGGTACATTTAAATAATTACATAATACGTGCGTGGGGGTGTGTAAATATATGCTCATGCATTAGAAGAGTATAAATGTTTTTCAGTTTTTTATGAAGACGGGAAGAGGGGGGAGTTTCCAACAACGCGAATTTCCATCTACGCGGTCAGTCGGCGTTCCTAACCCCTGCGGTTTTCGAGGGATCACTGTATACTGAACGGGAAAATTATATAAAAAAACTAGTTGCATAGTTGTATTAAATTGTACAAATAAAAAGATTGTACATATACATGAGTTACGTGAAAGAATAGCATGATAAAAAAATATTTAGAAATGTACGTGTAATGTTTGAATTAACAACAAAACTGTCTGTTGTACTGAAAAATGTAAAATAGTTTACAAAGCTGTATGTATTGAGTTGGAACGAAAGTTCGTAACGTTTTTTAAGTGAAACTCAAAGATGATGTTTAAATATTTGTACATAGATTTATTCAACCACATATATGCCATTTTGTTCCACTACCTTTCGCCATCTTTGAGGCAGTTTCCTGATTCCATCTTCCATGAACTTGGCATTTTTCTGGACAATGAACTAGTCTAGGTAGTTTGACAAATGCTATGAACTTTTGTTCCAACCCAATAATATTCTGCGAAATTGCATAATTGGTGTCATCAGTTTTGTAGAAGTTCATTAAAGTTGTGATTGTGATAGAGGAACAATGATGTTACATAAAACAAACTTGAAACTATGCCGCCTTTGTGGCAAAGAAAAACAGCAAGGCACAGATTTGTTTACAGACAAAGTTAGAGGAACTGTATAAAATTTAGTTTTTCTTTAATTTATTTTAATATTTCTCCTGTTACAGGTGATAAATATTTCAAATTCTGATGCATTTTCCAAATATGTTTGTATTGACTGTGAACAAAAGATTTATATATTCGATGAGTTTTGCTTAATGGTAGCAAATGTACAAAAACAGCTTGCTGCTCCCTCTTTGGAAATTGATTTTGCAGAAGTATAAAATAATTTAGTTATTTATGTTTAACTGTACATTAATGATTATGATTATTAGTTGACACTTTTCCTATCAAGTATGAAATTATTGTATTTACAGGATATGTTATGTCAATTGAAAGAAAATGATACAATATCAAAAAGTACATTAAATAAGCAAGGAGCAAAAAAAAGTACATGTCCAATATGTGCTAAGAGTTTTAGATGTCAAGCACATTTAAACAGGCATAAACGTATTCATACTGGACAAAGACCTTTTGTTTGCAATGTTCGTAAGATAGTATAATTAAGTGAAGATAGTATAATAAACTTTTATACTTCTATAATGATATAAATTTGAATTAAAATAATGATAAAAAACTATTTAGTTTATATCAAGAAGAATAGTAAAAAATCGTGAAAATAGTATTTTACTTATTTTAGTAATGTGATAATATTTTCAGATTTGTAAAATGTCTTTTAACCAACAAGAAATATTAATGAAACATAAAGAAAGACACGAAGGAAAAAAGCAATTTCAATGTGCAAATTGCCATCAGTCATTTCGTTATAAAGTATCATTAAAATCTCATATGATAAATTTTCATATGGATATGGAGCAATCTGTCAACAATCAAAATTTTCAAATAGAGAATAATTCATTTACATGCTTAGAATGTGGTAAGCAGTTTGTGACAAAATACAAATTACAAAGGCATTCAAGATGTCATACTGGCGAAAGACCGTATCATTGTACTTTTTGTTTGAAAACATTTTCGCAAACTGGCAATTTAAAAGTGCACCAGGTAAAGTACCACCAAATGCATGGTTCTGTTACTGAAATAAGAAGACAAACTCAGTACAATAATCAAATGATTGACTGTGATATACCTACAACACTAAATACTTTTCATACAGTTAACATGTCAGAAATTGACTTACAGAACACAATAAACGAGACTATAAATTCTACACAGCAGAGTAGTTCATATGCTTCAAAATTATACGAAAATTCTTTATATATTGATGACGAAATCGAGACGATACTGGATCGTGGTCTTGGTCACCTAGAACAAAATAAATATTCGGCAAATGTACAAGACAAAGTATCACTTTGTTTGAAACAACCAGAAACTCCTGAATTATTGCATAGTTTATTATATGATGATGGATAGTTTTCATAATCCAATTAATTACTTATTTCAAACAATATCATGATTATTTATGTTTAAAAATTATAAATGAATAATCTGCATATTAATACTTATAAGATCGCATACATTTTTCTGCATTAATTACGTACCAAAAACTTACGGCGTACCCTCATTCCTGTAATCGAGTAGATTTGCAATTAAGGCACTCTATTCCTTGGCTGTAAAGGTTCAGCTTACTTCCACATCCTGGTTGCACTTACCGAGGAGGTCAAAGAGGATGCAGTGGATACAGACGTGTCGATCTAGCAAAAGGGTTCTGTTTCCGGAAGAAATTAGTGTCTTGCCTACCACTTGATCTCATTCTCTACCACATTGTCTCTTCCTGCCAACCACGCGTTAGCGCTTGCAGACTCATTGCTGACCACCGTCCGCACGTGTTCTTCAGCCTCCGACGCTCACACCTTTAGCTGTTCTCGAAGGCTCTCGGCGGTACGCTTAGAGGTCAGCTCATCTTTAACACTTCATTTAAAATGCAGCCATTAAAACTATTGATAATTATATAACAATCGTACTCATTTATAAGTTATATACATTTTTATTAATTAAAGTATTAATATTTTTGTAACGTATGATATTTTTCGAAGCATTTTCCAACATGAAGCGGTATTTTACAAGAAGAACACATAAATGCCGTAGAGCCACGTTTCTTCCCTGCAGTGCAGACCTTGCAGGCTCTTCTTGGCTTTTCATTGGTCCCTTTTCCTATTATTTTCGTAATTTTGTGTTTTTTCATGTCTCCACATATTCTATCCACTGGATCGTATTTAGTTACCCTTTGCGTCTGCGATGTGGAAGTACTTATTTGAAAATTGAAATTGTCGGTGATGTCAATATCATACGAGCATTCAACTTACTGGGCTGTGGCTCTTACCTTTCTGGCGTTGAACTCAACAATTTCCGAACAGCAGCTAATAAGAACTTTTTGAAGGTAATTTTATTCCCCGTTGTTTTCTTGTACATTTGGTGTGCATTAAATAATGTGCAATTTATAAAAAATAGTGCCGCTTTCTTACTCCATTTTTTCGTTTTTCGAAAAATCGAATAGTAGGATAAGTATTGATCCGCGCGATCTACGCCCTTCATGTATTTATTATACTCCATTACACAGGTTGGTTTACTTGTCCTGCGGTTTCTTCGGGTATCTACAACATCAATTATACTTGCACGACGTACTGTGGTTATCATATATAGCATTTTTTTTTTCATGCTTGCACCAAGACATTATTCCTCCTACGGAAAATTATTGCATTTTCGTCCAGCTTTATATCTCTCACGCAAACTGGCACACTTCTATTCCTCAGTGTTCCATACATTCCTCTCTCTTTCTCTCTCTCTCTTTTTTTTTTTTTACAATTCCTCTGCTATTTGTATACTGTTATAGTAGTTGTCCATGTAAACTACGTGCCCCAAATTTATGAATGGTTGCAATAATAAATGCACGGTAGTGTTCAGTCTATATCCTTGTGCACAATATACATCAAAATTACAAATATAACCCGTCGTACCTTCACACACCATGCGCACTAGAATTCCGTACTTCGTTATTTTGGCCGGGTTATATGTCCGAAATGAGAGTCTTCCCCTCTAATGTGTAATACTCTCATTAAGCGATAGTTCTCTTTTTGGTTTATATAGTCAGAAATTTTTCCCGAAAATATGAAGTGACGAATTCAATTTTATCCAATCTATCTTTACAACGTTCGTTATTATTTAAGTGTATCTCCATATTTGACGAAGTCTATCCCTTGTCATCGTATCGGCGAAAATTGGTGTAGAAAGTAAAGAGTCTGTGGACCAATACTCATCTCTCTCAGATTTGTTTTACAAAACCCATTAGGATAATCAGGCTGAGAAATTTTTCCATTTCTGTTTTGCTTATGTCAATCCAATCTTTCCTTTTATTCGGTCCTCTATCGTTATTATTGTTGCTATTCACTATTATCATCAAAATTGTTTTCGTTGCTTTCGTTACCAGAATAACTCGGCAATCGGATCGATTTGAAACGTCTTACAATGACACCGATTCCACTGTCTTCATCAATATCTGTCATTTCATCACTATCACTATCGAAATTCGACAAAGAATCGGCGTATATATTCTCTTCATTACTCCTGCGCGGCATTTTGAGATTTAAAAATTGTTTAACTTTTAAATATCAAACGAAGAAAATATAAGTTAGAATGGAACTGGCTTCACAATACGATCTGAACTGGACGAACGACTTTTTCAAAATGAAAAGAGGATATAGGAAATATCGTAATCACACAGAACGCCAGTCGAAGAGTGCCAACAGCTGAAATCACGCATATGTGATGCCCGCCGATAGTCGCTGGCCGCCGAAGTCACTCATACGTGATCGCCGCCAGTAAAGTGTTAAGTTTACAATCACACAGAGGCAACGGGGATACTTTACTCGTACCGCCAAAGTCTTCCTCCATGCAGTGCTAAATGATCCGATTCGTCGATGTTATCGCGTTCGGCCACTAATGACGATACGTGTGCTCGATTTCTATGATTGTGTTAGAAAAGGTGGGCTAATGGGGGTATGACCTGCATTCCTTTGTCATGCCATCTTCTCATGGATGCACAGTATGTCCTGGAAATCGCGCGTCTAGGCCTTGAGCTGCTTCGAGCCCGCCCCACCTTTGAGGATCGCCCTCGCAACTGCCGACACCCACGTTCTTATGATCGTTTTCAATTAAACCTTGTACCGTCAAGGCCATATTCTTAAGCCTGGCGGCCATCCTTCCTGCGGCAACACTTAGGGCTTTCCCTCTACTTCGAATGGTTGAAGAGACGTTCTTCGTCTCCGCCGACGGTTTTCGATGGTTAGATGTACCGTCGTTGTCACTCTAGAACCCCTTGTAAAAGTTCTAGTCATCACCGAGTCTCTAGGGGTATCCCTACTATGTATCCGGTAGGAACCTCCCCTCGGCCAGCTTCCATTCTGACTCCATACACCTGTTCCCAAGGGTAGAAATTGGCGGGGACCCTTCACACAAATTGCTCCATAGTTGTACCCTACCTACCCTGGCTTTCCTGTCCCCCTCCCAATGCTGTTGTCTTGATCCAAAGTCCATTCACGGCCTCACCAACGTCGCCGTCGAACATTGGTCCTTCGTCCCCTATTGATATATATTGACATAAAATTAATATAAAAACATACAACGTCTAATACCATTCCACTTTACCTTATAACAATCTTTTTCTATATCTGTTTTAAAAATACAGTTTACCAAATTCCCTGGGACACCTTGTACATGAGTTATAGTTTAAACAAAGATTGTTTAATTATTTTATAAGTCATTTTATACAATGTGATGCATTAAATGTGATAGTAGTAAGAATGAATTTTCATTCACTTATTAAGTATAATATTACAAGCACTACTAAATTAATACTGTGTATGTTTAATATGAGATAATATTGATTTATTACTGTTGATGAAACCGCTTAACAATATAAAAATCTAGACTTATCAATTTCTATATTAGTTATGTATGTTATACAATGTAAATTTATTCCTTATAATGTTTATTAACATAATAAAATTAGTAAAATTCCCAAAAATACAAATTTGTATGACGCTTTTATTTAACTACACTTCACTTTCTTTTAATAAACGTGCATCAGTATTGTAACATTATTGTTTAATGAAGGAAATGAAAATATTTACAAAAAAAGGATTGGACAATGAAAATAACGTTAAAGTGAAACCAAAATTAAATTTAAAATATTTCAAAGAGCAATTTGAAACATAACATTAATGACTTATTGACTTTTATAAAATTTTCAATAATTTTTAAATAATTAAATAACTGGCGGAACATATAACATGTCTTTATTTTATTTTACAAATTGGTAAAAAAGATTACTTATTGTATTACGCAATAATATTTTATAAGTTTCGTTATTTTCTTACGACATATTTTTTGTTGAAAGATATATGACAATAAATTTCTGTCTCTATACATAATTTTTTCCAATAAAACAATTACATCAATACGGAGTTGAAGTTTTATTTTTATGTCAATATTATAAATACATTAATGAAGAATATTTAACTGTCCAGTGTTAGTGGCATAAACTAGTCCTTGCCCAGGTTGTGGCGCCCACCTAATGCAATTTATACTTATGTGTCCTGTAGTTGATTGATTATTTGGGAATAATTCTCTAACAAGCAACATACTCTTTTTTATATTTTTAAAATTTAAATAATTTTCTATATTGTGAATATTCCAGTCTTGAATACATGGTCTATCGTCATCTTGATTTTGGGATTTTTTATGCATTAGTCTGTAAATACTAGCCATAGTATACTTTTCTTGAAAAATATTTCTTGCCAAACCTACTAAAAGGTGTTCCTGTGTTGGTGAAATTGACACAGAAATGACACTATGTTTCGCTTCCGTCCAATAAATTCTTTCCCCTAACGTTTCCCATTGTAAACTATAAATTCCTAAAAAACAAAAAGATTACTTTATATTAGAGT
>NW_017100181.1:1470107-1471523 GCF_001263275.1 Habropoda laboriosa | reverse complement strand
TGTTGCTAATAGTTTTCCATCTGATGAAATATCTATACTAGCATCATTATGAATATTGCATTTGCGTATAACAATGTTTTTCTCACCTATAATTTTATAAATACTTTATGATTAAATTACAAAGTAACATGCATTTAAAATATTTAGTATACAATAATAATTAAGCATTTACAATTTGTAATATCAGGTATTTCCCCTTTAGAAAAATCCCATGCCTGTACACGGTAACTAGATATTCCAGAGAAGTTTGACTCTAGTGCTGATATATGTTCTAAAAAGTAAAATAATTTATGTCAATTAAATTATAACAATGTAATTATGCAACTAGTAATACTGTATCAACGTGTGTATAAATATACATATGTTGCTTTGTGCTTCATTAACAATATTTCTTTTATTACTATTAAATTTTGAAAATTTGTTTATATATTGTTATACGTTTATTTTATACTTGGAATAAAGAGATAAATTTTTGTTTACGTGTCATGAAACACTCAGTATATGATACAAAATATCATTTAATATTTATATATTACTAGAATCTATTATATAAAATTTTAAATAAAACTGAACCTTTTATATTGTATTCACCTAAAAAAAGTACACCATCACCATCATTTGGAAGTTCTAGTTCTCCGCTTCCTCTTCCTATTCGCGGTCTGGAATTACCAGTATATTGTGGTATAAAACTTTCGTGATTATCTACTGTTGCAGTATCAAGTAGATTTGATTGTGCACTATGCGAAGGTTCAGTTGCAATAGTTCTAAGCGATTGAATTGCTTCATTCTGAGCAGTTCTTTCAGAGTAGTTATTCAGTATTTGACTACCATATGGCATACCACCATTCCCGGAACGAACTCTTCGTAATTCACTAAAGAATAATGAACGATCGCATGTGTACCTAAAATTTTATTATTGATATATTAAAGGACATCAAATAAGTTATACATCATATATACCTTAATATTGATTGGTTTACAGGAGTGTTTGCAATACCTGTGATTAATTTTCTTCCTAAATTGTCAAAAGCTACATATCTGAAACATATAATTTAATACAAAATAACTATGATAAATTCCAGCAAATATAAAAAAAGTAAATTTTAGTCTTAATTAAGTTAGGTTAAATAAAAAATATATATAATGCAAAATAAAGCTTTGTATATATTTTTTAGTAGCTTAATTGTATTTCAAACAGTATTTATTGATTATGGCTATATTATAAACAAAGTTTTAAAATTTTAATAATTTTCAAGTGAGACTATTTAACTTCATTAATAGTTTAGAGACTTTCATTCTCTGTAACTTCTGAGATTCTGATATCACTATCATTAAAAATGCTTAGTGCAAATAATATAAATATCAATAGAAGCTTTAAAAAATATATAAAATTGTAAAGCCACCCTTTTCTAGCTA
>NW_017100181.1:1465730-1469910 GCF_001263275.1 Habropoda laboriosa | reverse complement strand
AAGATTTATTATATAATATATAAAATAGTAAAACTCACCTTACTTTTACTTTATCACTCTTAGTAGTTATTACTGCAAAAGGTTCAGATTGACTCCAATCCCAAAAGTGTATTTCATTGTTTGTTGCTATAACGAGTAACTTTTCAGATGGGTGAAAGGCAAGAGAAGCTATAACTGTCTGACTTTCAGCATTCCAAACCTTACTACTATCCTGTATCGACCAAATACATTATAAACAAAAGCCACTCTATCAATTTATATGTGCTTTTATATACTTGTTTTTATTCCATTTTTTTAAACATGACAAGATGGAAAAACTTTGTAATAGTTACTGTTTCTTTGGTTTTACTTCTACACAATAGTTGTTTATATAGAGCAAACAGAAATGTGTAAATGATAATACATTTAACAACATAGTTATTACTTAATGATTATCTGATAACTAAAAATGAGTTCTTTTACATAAAAGTTGATTACAAAAAACATTTTGAAGAATATCACAACTTCAAAATACCAGTATAATTTTTATTATTATACAAAATTACTTACAGTTAAATCCCAGACACGAACTTGACCACCAAGACAACCAGAAGCTAATATCTGACTAGAGGAGGGATGAAATGCAATACACCATGGAGTACGTGGGTGACCAGAAAGAATTTTAATGTTTTTTCCAGTTGCAACTTCAGTAATATAGACACTGTGGTTCCCATGTGCTGATGCCATTTTGGTACTAAAATGTAATGTCATAAGTTAATTTTGTAACATATAATTATTTAGTGGAACTTAGTTGCAACTAAACAATATTCTATAAAATTAATTTATTTCTTACCCATCAGGACTAAACACCATTAAAAATGTTGCTTTAGGAATTCCTGGCAGATCATATTCCTACAAAAAATTAGAAGTTATAAAACTGTTCATCTTTATTTAATTTATAAGGTATGATATAACTACCAATTCTTCATGTTTTTTCACTATTAAGTTTGTTTCAGCTATTGATTCTAGTTCACGTGTATTGGTTTTATAACAATTGTAATATAAAAATCCAAAATCTCGCAGCATTAAGTCTCGCAATATATTTTGAGACTGATTGCAATGAAGCAATTCTTGTCTCTTCTTGACTTTCCCCATTTAGCAAAATATCCTGTAACATTCATAAAAATTATTAGAATTAAACAAGTGGAAATTAAACTTCTTTTAATAAATATTAATATACAGAATGTGTTAAGTATAACAAAAATTGACATCATCTTTCACAACTAAATCTATGTTTAAAATTTATTTAAAACATCAAATTTAAAATCAACTTCAAAGTTATTTAATACATTTTTATGTGTGTACATACACCATAAACATAACATTAGACATCCATTTAAGGTTTCCATTTTGTATTCTTCAGATATTCAACAAGAACACATGTTACAATTCATAACTAATGATAATATAGTTCTATAAGTTAAACACATAGGTAAAAATACACTACAAGGTACTATGAAAAGGCTTTTTGCCAATAAGAACAGTCCTACATATTAAAATCAGCACTAAAAGTTATAACTTATAATTTCTGTTAAAGAAATATATAATGTGTTATATAGATCCTTTCAACTTATTTTTCTTGTTTTTAAGGCAAATATATATAAATAAAACAAAAATTTAACCTCTAAGTTCAAGATCAAGATTCATTTTTCAAATTTATATTGATTTAGGTATGAAGATTGATCTGTAAAAACTATAATAAAAATAAAATATATTAAACAATTTTTTTGTATTCTCTGCACACTATTGATTAAAATTATTTTTTATATAGAATATTTTCTGAATATATAAACATTTTTCTGCAATATAATGATATTACAAAATTATTTTCAAGATTTATTTCACTTACTCTACAAAATGATCTTTTACTCAAGGTAAAGAGATTGATAAGAAACTTGTGGAATGAATTATTTTACCAAGAAAATTTTACCTTTTATATTTTCATTGTATTTTTATAAGAAAATTTTTAATTAAATAGCAAAGTTATCTTAATAAAATTTAATTCAAACTTACATGAATTATGTTTGAACTATTTTTAATTGTATTTAACCTGAATCACCTGTTGCTTTCAGTAAATTTAATACAAAGTAATATGTTATTTGTTGTTAAATTAATTCGTGTTATAAAAAAACAGACTTTTTACCAACATTTTGATTTGCAAATTTAAGTGATTTAAATTACGTGTAATTATAAAGAGTGTATGTTGAAGCTTCGTATCGTCAAAAAAATTTTGCTAATTTATGGGTAATACTGCGGCAAAAATATAACAAAATATATTCAAACGTTTGTTCTTATTAAAAAATAACTCATTCCTTATCGTTCCCAAACGCTGATATATCTGTTGAACAGATAGGACGAGAGTCATTCGCAGATGCTTTATCCCGCTTATTCTTGACATATCCTGCACACTGTTCTTATTGAACCAGAATCAACATGTACACGAGATGATGTTTCTATTTTTGAAATAAAAACTTAATCTTCTTCAATTATGCGATCATAAAGTATTTACTTTGCTATATTACATGTACTTGTAAGGAGAAAAACAATTGTTTAATTAATTTACTAGATCCAGATTTAGGCTTAAATTTTTTGTATGGCTAATTAAATTATCCAAGTCGTTAAATAATTTTTTCTTCCTACATTCAAAACTTAAAATATGGCAGTCATTAGTTTCAAAATGTAAGTACTCTGAGTGCATCGATCTTTGCCAAATCCCTAGAACTAACCCAACACACAGCGATAGTGGTCCTATGTGAAATGGCATACGATACGTACGATATGGAATGGCGTTTCATAGAAATCGCACGCCATTCCACATAGGCCTACCACCTCTGTGCGTTTATATAGTTAGTTCTAGAGATTCGACAAAGTCGAAAGTATGCTTATATGTCCCGGGCGCACTGACTCAAGCAATACTTATGTTTTCCCAAATTCCGTAAATTCCCTAAAACAACTGATTGGTTTTGGCGGTAGTCACCAGATGTCTCACTATCTCTTTCCATTCTTCTCTAAGTGCTCGTTCCAGTCTTCATCTTTATATATACTATTTCAAATTCTAACAGTCTCAGAGTTTGAAGCAGGGATCGTCTGCGTCAGTTTTAATGTTTAGTCTAGCGAGTGATTCTTTGCATGTTTCCGCTCTAAGTAATGCACAGCTAGTACACCGGAGATAAGGCACAAGATTATCTCCTGTTTCTTACTATGTATATATGTACTTGCCTTAGGGTTGGGGACGTGACAAGAATATTTAGTAGTACAATCTTGATCCGCAATAAGGAACTCGCTATCTTCTCTTCTTTATTTAAAGTCGGCCGCCGAGTGAGAGGTCCATGAAAGCGAGAAGCCATAAATTTTTCCGATCGAATGAACAGTGACGTCGTTTAGTAGAAGATGAATAGAATATGTATACATAATGCATTCTCACTCTAGTATTAGCTATAGTGTGTTACACATATCTCGAGCCTCTCGTTCGTTCTCCGCGTTCTCTCGTCCCTTTCGAGAACAAAGTGAAGTTGAATAGCATACTTACCCGATCCGTAATAACTAACTGGCTGGTTCCGAGCGAGTTGCTTATTACGGATCAAAACTGTAGTCATTCATGACTATACGTAAATCATAAAATTCATTCATAAATAATGTGAAAATGAAACGAAATTGAAAGAAAAATCGGTCAGGTCCATATATTAATAAACTAACATTTGAAGCGGTTTGAATCTAAAATATTTCGGATCTAAACTCGCGAAGCGTTTGTTTATCAGACTAATTCTGTTGTAACCAAATTATTCAAGCTGTTGATGAATTATTTGAAATATGAGTCTATTTTATATTTAAGGTTTATTGTATTTATTTGAATTTATTAATTATATCCACATAGCAAATAAGGATTTCATATCATATGGAATCCGCTTCAGTGATTGATGAAGAACATAAAAACATGAGAAAGTTTATATAAATATATAACCCTATTCGAACGTTACTCCCAAATTATAACTATTTTTGTACCCCAATAAAGCTGGTATATTGATTGTGCTTAACTCTTTGTATACAATAGTTGATATCTTTCAACAAGTCTAAAATTTTTCAGGTTAGAGGTAGCTATTTCGAGCATATTAATGAAATAAATATTTAAAAATGGTATGGA
>NW_017100181.1:1454008-1465705 GCF_001263275.1 Habropoda laboriosa | reverse complement strand
AAATTGAATGTATAAACTTCGTAATTGTTTATTTAAATTTTTTGTCACTATTTTCAAAACAATATTCATTTATTTTCAACTTACAAATTTTTACATATTTCATTCGAAAACATAATTTATCTTTATTTATAAATGAATGTACACTATATGCATTTCTTTCTTGGTTTTTATATTAACACTTTACCTGCGGGAGTCACGTATACGTGATACGTATCACGTATGTCCATAGGACAAGGGAAACCCATTCGCATACCGCAGGTTGGGTGGCGCCTACCGCGACAGTTTAAAGCACATATCGAACATGGTAGGTAGGTATAGTCCTTTTCATTTGGAATTAGTATTTCAGCCATTTCAGATTGCGTTGTGCAGTGAAATTCTTTGTAACATATTTTACGGCATAATTTAAAAATTTAAATACCTACATAGCGCGCAAGAGAAAGGACGAGGATTTATACACTGATTGTTTGTCAGATTGTGATAATAACAGTGACGAAACGACAGATATTATCGCGTAAGCTCGCGCCGAAAATGCCCGCAGGTAAAGTGTTAAGAGCAACAGATAAATGTTTTATATGTTATTTAGTGATTCAAAATACGTAGATTACCAGAAACTATTTTGTTTTCTAAAATTGTACCTGATGGAAGATCAATACGCTCTCCATGATTGGCAATAATGATCACAGTCCCTTTAAGAGTTACACCCCTTCCGAAAGTGACATCACCAGACACTGTAAGATGATCCAATTCCAGAAGATCTGGTATAGTTGGAAATCTAGTTAGAAATTCTTTAACCTATAAAAAAAGGTTTTGCATTAATCACATAAAATTTCATATTCACAATATATTTATGATTTAAGAAAATTATAATAGTAATAATAACCTTTGCAAAGTGATTATCGCCCAATTTTATAAGAGGTGTTGTAGGGAACATTCGTTGAGGGCTCATTACTAATGAACCATTGCGAAGAGTATATAAATTGCTCATAACAAGCATTAAATCTGAAGTTTTCTTCACTGGTAAGAATCTACTGCGCGGAACATTAATACCTATTTGTAAATGAATACATTAATATAAACATATCCATATAATTATAATAGTTTCGAAATAATAATGTAAAAACCCATAGAAAGAATTTAAAAGTTTGTAACAAATACAAAATACGTTTCTTACCGATACTTCCTTCAAATGATTTCATTGCAGCTCCTACAGCTGTTTCTAATTGAATGATATTCAAACCATTCGAAAAAGTTTTATCATTGACAATAATTTCCATGTTCAAAGAATTTTTTCCCAATACTCTCTCAATAGCTAAAAACGACAAGTCATAAATGTTGCAATTATAAATCAAATAATTAGAAAAGAAATACGTACCGCTGAGTTTTATCCATAAATTGTTTGTATTGAAAAACTTAAATGTTTTCACAGATTTGAAATCATCTACGTGTTCTTTTGGAACTTGTGCGATTTCAAGAAGGCGGAGCTTATCCTCGTATTTAATTAACGTTCCACCCTACAAATGTGTATAAGAATTTTCTTACTTTTAAAAAGAAATATATTATTTTGAAAAGGGAAATTTTATCACCTTAACGTCGGCTCGAGTTTTATCAGTAACTTCCATAACAAATTCAAGAGGTGATGCTTCACGCTTATCTAGCAGTAATTTCAAAATTTTGAAATCTACAGTAGCACCCAAATTATCGATGTTTGAAATAAAGCAATATTCGCGACCCTACAATAACATGATGTTTATTGTAAATAAATAATAATAGTATGTAACGTAATTATTAGTACATAAATTCATATATAAGAAGTTATACCTCTTCTATAAATTCTTTCAATAAACCCGAATTTCGGAAACTTTCATAAAAATCTCCATGGCCAGGAGGATACCACCTGTAAGTAATATTTATAAGTAGGTATTTGTACATTTCGTAAATGTGTAAAATTTCATCAAATTTTATCAGTCTTACGCTTCAATATCATCAGAAATATCACAGTGTTTTGCAATTGGAAGTAGGGAATCTCTGTTAATACGAGGGTAACAACTTTGATTAAATGTATGAATAACAACATCTATTCCTCTGTATTTTCTGATAATCCGTTGCGTCTCGTCGTCCGTGTTAAAGGAATTCATTAAAATAAGAGGTACATTCGCATTATAAACCTTATTTAAATACTGTTTATAAGAAATAAGAAATGATTATCGTTTATTCGTTCTATATAATTTCGAACTTATAACTATTATATTACAACGTATTTCACAATAGCTGTATTTACCTCAATTTGCTGTACAGTGAGATCAAGAAATGTAAGTCCGTTGCGTACTTCTATTACAGATTTTGGTCCATGGCAACCCATGCTAGTTCCCAATCCACCATTCAATTTTATAACAATTAACTTATTTAAAAGGGCTTTGATTTCTTCTCCTTCCGGAGTTGGCAAAGAATTGTAATCTCTTATCTGAAGATAGAACAATATTAATCTTATAATTTCGTTTCTTTTAATCTCAAATAAAAAACGGACAAAGTGTTTGTTACAGTTTATCTGCTTGTTGTATTTGAAACAGGGAAACCTAACGTTATAAACACAAAGATATTGCAATTTTAAAGTGAAGAACGATGATTTACCGCATCGTCGGGCAGCTTTTGTATGCCGTCCCATTGTAGCGAAGGCCCTTCCTCTTGGAGAAATCGTTTGAAGAGGTGAGTGAAGCCTTCCAATTGCCGATGAATCTCCTGTTGGTCCTCTCCTGTCGCGCTCACCTCGAGTTTGTGCAACTCCTGTTGGAGCTCGTTCAGGGCATCCCTCTTAGTTCTTTCGCGGAATGCCTGTGTATCTGAGGGACTGCGTTGATGACCGCGTGCCTACGGATTTATTGACCAACATAGTAAACAACAAAGCGATAAATACCTTTTCTCTTCACAAGCAGTTTGGCCCCGACATCGTCGCCATCCAATTTTGAAAGATCGTGCATGACGTATGAACGGTTTTACGTTTCTTTTATTGTTATTATCTTTTTCCAACGAAACTTGTTAAAAGGAGCAAAAAAGGAAGCAAGTCTTTAAGCGGTCCTATGGGAAATGAAGATAATACTATTCTGGATTCCGTTAAATAGTCCTTGTTATTGAACGGCGATCAGGAAAAACGTAGCGGTTTGAACAGACCCGTGTTTCTACACTTAAAAATGATTGTACCAATCATTATTTTGTTTCTCGATCGTAGCTTCTTTTCATAAAAACGAATCATTAAGGCTTTTTTATTGTGTAACGTGTAAATGAAATGTAATAATTTCAAGTTGCGTATATTCACTGGTTTAGGGTAGTTCTTCAACTAAAATTTTGCTGACATTGCAGAAATCTTCCAATACACCACGAATATTAATAACTTCAAATAAATTTAATTAGTTGAAAGCGGATAATCATAAATATCTGCTTTCAGTTTAGTTTTATGTACTGGTTTACGTGATGATTGTTTTATTGTTGGAGAAAGGATGGTGTTATACTTGAAAATGTTCCTTAGTAATCATTCTGAACAGTTCCTAATGGAAAATATATGCTTGTAAACGAATGGAAAAATATTGTCTTCGAAATAGGCTCAAGTGAAATCCAACAAAATAGAAATTTCAAGACAATTTTCCTTGCTTTAAGTGAAGATACAATGTCTCGTAATCCGTAACAAGTGTTATCCCTGAGAATAGAAAAGAAAAAAGCGTACTGAAAAACTGATCCCTTTTCGAGAGAAGTAAATTTGAACATTTTCTTGTTATTTTTAATAATTCCTTTTTAAATAATACGCACTGTCTTCAAACGAATAGCAAAATTCTTAGAATATGAATTACAGTTTCCCAATAGTTCCGACTAAATGAAATTGATACACAAATAAGAAAACGATATTTTCTTCTTCGCTGTTTTAACACGTTCCATCATCGATAACCGATGATTGATCACTAGCCGGGAAAAACTCACTGGACGAAAGTTGATTCATCGCTCGAGCAAAGTACCTATACATACACACATATATGTACATATAAAGAGATATCAAAGTATTAAGAATCGAATGTTAGCGGATTTCTTTTCTTTTATGCATTGAACGTTTTAATGTAATTGTTTCACTGTTAAATAACGTGTACCGTTATTTTGTTATGAAAAATGTAGATTTATTAAAACCAAAGCTCATGTATAAATTTTTCGAAATATTTACGCTTGGAAAAATATTTCTCTTTACAATTAGTTTAAAACTGTGCGTTTCTACTTTCTTTTACTATTTTATAGATGATAATGGCAATAATGGTACCGTTGCCGCTATCTATACACCATTTATTTCAAATTGCTAATGTTAAACAGCAATAGTGTTTCTTCTACTACGACATTACGAATTAATGAGAAATCTAAATACGTGGTGTTCGAATTACTCTAAGGAATCGACTGAATTAATCAAGTATGACGAGGTAATTAAATATTTTTCTTGTAATTTCAAAGTTAAAGAATGATATTTGAATATTTGGTACGAGTAGAGGTTAGTTTATAAAGTGTAGAGCAAAATTTTATTTATAACAAGCAGAAGAACACTGTTACGTTATACCGAGCAAATCGCATAATCTGTTATTGGGTAATTGGTATCTTAACAATGAGTAATAATATTACAAAACTTGTTAATTCTACTACTGTCCAACAAGAACGTATAGGGCACGAAAAAAAATATTTGCCACGGTTCTCATAGGTGAATCTATTTATAGATCAATCTTCGAAACTTTGAAATTTAAAGTTAACCTTTTTTTTTTCTTCATTTTTCTGTATTCCATTTTATGCTTTTGCACGTCATATCTGTTACGTGTTACGTTTATTAAAAGTGTTGTTGTTTTTCAAGTTTTAGATAGTGATTTGAGTACAAATTAAACTAAACATGAATGTACATATTTTTAGTAACATATTCTCGGCATTTTAAATGTCTGAATAATCATCGTTTAATTCATACTTACAATTATATTTATTTAAAGCCACTTCAAAATAAACGAATATACTTTCGTACGTTATCAAATCATTAATTCAGAAAATAATACGTGATCATTATGAAAATTAGTGTATCTTTTAAAATGAATATTTTATCTTTTCCAGTTGGTATGACAACAACGTATAATGAAGCCATTATATCCTTATCTACAGTAGGTAATAATGGTTTTGAAAATTGATGTTTGTAATAATTCATTTGGTCTACCTTATACACAAATAACATAATTATTACCTGTTTTTACTGTCCTCTATTTAAGCATGAATAAATAAATATTACTTATGCGCTATTATTAATTAGAACAGAAAATAACGAGAAAAAAAAAAGAATAAACTTATGTATTAGATACATTGAAATAGATCAAAATGTATCACAACTTATTATTTTATTTACAAAAACCACAAAATCAATGTACCAGTTCCTCCTATCATTATTATATGTCTAAATGTTTTTTGTTCTTAAAGCAAAATGGCATTTACAGATTATATTTATTTAACAATTTATACGTTCATTGAAATTATTAACGATACAAATTTATCACGCGATTTTATCATTGTACTCAATTAAGTGTACACTTAATGCTCTTCGAATTTTAACGTATTCTTTAAATTTGATTCGTTTCATGAAAAGGGTAGGAAATGATCGTTTTAAATGCATTTTATAATTTATCATAATATTCGAATACATCGTGGGAACTGTCTGATTAAAAGGGATATCTGCGATACGAAATGACTGGCTTAAATGTGCCGGCCCGTGATTATGAATGTGTCGTTTAATTTCCATTTCGAGACATTTAAACTTTTTCCGCTGGGGGTGTATTGAAAAATATATATTTTCGTTACGTAATAATATTTTGTCACAAAACACTCGCTGTTGTAATGTGAACCCTTTCTGTGAAAAAAAATCGACGAAACACAACTAACTGTGTGACAGCTAACATTGAGTTTTGCAAAATTTTCCACTCTTAGGCCACCTTTATAATCACCGACACAAATAGCGGTGTGCGTTTAGCGTTTCAACTCGAAACTTATTAATATTCGATTTGTCAATGTCAATCGAAGAACGTAAAGATAGAAAAGGAGTTTATATTTTAATCAGTTTTCGTCAATCTGTACAGGTGTTCGATAAACAAAGCGGTAGGAGTTGATTCTGTTTGCTCGAAATTATCATCATCGTTACTTGTATCATCTCTCGTATTTCTTTTATCAATTCGTTTAAATCGTCTGCGTATCAACTGTTTCGTTGAAGAAACAAAGCAGTAGCAATTAAAAACAAGTTTTTAATCTTTACGAACAGTATTCATCAGCCGCTAAAACACTTCGTACGATAAAAGGATTGAAAAAATAAAGAAAAATTGTTAATAAATAAATTATCAATAAAATTAGAAATAAGATAAATTATTTTCTTCATAATACACTACATTACATAATTAGCTAAATAATACTAGCTTCGTATTATTACGAAAAAATGTGGAAATATCTTATAATTTCTGTACACGTCAAATAATAGACTCTTTCAAGTTTTAACCAAGAATTGAATTATGTTTAATGTTTGCATAGATAAATATTTTGTAAAATATATGAGACATTGAGAAATTGTTCGAGTGAAGACTTTTATGTAAGCGTGTTTTAAAAATATTTCATTTCATACATCTTTTTCACTATTTTGAAAAAAAAATTGCTTTAATTGCGCGAACCTAGAAATGTTCAATACTGCATTACCTTTAGAAACGATTTAAAATAATAGACGATATATTATCAAATGATCGAAAGATTTTCTTCTCTATGATAAGAATAAAAGCAAGTCATTTAGGATCAAAACGATGACGCTGTTCTTCACGTAACAATCAACGATAAGGAATGCATTTCATTTATTCATGTTGGTTCATTTTTACAAGCAACATAAATCTTGAAAGAGAGTAAAGATAATGACTGACTATAGGTAATACTGCGTGTGTATTCTGCAACGGATCAGTTAACAAAAACAACAGAGACAATAAGAAAAAGAAGAAAAAGAAAAAGATGATACGATTCGATAGTAAAATTCTTCCAGTAACGAATAGAAAGTTCAATTTTGTTCGTATTTCCTTGCGTAACAAATAATTTTCCCACGAATGAAGTTTAAACTATAACAATTAAATATAACAATATAACTGACTAAATAGATTACTAAATACACACGTATAACAACACAACTGATTAACATAAACTGACTAAAATTGAAATGTCATTTAGACTGGTTCACAAACTGCGATAGTTTCAATTTTCCAAGGAAACAGTCTTGAGACATTTAAAAGACGGTTAATTACGGTTTGCAAAACAATTGTTAAGTATTCTCTGATCTTGAGACCTGTGAAAAAAGTCCTAACCTCGAAATTATCGCTTTGATTCTTGAGAGTATCATTATCTATAGAGAAAGATACTTATTAAAGAATAGTTACACGAGGTTTCTACAGGGGGCGTAAAGTGGATACGTCAGAATTTTTCTAGGTGGAGAGGCTTTTTGAAAATTTAAAGGTGACTTTTCTTTGTTTATACAGAAGCGTACGTTTCCTTTATTTTTGTAGAATGGTACTTTTTCATAGATCTTTTACTGATCAGGCTCAAGTGGTTGTTTGCACGAAGAAAAATGTGATAATAAGATAAAGGAATGATCGATCGTTCTATTGTTACATTACTTTCGTTTACCTATTCAATGGAATAACAGTGACTGAAGATGGCAGTGTTGTAAAATCTGAACGATTCCGAGAGAATTTGATAAACTAATTTTAGAAATATGCACCATTGATCAGTGGATAATTTACGTTAGCATGGGTAAATACAATACCGACATTGATAACGCGAATGTATGCCTCGATATTCTCAAAAAGCGTATCGTACTTCATTGACGGGAACAACTCTTGTATTCAGAAAAAAAAGTGCTCCAACCTTGCAATAAAGATAACATATGTGCCGGTGATTATGAAAGCGGTCTAAGTCAGAAATCTAAAAAAAATTGAATTTATCACTTACTTTGCGTTGTGTCGATCTTTTCATAGAAAAGAGTTACATTACAAGAGCAAGTATTTTGTGAAATATTTTATTACGTAGTGAAAATGGAAAATTCTAAATATCTCGAAACGAAAAATATATGACTTTCACAATCACCGGCACATATGTTAAAAAGATTTTGATCGTTCCACCTTATTACATCCCCCTTTAAAACTTTATGTAACTTTGTTTCAAACAAGCATATTGATAAAAATCAAAATGATAATTTTCAGTGTCCCTCCCCTTGTATATGAGTTGTTTAATTTACGTACAATTTCTTTACAGGCATTCCCAGAATGAATAAATATACCGAACACTCTGTACATCTATGTAAATACCTACATCAAAACCTTTTACAAATTAGCGAAAATTGATTTATGGTCGAAGTGTATTCCTTTTCCTCGTAGTAGCTGTGTTTGATGTGTTAATTGCACGTGAATCTACTCGAATATGTTAAGCTAAGTAAACTGATAAGCGAGGAGGAAAGAATCGAAGAAGCTCGGAAGTACGTGCGGATTGTACGAAAAATGAATGAACTGCACAACTGTATTAAACCTTTGCGGTCACATCGGTTTATTTCACACTTTCGAAAACGTTCTGCAATTTACTTATATATTTTACACTTTCGGAAGTTATAATACAGTTAACATGTCCCAATTCTTTGGTCAAGTATAAGTCTTTTTTTGAACGGTACAAGTCCGCTTCTGCTCGTTTCGTGGCAATTTAAGATATTCGAATTTTAATCTGTTCAAAGATATTTCAAAGTTAAAAACATTACTAATTCACATAATATTAAAGTATCATTTTAAATTTGCCAAATTTATGCAATTGCACCGGTAATTATGAAAGCGGCCCAAGTCGTACATTTTTCGTTTCGAGATATGTAGAATTTTCCCTTTGGGTGTGTTAACAAATATTTTTTCATTACGCGATAAAATATTTCACAAAACTCTTACAATTACAACTCTTTTCTATGGAAATATCGACGTAACGTGAAATAAGTGATAAATTCAATTTTTTTAGATTTTTCACTTAGACCACTTTCATAATCACCAGTACAATTGTAAGTTTCTATTGTCTGATTTATAGAGATCTCGAAATGTTCTTAACTTCAATACCACTGATAGGAAAAAGACAATATTGGCCGATAATTAAAAGTAGCTTTAATTAATCCTCATTTCTTATATAATTGAACTTACGTCAATTAAGAAATGGTTCAATGTCATACGTTAATGAAGTTCCACTAAATGTCGAGTTTGCAAAAAAAATATATTTCAAGCGTTAAAATTGAGGTTTTTCAAATCAGTTTGACGTAGGACCGCAAAGGGTTAACACTTTCGCAGCAAGTAAATTTCAAAGGCTGTTTGTCTCTCAAAATGACGAGCCTAAAAATTGGTTGCCATGTTTCCATCAGGGATAAATATTGCCCAATTTGTCGTGAAACAAGATTTTTCCCAATTCTTCGTATTGTTTTCTTTCTATGAGAAATGAAAGAAACACAGGGACAAAGGAAAATTTAAATCTTCAGAAAGAGAACTCTGTATGCTTATTCTAAATATTCATTTCTTACCGAAACCTGTTACGTTTTAGCTGATTTACATATGCTTATACAAGATGTTTAGAAGTAAATATGTAGATAAGTATGTAGACACTAAATTGTAGAATATAACGTGATGATTTTGAAAAACTGAAGAAAACATTTCTTTTCGTTTTTCGCTGCTATATGTTATAGAGAAAAAAAGATAATAAGAGAAATAATTTTAGGTTAGGTCGTGACTCTCACTGTTCACTAATTAAATTTACTTTCACTGATATTCGGACATTCTTTGCAATAGTATAATTTCTTTTTAAATTGGACCAAACGACTTGAGTTTTTCTGAAAATTTCATCGAAATCGGTTGATGCAGAAACAAGCGGCGGGCATCGAAAGATGTAAGAATCTTTAGATTTATCACAGTTATAGGCCACAAGTCGCAAAACACTGCGTTTTCACAATTTTTAACCGCTTATAGCTCATGGCACTGTTAACCGATTTCGATGAAATTTTCAGCATGTATATTCAATACAAGCTCAGATGAAAAAGTTGTAAACAGTGACCTTCACAATTTTCTTCGCGATTTTCAGAAATTGCAATTTTTTCTACACGTCCTCTAGTATACTAATCCTTCTAGCTTTTCAAAACAAAAAAACTCAAATCGTTTGGACCAATTTTAAAAAAGTTACACTGTTTTAAAGAATGTCCGAGTATTATTGAGAGTAACTGTATGTACTTTAAACGATATATTATTATGTTCAGAGATATCCTATATTTATTCATCCTTGAGCATACTTGATGGAACTACAACCATTTGTAACCATTTGTATATATCTTAGGAACAGGCGTTATTATTGCGATATCACGTTAGTAACTGCGAAAATATTATCAATAAGAATAATTCTAAGATAGCTTCTGGTTTTCTACCAGCGAAACGAATTCAGCGTTATGTAATTTTTTTGGTGAAATTTTTGAAATAATCATCTGAAGAAAGACATCGTCCCGTTACGAATATTGTGAACCAATGTGAAACAAAATTTGTTCGTTGAATTTCAATGGAATTTTTATAATTTATTCGACGTAATTTATTTATGAAATTGTCAAATGGTCCAGAATGTTTTCAGAACTATTTCTCGTGTTAATCAATTTGAGATAGTATTGCAATTTCGTATTCCTCTACATGGCAAAGGAGATAACAGAACTATTTTCTTCTAACATTCGAGTTATAACAACAGTCGAAATTTATATTTCTCGTGAAAATTATTCGGATTTATAACAAATGTAGTTCCTGAAGTTTTCCATGTTTCAGTAACAAAACATAATTGTTCTTTCTCCGTGAAATTTTATAAAGTATCAGTATCTATTTCTATGTGAAATTATATTTTTGGAAACATTACGTAGTGTTAGGGGTAGAAATGTTTATTTATACTTGTACGAAAAGTTTGGAAAAAGTCTAGAAAATGCACCTGTTTAATATTAGACAATTTTTATAAGAAGCTCTAGATTAGTTATAACAACTGCTTCAGTAATTCTCGCATTACCGGACTTCTTCATTATTTCTATATAGTTTGAAGAAATCATTCTAAACGCGGAAAACAGTATGTAATATATATATATACGTTTTTCACTATATTTGGCGATAAGGCCTGATATGGACACCATTCTTTCAGCATTTCTAAGCCTTTCCATTTCCTTCTCCTTTGTTCAATTACTATAGATTTCAGGAGAATAAAGTATAATTCTATAATCTATGAAATTCTAAAGATTCTAAAATTCTAAGATTCTTAAATTTATTTAAGCAATAGTACGCTTCCTCAAATACTTCCTTATCCTCGTTTTCTTATCTCTTTTACGGGAAAATAAGTGAAAATTCAGTGATTAAACGATGAAACCTTAGAGACTGCTCTCCCCGTAAAGAAACCGATTTAACATTAATATCCAAACAAGTTCTGGAAACTGAATGAAAATATTTCAATTTAATTATCTTATAAGAAATTTTACGATTTTTAAGCTTCGTTCTTTGAACATAAAATTTGAGAATGAAAAAGAAATGAGTAAAAGTTACTATTGGGATAAAAAAAATTGGAAAAATAAAAGAATTTGAAGAAAAAGAACATAATTATCTG
>NW_017100181.1:1440821-1453841 GCF_001263275.1 Habropoda laboriosa | reverse complement strand
CTTCTTTCATTGGGAGAAAGAGAAACTTAGGTGTATTTATGAATAAATTTTTTCTGTAAAACATTTGAATTGGGGCATATTTCTGAGAAAATATATATTATATATAATTTCACCAACATTCTAGATCAAGATTGGACTAAAATGATATTCCCATCATGTCTCATTCTTGAGTAATTGAATTTTCTTTTTTTAATTCTTTAAAATATAACTCGCTAATTTCTCGAAAATGGTTAAATTTATGAAAAATATAGCAATTTTATGAAGATATGTACAAAAAAGATGCAGGATGTACCGCAGAATAATTTTTATAAAATAAATATTAAACAACAGTTTCTATAGCAGTAATAATGCTTGAAGAATTATATTAACATGATTTACTTAAAATACATTTCTAAAACATTTAGTAGTGGATACATGGTGAAAGAGTAGTAATCACATATATATATAAGTAGAAAATATTTACAATACTAAATTTGAGATTACTGGTACGTTCAACTTATTGGATAATTTATATCGATGAACAAATTAAAACAGTAAATAAAACATGCAAGTAATACTGATACTAATTCACAAAACATTTATATTTTTAATTTATTTACAGAAAAATTCTCGTCTTAAACTGTGTTAAAAATATTTCTTTTACTCGTATCGTTGAGTGTTGTTATCGACAATTAAATAAATTTTAAGTACACATTTCTCCAATTAGTAACTTTATGCAAAAATAATTTATATTATACCTTTTCTGTGAAATCAATTATTTCATCAAATTAGCTATTTTCTAGTAAGCAAAAGAAACTGTACTTTGAAAGGGGTTATCTTTAAATAAGAAATTCAATTACTTAAAGAAGAAGGTCGGATAAGAATAAGACGTCAAAGTTATTTTATACTAATGTTTCTATGGATTTATACGACACGATTAAGAAAACGTGCATTTGCAAACATTTCGATGTAACTTTAAATAAATGTAAGTTATGTGCATCTCACTATTAAGAAGAAAAATTAGCAAAGCTTCGAGTGTAGTGATAATAATTAAATTCACGACTACGGACATTTTTCTATAAATGTTTGAGTTATAATAAAAATTGTGAAACACGAAAGAGGCGAAGATATTAGTTTCCATTGTTAGTAAGTTATTACATTTTGAAACAGAAGGATTGCAAGTTGCTACTAAAGAACGTTGATTCATTTCGAAGAGTAATACATTGTTAACAATTGAAATAATTTCTAAGAAGAAACGTTATAAATAGCCTTTTTGGCCATTTGTACGTGTCACTCGCGTTTCGACACATTGTTCTTTATGAAGTAACAAATTACCATGTGAGTAACTGTATAATTTATGCATATATCCTACAATCGAAAAAGAAAGACAAGTAATATTTACTCCCATTCATCGCTAATTTCATGTTCATATTATATAACAAACAGAAACGAAGAGAATTGGCACGTGATGGAAATCATCGTTGGTAATGATCATGACCAGCCCGTTTCTGTGTGTCTCTTTTAATAATACCGCTATGACGAGTGCGCGATTTCGAACTGTCATGATGCAACACTGAGCCCACTCGATTCTGTTTGCGTTAACGTTCATTCGTTAACTCTTACAATTAGATAAGAATGGCAGCGCACTTTATTATTAATCCGATTGCAGCTCGCGTTATTTTTATCAACGAACGGTACATTGTTTCACTGTTGATCAATAGTCGATATTAGAGAGCAATTATGTCTTCCTTCAAATTTGACGTCCTCCGCTCAGATCACGAGGGAGATTTATTTATACACACCCTTCCAGAGATCGAACATTTCAGTATCTATGTGATCGAATGAAACGAGCTATCGGATGAACATGAATAATGTCGATCAGACAGTTCACGCGGACGTATAAGACGCTGGGATACGGGCGCGACTATTTGTGATTGTTCAGTACAGGTCAAACAAATTAATTCTATAGCGGGTTATCGTCACGTTCGCAATGCACGACGCGCGAATGGTACACATCCCGGAGAATTCGTTTCACTGATCTCTCTTTCTCCCTTTTTCTCGAAGGAGAATTGACGTGGGATCCTGGCAGCCTCGAAACACCCCATACCTTTTTGCTCCACGTGCACTATATCACTTACATTCAACAAGTAATCCATTCGCGTATACCTCTCTTTTTTCAAAGCTCCGCGAAACAGTGAGAGAACGCGCACGCGCTTGTATCACACGACGAATGAGCGAGCGATCATTTAAATTCCCGTCCGGCAATACGTAATGCGACGAGCCGCGCTTTTAATCCTCGAACGAACGGTGGGACGAAACCGACTAGCCCGAACCACATCGACGAATGTGGTAAACTGGCGGTGTAGCTCCGAGACACGTTGCCTATCGTAACTGCACTTCTAACGAATGAATTGCCTTAGATATCGTGTACACACGCGGATACAGAACGATGACAGAAAGGAAGATCAAGAGAAAGAGGACGTATTTTCGTATTATTAGACTGGCCTTCGGTCGCAACTTTTATCATAATACGCGTAGCAGACACGACCTCGCACCTCTGGCGCTACCGTCGCGTTGTTTCGTTATCGGCCGATTTGTGATCGGTTACGATATTTCAGGAGGTCACACAGTAGCATCACGACGTTAAGTCCTATACATGGTTCTATTCAAATCGGTCACGTCGATGGATTAGCCGCAAACAACAAAACTGATCGAACGATATCGCAGTAAGTCGATATCTTTCACCTTGTAAACTTGTCGGAATAGAGCACAAAATGTCTTACTTAAGTACTATAATTGTAATATTGTATAGAAAATGTACTGCAACACTGCGTAACTATATCAGTATATAATTACATAATAATATAGAAACGGAACACAAGAAAAATGGAAAAAAGGTGTAGAGAACAGGGTGACCTTTAAAGAGACAATGTTATCCACATATGAATCTAGTAAATAAATTGATCTCTAACTTTAAAAATTAGTACAATTATTTGAAAATGATGGAAGTTGTATACTTTACTATATACATGTTACATGTATATTTATTAAAAGCGATCTGTCCAAGGATAATGATATTATATCGTCGGTATCTTTGGTTACCCGAGACGGGGCAGAGCTGATTCTCGGGGTCCCGTCAGCATGCCCGACAAGGGTAGCCATGGGGGATTTAGTGGGTAAGAATCCCACACTACGCCGTCTCTCTCCCCCAGGTGTCTATGCAAGATTTCCCCCATGTAAAAACAAAAAAAAAGTATCTTGCAGGATTCATCTATTAAATGACCTGATTAATCATAAACAATATTGCACGAAAATTGTTTAGAAAAATCATACATTATATTTATTGTCACATCCAGAGATGTTTAATAAAGTTAACGATAAATCATATCGTGTATGAGGCATTTTAGTGGTTTGAATTTTCTTTCTCTAGACTGCGTTCTCTAAGAGTGCAAAAAGCGACACAGATATGGATGATACGCGCGATCGCGTTCATCCGATAGACACTACGATCATCAAACAGTGGAATAATTTGATTCGTTTCCATAACAATGTTGGTGCGTTACTATTCGAACGTTATTTTCTTCGGTCTAGTTCGCATTTCGCATATGTTATTGTGTACGAAGTACGAGATATTGTGTAAGATGTTTACGAATGAATCAAAATAATAGAAATTTCCAAAATACTATTTCTATATATTATTTTTATGAGAACATATGACAATGATATACATAAACTTGCATCCAAGAGAGTGCACGACATAATAGATATGGTAAGTACGTAATAAATTACGCAAGAATATGCACGAGAATTGTGAAGCAATGAAATAATTTGAATTTCAACAGCGTATTACATAATACATGTTCATGGATTCAGCGTACTACAATTTCTCAATTTTAGTAAAATATTAAACTTAACACTCCAAGAACATATAGACACTTGTTGCATTAAGTAATTTTTTAAAACCATATATCTAAAAGTTTACACAGTATTAAATACATAAAGTACGTTGATTGGCCACCGATAGAATAATTTGTTTTTCTAAAATTTGATCAAAATTTTAAATTCATGTTTTTATACCTTTAATAATTACTGTAATCTTTACCGATTTTCACTTTAATAGATTATTATCCTTTTGAATAATTGATTTAATGTTTAGCGGTACGTTAAAATTCGCAAATTGGCTAGGTAAACAAGAAGTAAATAAATTTATCATGTGTAGAACTACTTGGAACTGCAAATATTTTTTTAACATTAAAAATATTTGAATTTTCACTTTATGTTTTCATAGAATTATGCTAATACAATATGTAATTACATTAAAAATAAAAAAGATAATCTTAAAGAAAACATTCTAAAGAAAACAAAAGTTATTTTTCGCTTGATTTGTAAAAGAAAAATTACTATTTGTCGCTCAATTATAATTTATGTATAATGCTTTCACTCGTACAATATTTCATCAACTAATATTAAAGGCAATCAATCAACGCGAATCGATCAAATAAATAAAGAAATTTCATGTTTCTAAATTCATTTGAATATACAAAAAGTAATTGATAAAATTTTTTATTTCAAATGTTTTCGTAATTCTAGTTTCTTAACAAAATTTTTAAGGTTAGAACCAATCTACAAGTAGAGTGGTGCAATATGCATTATCGATGAAATGACTAATAATAGAGCCAGGATAGAAATGCTTAAGGTTATCGTTTGGTGAGATAAATCTTGACTCGCAGACCTTCCGTTGTCGACGGTTAGAAATGTTTAAATTTTCCGAAAAGAGCTAATCTTGTTGAACGAATCAAAAGGTTATCGGTGTCTAGAATTCAAGAACGCCGCGAATGCGTATTTAGAAACGCGAATCTATTCACTATTCCGTCGCTTCGGAAAAAACAGCTTAAATTGGATTAATTGTTTTTAAGCGAGCAAGGTTATCTAAAGGTCGCGAGCTGCAAGTCGTTGACTTGTTTCTTCTACATACATATGTATCTGTCAAGCCTAACGCTGACAATAAAAATGTGTATAATTTTTAAGGTTAAAAAAGGTCGATAATATTACAATACTGAAAATTACAATTTCAAAATGTCATTTTTCTCTACTTCTTTTTATAAAAAAGAAATTTCATTCTAATATTATTAAAAAATTATTATTTGAGAAACAATTTATTCTATAAATTAGAAAGTTCTTACAGTTACATACAACAGACAGTTTTGTATACATGAAATGTTATTTATTATATCACTTTAATCAAAATATTTGACTATAGTACATTTTACCGCGAAAACAAACATTATTTCTTACGTATAATTCAAGTAAATATATCTCTTTGGCCAATGAATTACAATTTATTTCTTTAAATTAATAAAATTTAAATTAATAAAATTTCTTGTTTTCTCAAGTTCATTTTAAATTTCTTCAATAGACCAATTACAAAATAAATCAAATTAATTAGAAGCAACTTCATCAATCGTAAATTATTATTTCGAGTAGATATTAAATTCGTCAATTATTTTTAAACGAACAAATTTCTTCCCTAATAGCAAATAGCCTTTATAAAAGAATGGAATTAAATTGCAACGTCCTCTATATACTGTGTAAGAGCCCTTTAACTTCTTTCTCACAAGCAAATTTCCCCTCCCGAGGTTCCCCCACTATGCGGTACGACACGCAGATGTATAACATAACCAACGGCAGTCGCTGGAGTTGTGGTGGGAGGACTCCTCGCGTCCTCCTCCCGCCGCGCCACGACTCGAGCGAGACCATCTCAGTCGCATAGTGGGGTAACCTCGGGAGGGGAAATTTGCTCGTGAGCAAGAAGTTAAGCGGCTCTGTACTATATTATAGAGAATATTTTGTAACTATTTAAGATTGATATCAATTTTTACGATTTTTTTCAATTATTATCTTGTATCTGTTGACAAGAAGCTACCCATTACTTTAATTTACGCATATAAAATACTGGCCGGAAATATCTGCGTCATATTTATGTTTACAAAAGTAAGCCCCGTATCTTCTACAGTCTGCGTAATAAATAATAATCTTGCGTAATAAACATATTACAAGGAGAAATACTGTTTTATCGCCTGTCTGTAACACAAGGTATTTTACACAGGGAGGAATTAAGAAAATAATCTTTTTATCTGGACAATTAAAAGTAATATTCGTGACACGTGCTTCCCGAACGAGTTTCATTTTAACAACGACCATCCATTTTTTTTTTCTCGCACATATTCTGGTTATCCTGTCATGTAAACGAATATAAGATTCATGAATAAAGCATTCTATTTATCGATACGAATTTGTACATTTTCCACTTAGTAATTTGGAAGAACGAAAATTTAATAAAAAAATAGAAGTTATCTTTCTTTCGAAACATAAAAGCGGATGTTTTATTTATCATACTGTGCAAGATTTAATCTTCGCGTATAATAATTTTTTTTTTTGCACCTCACTTTTTAATGCAATGAATATTCGAATTTTTAAACGGAGAAAGTTAGTAACTTGCAGTTACCTTCTAATTTTGGTAATTTCATTATTTATTTTGACTAATTTTGAAATATACACAGTATAATTTAATAATTTGATATGTTATGTAATAAATAATAGTGAATTATAAACAGAAGTCGAACATTTAATATTTTCTGTTAGTTTCATTGATAAAAAGTACATATATATGTTGTACTAGATACGAATGGTGTGTAACAGGACAAAGCTTCAAATTATTCGTTATACTGTTATTCATTCGGAAACATTACGAGAATTTTTCTAAAAATATTACATTCTTATCATTTCATCACATTCATTATCAATTTTTGTGATAAAAAAAATAATATCTATACATAGTACTCCTATAATAAAACGCAACAAACAAATGAATGTTTTAATTTAATGATAACTAATAATAACCTATGATAGTGTAAACAATTATAAAATTATAGTTAACACTTTTTTTTCAAAATTTTCTGTACAATTCTTGTAATATGGGTATAAATTGTTAGCATGAAATGAAAACTATATTCCCGAAGGTAATATACATATGTATGTACATACGCCAAATTTATAAAATATTTATAAATTCTAATAAATTTTGTTAACTTATATTATGTAAATTTAATAATGTTTAGACTGATGAAACAGCAATAGTTGGTAATCAAATAATAAATAAGTAACATAATTGAACAATTTCATCTATAGTATTGAACTAAAAATGACAACCCCAATTAAATCCATCGAATTGGCCACCCCATAAATTATATTATAGATAAACATATTAAAAATTTAGGTCTATTTAATTTCAACTTTAGAAATTATTACAGTAAACCTGTGACAGTTACAGATAACCTTCTGTTCTAAAAATAATATATCTATACATTATGTGTAACATCTACATATAATTTGCGTTTATATTTGCGATTTCGATGAGACTATATTTAGCATTTACATAACTATTTCTACTTTATTATATGTAATATGATAAAAGAAACAATATTTAAGGACTAAGGAAGTATAAAACAATGAAAGAATCTTACTGAGTACACATAAACAAAAAAAAACAACAACAATTGCATCAAACAAATGATAATCCATATTGATCACAAAAAAAAAACCAACACATAACCTCAACGTATATGGCAAATAAATTTACGTACACCAAATAGGTTTTTACGGATTAGAAGTATTATCAAGGATAAACCACTTGTTACGTCTAATTTAAAAATGTTTAACAAGTAAAGAAAATGATGAAAAATGTAATAAATTAAATTGCCATAAAACTTTATACTGCCAAAAACTACAATTATTTATGATCAAATAATGTTTCAGGATAAAATGGTGGGGGTAGGAAGTGAATAGATGTTTTACCTTTTTATCATCTGTTTGTAGCATCGTTATTAACCTCTTTGTCCGCGCAATAGTCCCTTTTTAACGTTCGTTTTTAATAATCTTGCGAAGGTTACCAAAAGACAAAATCCTCCACTGTAGACCTTAACCACCGTGTTTGGATTTTGTATATATCTATACGTAGCAGTTGAACTCAATCTGGGTATCCTGTAGGTCCCTAGATAATACATATACATGTATAATTGGCGAATAAAATCTATAGTATTGCTCTAAATTGGATGATTTTTACCCTTGTGTCTATATAACCTAAGAACATTACTTACTTGACTATCAATCAAATAATAATAACAGTAGACAACATAAACTTCAGTAAAAAGTAAAAAATCAAAAAACTTCGACTTTCTAATAGTTTTTATTGAAGTGTGTACAATTTATAAACCAATATTGAGGAATTGTTTGGCACAAACTTCATCAATAATGGCGGAGGTATCTCCTAACAGTGCGAGTGACTGTCCACCAGCAAAAATAATGAAAATAGATACAGAAAATACGTTAAAAAATGCCAACAGTATGCATGAAACAGAAGTTTGTGCATCTGAATTTAATGTAAAAAGAGTACTGCAAAATAATTGCACAAGAAAGCAAATATGTATAGAGGGTTCTTTTAAAGGACGTGAAGGTTCAGCCGTTATTGTATTGGAAAAACAGAATTTTTCTGATGATGATCAATTTTTAAATGAATTCTTTAATAAGGACACAGTTTTACAGAAACTTTATAGCAATGATGTTTATGGGAATTATGAATGCTTTCCAGTTAAGAAACATAATGGTATACTGTGATGAATTTAACCTTATATTATCCTTTTTGTTCAATCGTTTATTGAGAATCTCTATATTTTTTAAGGTATAAATGCAACAATAATACACCCTGCAACAGCAAAACATATCAAAAAGTTTCAAAAGGAAGAACTTCATATTATAGATGAAACGTACGAACTTTACCAAAAAATTACCGTTCCATACATAGAATCAAGCAGTTTTTCTACAGAGGTAAGTTTAATGTGCAGTAAAGTTATGCAAGTATGTTTATAATTTAAAGAATAAAATTTAAAAACAAATAAATATCAGAAGTATTTTTATATCAAAGTCATGAATCATAATTATGAAATTTACATAATTCAAAAATTTTTAATTTAATGCAATATTTGATATGAAGTTTTAAGAACATAATGATTTATTTAATTGTTTATCATCAAATGTTAAAATTTTTATCATTTTGTAGTGGATATACAATATTTTAGAACATAAGGCAGAACAGGATAACATTGTATATGAGGATAAGGATGAAAACACTGGATTTGTAATGGTACATGATTTGAAATGGGATGGACAACCAAATACATTAAAATTAATAGCACTTCCATTTCAAAAAATTAAATCAATCAGAGAGTTAAATGGATCTCATCTTTCATTATTACGAAACATAAGAGATGCTGGAATTGCTGCAATTGCTGAGAAATTTAATGTACCTACTTCTCAACTTAGAATATATTTACATTATCAACCATCATATTATTATCTACATGTTCATTTTGCATATCTTATGTTTGATGCACCAGGTAATTTTTAAATACATTTAATAGCATATTTTTAATCTGTTTTTATAAAGTAAAAAGTTTGTTTTATTATAGACTTTTGTTTAAAAAAGAAAATTTACAATACTTTCTAAACTTATTTGTATTTGAAATTAAAATTACAAGTATTCCAAGTATTTCAAATGTTTCATGATTTACATATTTTTTTCTACATAGGTATATATGTGGAAAAAGCACATCTTCTATCTACAGTTATAAGAAATATTGAGTTAATGCCAGATTATTATACGAAAGCTGTACTTTCATATGTAGTTATAAAAGGAGATCCTTTGTACACTAAATTTTTGGCAGAAGGAATTATAAGTGAAGTAAAGTCTAAAGCTATAGAAATTTAATAAATTGTATAATTAAATAACATATCAAAATATTATTATTAAAATAAATTATTTTATGTGTTTTAATGTATCAGAACAAATACGTACTGATACTTTAGAAACATAGTGGATATCATTATTTATAACTAATGTAATTTTGTGATTTTAAATTACCACAAAATCAACTCGATTTTTTAATATAAGCATCTGGTAAAAGCAATACATTTCTCATTTAAAATGTAAATAGCTTCTTATAAGGTATAGTAATAAATGAAAATAGTCATGTGTAATATAAATTAATAAGATAGTAAATATACAGAGTTTAAGGATTCCAAACTTACACAGTATCATTATCTTAAAACAGATCAGAAGGAACTGGATAAATATATAACTACAAATAATAAACAACGTTATATAGTACATTGTATATTAAAATTATACATATAAAAGTTATTTGCATTTGTATGAATCCTTTTTTATTTACAAAATTTCTTAGAAATATAACAAAACTGTACCTGCAAAGAATTTTTGTTATGTATAAGAAAAAACGTGTTGATGCTTTCTATTTGAAAAAATATAGTGAAACTTAACATATGTTAAGAATATTTCATTAATATAACTTAGTTCATTGACAATAACGTACATGAGATATTTGTTATGAAAAAGAATGTTACTTTTAATATCATATGTTAAATGTGAACAATAAAAAGAATGTACCTAAGATGTATTAAAAATATTTTTACACTTCGATATTGCTAAATTTTTTTGTCTAGTAAACAATAAAATATTAAATTTATGTGTAACATTATTTGCATATTAAGTAAAATAGCTATATTTATCATATATATGTATATATCATTGGAGGAAGTTTTTACTCATTAGTTATATATGTATTTAACAACTTAGAAAAATTTATCACTGATGCATATATGCAAGTACATATGAAATAAAACATTATAAGCTTTAATTTTATATACAACATGAATATTTTAAAATATAACAATGATTAAAACAAACTTTTAATACCAAATTGATAATTACAATGCTTCAAACAGTTCCAGTTACACATAGCTTGTTAAAACTAATTACTTGTATCAGTATAAATTGTTAAATAAGTATAATCTATCTGTCATCATAGTATGTTTATTTTAGTAAATATTTAATATAAAATTACAATTTTTAATTACCGTTTTCAGTATGATCATCGTTTTGTTAGATGTAATAAAATCTCACTTGTAAATAATATTTGCAAAATGTACCAAAAATCTCTATGTACTTTATACTTATGCTTCTACTACACCAATTGCAAGAATATTTAAATCATAAAAGTAGAATAATGACGAACATTTGTGTATTAGGGAAGTGATATTTTATCCATGTTGTTATATCACTGTGTATTCAAATGCAACAAAAATGAAATTCCTGAATAATATAAAGCAGAAAAAAAATATAACAAAACTATCAAATCGAATATTTGGTGTTACCAAAAGTTGGATAAAACTTTTTTTAAAGAGACAATAGTATAGAATAAAAAAAATAATATCACAGATTTTGTAATTTTTATTAATATAGAAGAAACAAATGTTTTAAACGAGGAAGATAACATTTACGGAAATTTCAAATGTGTCTGTATCTTTTAATCAGATCAAAAATATCTAATGATTTTCAATTATATGTTTTAATATTAATCGAATTAGAATTGCATTTGTTTTATCACTCATATATGAAACAGCAGGTGAGGTAGAAAATTGATGAAATGACAATGATAATATGTACACGTGACAATTTAATCATATTAATTATAATATATAAATTATACACGTGTCATTTTACAATATTTATTTTAATAAATATTTCTATCGTATAAATGGCGGTACACAGTACACAATGAAAAGTCATTAAGTACTAATACCAAAAAGTACCTATCCTTTTTCCTCCTCTTTTTAAACCTTACAGCATAAAGGAAAATGTAGAATTATTTACAAAAAATGTAACAAGATTGGGATAGTACTTTTTATGCATACTAAAATATTATATTTATTACGTATGAAAATATTATGAAACATTTGAGTTTTCAAATATGCCCGAATATCCAAATTGTAATTCACTGTGCTGCAATTAAGAGAAGAATGAAATTTTTTTCGCTATCGTCGTGGTCGACGTTAGAATTCTTGCATCATTGTGCAATAAAATGCAAAATACTATGAAGAATACTTGAAAGAAAAATAAAATAAAATTTTAACCAGTGTACTTGAACACGTAGAGTTCTTAAATGTAGGCAAACTAACAATTAAGGTACAAATTTTTCTTTCGGGAATCACTTAAATAATATAACGATATAAAAGTAATTAAAAACTCAATCAAAGAAAATAATCTTGTCACTTCTTCACAGCAATATTTTTGGGGAACGACGCGTATTTTCACCGAAACATTACATGCATTCTCTCTGATGATGATAATAATAATAATAATAATAATCGCAATATTAATAGTGATAATAATAAGAAAACAAAAAAGGGAAGAAAAATTATATTAATTGAGCCGTTGAAAAAAGATGTAGAAAAATCTCTTGCAAGAAAATCTATGCCTCGTATTCTTTCGAAATTGGAATATATAAGAAGTACAAAAGTACATATATAAAAAAAAAGAAGAAAAACAAACATATGTACTTACATGTATACATGTAAAAATGTTTATCGTGTAGAAATATCGCAATAATTAAGTTTCACCTTCCAAAACTCTCATCTTTCGAGCAAGACATTTTGTTTTTCTAATATCTTTATACGCGTGACAAAAAGTTCGATGAAAAGTTTTTTCTTTTGCAAAAGTTCGCTTAAATAAATCGTAGAAATGTTCCATTCATTGTCCTTAACGAGCTACGCACATTCATACAGACTAGACAAATTTCAGTAATGCCAGGTATTTTATTCGAATTGAAGCGGCATAAAAAGTCGAATGGACGATGAAAAATGTAAAAAATGAGATTTCCATTTTGCTAATATGAACGTACAAGAAGAAAAGGGCATTTGCGTGCATGGTCATCACATTGCGAGATTAAAAGTATAATTTCCTTTAATATTATCGATATACTGTTAATTTTCAGTTCTATTATTTAAAGCTAAATTACAAAAAAAGTAATTTTTAATTTTAGAAACGTAATTTTAATGATTCATAAAAGTGACGTGTTTCGTTCTTATAAAATTGCTTAAAATGAAAAAAAGAAAGAAGAAAAATGTTAA
>NW_017100181.1:1429253-1440806 GCF_001263275.1 Habropoda laboriosa | reverse complement strand
AAACGAATGTTTACCCGTAATGATAGATAAATAAAATTGTTAATACAAATATACACACCTCAATCTAGGTATGTTTATACGCATGTCTACAAAAAAAAGTTCGGTTTAATATTTATAATTCTACGAACAGTCTGTTACATCACACTTTAACCATACATAATTATAAAAAACAACGATGCATGTTTTCGAACATTTATCGATTTATAATAACACAAAAAATCACTTTCAAAAAGACCTTGTAATTGTTTTCTTCGACTTTTAGTTACACACTGTGCATTATCTTTAGTAAAATATATTTTTTAACCGCTTCTCTCTTGTGATAATTTAATTCAAAACGTCGTTATTAATAAAGTCAACAGATGTCATTGTAAAGTTTTTTCAAAATTCGCGCAACTGTTTCTTGTCTATGATGTAAAAGAATACTTTATTGTCCTTCGGAATACGAATTACAAGCCTCCATAAACTATAAAATAATCACTTAATTTCTTTAAATACTATTTCTTTTCTCCTAAACATACACTGCAAAAAAATTAAACAGAAAGTATTGAACTTGGAAGAATATTGGAAAACATGACTATTAATCATAATACAAGATTTTACTATAAATTTAATTTGAATGTTCTTAATAAATAAAATCATTATGTAGACTCTTTCCAAATGGATTTTTATTATTATTTTTTTGCAACCTAAGTTCACTAAAAAAATATCTTCTTAAATTGACGATATCAATAATCATAACAAATTCGTTATACTTTATTTTTCATCTGAAACATTGAATTCTATAACAAAAAGCATTAATCATTATTGTCATCAAAATATGCTCTTTCATACAATTCCAATTATTAACGACTTTTATAGTAAACGATACGAAACGCACGATTTCTTGCAAACTGTAAAATATAATTATTATGCAGTCACGCTAGATTTAGTATAAAAAGTTTCTTTTCACAAAATTTGTATCGTAATAACGAAACATAAAGAACTAATCCCAAGTTGTTCTTGCAAAGAATTAATTATACGTGTATATACTAGAAAAATTAAGTGACATATACAGTATGAATGTGAGTTTATATGTGCCAAGAAGTGTGTGCGTGTGTATGTCTATAAATATATCACATTAACTCAATATAAACAGTATGAATTAATTAAATAGCAAAAGTATATAGTTTACGAAACCAGCTTTACAGTGGAATTATATTAAGTATAAAACCACGATAAGTATATTCGCCGCTGGCACTACGGCGCTTTCTGATCAGGTACTTAACGTGCACTTGATAATACAATACCTTGAAAAAAAGCATTTGTTTTTAAAACAATGTTTTCATTTCGTACAAATGTTCTACACTTTTTTCATTAAATTAACTCATTTATGTTTTGCATTTACAGAATAAATCAATTTCTTTTTATATGATACATTATTTTCAATCATATGTATATTAAATAAAACATGATCATTAATAGAATTTAGCATACACATTATTATATTTATACACACAGAATGACGTTTTATCATAAAAGACTGCTATCTCAATTGGATCATTGTTTACAAGTTACTATATTTTTATTCAACATAAGTATAGTGTGATATTTCTAGTCTATTTAAGGTTTCTCGTTATTAATACTGATTCTGTTTCAATATTGTAAAGGAAAGACACACGTTTAAAATGATCAGTTTCGATTTCATCTTTTTACCACAGCCTCTTTGCCGTTCGAAAATTCAAATGGTTTAAAAATTAGATAAGTAATTTTACTGCTGTGCAAAGCATTTCATGTGAACTGACTACATGAAAAATCACAATCATAAATGAGTTAATAGATTAAACTTTCATTTAAAATAAGTTAAACTATCAACCTTTACATAATGCTTTGACTATGCTACGCAAGTGCCCAAACAATTTTAGTAATTTTTCTTTGCGTTTAGTCTATTTTAAGAAATTATTTACACTGTTTTATTACATTATAAGGGCTAATGCACATAATGATACAAGTTGACATAGACACAAGCCCAATCAAACTTAACTAAAAAGAAATTAATTTTAGGTATAAAATTAATTTCTGTACCAGTCAGACAGTAATTGTTGAGGAAATTGAAGAATGAATTCTCGCGCATGTGACGAAATAAACTGTACCGTTTGTTTTGCAAACTTAATATCAAAATGCACTAACATATTAAAGTAAGCATATTATCCCTTGGTGGATTACTTGCCAACATCAGTGAATTATTAAATTTTTAAAAACGTTTATACAGATTTAAAAACAAAAAAGTAGCACTGTTTATATATTAAAATAGAAAATGAAATAAAGGTTTTCTCAGAATTACACGATTTTTGTATTGATATGCTTTTCATTCTTTTTAAAGCAAAAATTATTTCTTTCATAATTTGTATATAATTTAAAAGTAAAATAACATAAAAAGAATTTTATATATAAATGTCAATTAAAGAACTTTATAAATTTTAACATAAATTATGTAAGTATTTAAATGAAAAAGTTGCGTTTCAAATACAATTATCGTGTAAAATTGAAAAATACCCGTAAAATATGCATTGTGCATTAACATTCTGTAATTACACTTAGTACGTGGATCATCCAAGAAACATGAAATTGATTAATGAACCCAATAATTTAATAAATGAGAACAAATAGTAATCATTATTGCTTTTTCATATAAGGGCAGAAATATCAAATGAACATTAGATATCTAATAAATATTTGTGCTTATAGAAATTCATTTGACTAGTTGGTCATGATCCACTATGCTATTAATAAATTGTCATGACAGTGCCTTATATATACAATCATGGAAGAATGACTTTTATGATATCAACCAGTCGTTAATTGTTCATTGAAGCAAGCAGGTACTGGCTTTCTTGCGGATTAAAAACATACATAAAAATCATATCTTTCATCTAGATCTTTTATGCGTAATGCCATCTTTCTTTTAAAACTTTCCCCTCAATTAATTTTTGCATGAAATTAACTTGCTACATCACAAAGGAACAACATAGTGATGTATATTCTAACATTACTATTAATCTTTCAACAAATAGAACAAAAAGTGAGTTCTGATATCCTTTTTTTTTAATATTTAGCATTAAAGCATTAAACATTAATTCTCATACATGCACACTCTTCAGTATTAAATATGATAACCTTACAAATTATTAAAAAAAAACATGAATTTAATGCTCTCAAATATTAAAACTATAAATGAAATATATAAAAGATAGTATAAAATTAATATGAGAAACATTATATTGCATAAGCACTATACATATATTATGTCCCTTAAATAGTGGTCAACTTTTACTACATCGATATAGTGAAACTTATCGTATTTTAAAAGGAACATGTAGAAAATTCAATGTATTCATCAAATTTGTGAAAGGAAGACATTTGCAGGCAAACTGTTTTAAAGTTAAAATCTTTGTCTCATTCTTTTATCTAGAATGCTAAATGAAATAGCATATAATTAGAATATTAACGACGCTATTAAAAAATAATCAGAATTTCAAATTTTAATTTTATAATATGAAATAATAATTTCATTATCTAAATATATATGAATCAACTGTATAGTACGTAAATAAATGTGGCATTACATTTTCTCATCTTTTAGAACTCATTAAATGAGTCAAAATTTTCAAGGCAAAATAGATTTTCCCTTTTATTACCAATTAATATATCTAACTTAAAATTTGTATACATTTTCTATCTATCACATAAAACACTGTACACGTTTCAAAAACTAATATGCAATATTAACACTTACTTTATACCGTTCGAAAGCCAATACACAATTGTACCACTAAACTAAAATGTTAGACATTTAAAAATATTAAAAAAAAACCGTACAGAAATAAGAGTATCAATACATTAATGACCATTTAAAATTAATTTGGCGTTTTGACATTTACATCAATCCTCTTGAATGATAACGGCAGGTTTTTCAATGTATATTAATGGCTGGTTTTGGATGATCACATGACTTAAAATGGCTTCGTTTGCCAAAGACATTAAATACAGTTTGTATGCTGGACTAGCTTCGGATTACGACTTGAATACGATTTGTGTCTATAACAAGTCGTCATAGATTTAGGCATATGCTGTAGGAGGACCAAATACAGATTAAAATTTTTATCTTTCTACTTTTCTAATAAACAAGAGATATGCGATTACTCACTTGTCGATCCAATTTACATCATTTTATATTTCTTTATACCTACATTATGGTATTTTTAATAGAAACTGTTGTGAAAATTGATATAAGTCAAACACTATAAAAAATAAGTAAAATATATAATTTTACTTAAATCAACGGCAAATTTATCAAATATGAATTTATCTAAACAGAAGTACTAAATTTAATTTGAAATTTAAGAATCATCTATACCAGCTAGAATTATGTATGCTATTGTTACTCCAGTTTGGTTTTGTTAACTTTTTTAATATGTTTAATGTAAATACCAAAAAGATAAAAAAAAGTACCTCTTAGATCAACCTACAGCATGTTCAACAGAACGTAACTAACTCTTAAATATTTTTAAATTCAACATTAGTCACGTCCCATGATCATAAGTAGTTAATAACGTTGTATTATTTCAGGTGACAAGATCAATATGAAACATGTTTCTAAAAGCCTCTCATGGAAGACGTTATGAAAGATATTTTTTGTTGCGAAATTTGACAAATTTATAACATGAATTATATTTCCAAACAAATATTACATAAATGCTGTACCATAAATCCTAAAGAATCTGATATTTTGTTAGTTCTACGTATTTCAATTTTAAAATTTTTATTTTAATAAAATAAGTATATCTACGTGTAAAACTTAAGTTCATATTGAAACTTCCATTAAGAAACAGACTGAAACATGTTTATGTAATGTATACCCAATTTCTGTGAAGCCTTAATGTGGCCAAAATTGTAGTTTTTCAAGCTTCAGTAGATGCTATCAGGGAATTCTTAGGTGTATATGCTGTCGCATTTGGATCCAAATTCGACACTGTACACCCTGGACAGGGACTTTCATTTGAACGCATTTTTGTAGTTGCGACTCGTACTTCATTATTTAATCGAAGCTTAGATGTCGCGCAGGTTGGCGCAGGTCCAAATGTGTCTTGTGGCATCACAGCTAAATCTTGGGCTATTTTTGCTTTTAACATTTCAATTTCCTTCTCTTGAGATCTGATTAAACCTGATTCAACACAATATAATAGTAAACATCTAGAGATATATTGTTACTTATTATACTTAGCATTCTTCTCATTTTATATGTATTTAGTATCACCCAGATACACTTAGTTAATAAAAATGTTAAATATTAATAATTCTGAAACTAATTGTACCTACTTTCTCTGATTTCTAACTGTCGTTTAGCTTCACCAAGTGCAGAAAATAAATCTAGTTTTATACGCGTTTCTGCACTTAAACTGTCTTCCAAATGCGCAGTTTTATCTTGCATCACATTAAGAGCACCACGTAGAAGTTCAGATTCTTTGTGATTTTCTTTTTCTAGTACATTACACCTAAAAAGTTAACAGGTAATATAAAAATTATTCATATATAGTTATCATTTCACAATTGTTACCTTTCTTCTTTTGTTTTAAGTTCTCGTCGCAAGTTCTTAAGATCTTGTTCTATTTGTGTCCTGCGACTTTTACAGGTATCTGTACATTCTTGTCTAATAAGTGGTGGAGGTGGAGGTGGAATCGCTGAACGTGCTTCTTCTGCAGCTCGTCGTGCTCGTCTTTCAGAAACTAAAGACGCTTCGGAAGCAGTGCGTTGTTTTCGCTCTTCTGCAATTCGTTTCTCCAATGAAGATATTGTTTGTTTATCTAATTGACGAGCAGTTACTATTCCATGTAACCTATTAAAAATAAGCATAAGAATATGGATAAAATATTTTCAAAATATATTGGGAGATTAATTTTTCAAGTAAAGTCCCAACAAATGGCAACAGTGTAAAAATGACATTGCTTTACGTACTTGCTTTGCAACTGATCATTATCATGTTGAAGTTGTAGTATATCACTCTTAGCTTGGCGTTCCCCATTTTGCAGAGTACTAATCTGAGAACGAAGTTCCTGTTCCAATTGTCGACTGGATTGAAGATCTGATTTCAAACGTTTTATGTCAGCTTCAAGCCTGCGACACATCAGTAACCTATTTAAACGATATTATATTATACTAAAGAAAAATCTGATCATTTAATAATTGTGTATCTTTTAATCTTCGAAACAGATATAATAAATACATACGTTTTCGAAAAATTACAAAAAAATAACAAGAATACAGATACACACAGTACTAAATTATAATTTCCTGTAAGTGTAAATGAATAGAAAAAGTACCGAAAATATAATACATACAATATTTTTATTAAATTACTTCATCAAATAAAGTAATCAATATACCTCTGACAATATTCATCTTGCTGCTTTTGTTGTTCAGTTACGTTATCAGCTGTAACTTTAATCTGACGTGTTTTACGTTCGCGTTGGGTATTTACAGTGGATGATGATTCTCGATTTTCTTTTATGTTATTCCATTTTCCTGCTACTGAACCATTAGTTTGTGATTTTACTGTAGTATGTCCACAATTTCCACCTTTGATAAATTTGTCTTTTTCTACTTCATTTGCGTCAAAATCATTTACAGATCTATATTTGATATTTAAAATATTAATAAATCTCTTACCACATTAAGTAACGATGTCGAGAGCAATATCGATACATCTAAGATAATTAGATATGAGAAAAAGCAATTAATAGTAACACAGACTAACTGCAAAGTATTAACAATTTTTTTCATTTACATATAGAGAAATAATTTTTTTATTTGAAGCTGTTATTACTTCAAATACATTAATATACTGTCAATTTCAAAATAATTTATAAAAATAGTTAGATGGAAACATTATTTCAAATTATCCCATTATTAATTTACTCACAAATAAAATTTACACAACCCTAATATATACACATATAACTCACCCAACTCTTTCAATGATTTGCATATCATTGTGATTAACAGTATTTCCATTTGTATGTATAAATCTTTTATCATTTTTATCAGATTGTGATACATTTGTTACATTATGCTTATTATGCTGCTCCTCTTGCTTTTCACCTTTATCTAAGGACTTTCTGTGATTATTTTTTGTTGTAACATTTTGATTTTGTGATGTAATTTGAGTACCTATATGTAAACTACCATTTTGTACACCTGTCTCTGCAGAAATATTACTGTTTCCTACAATGTATTTAATTGTTAAATTGTGCAGTAATTATTTTCATTACTATACACACGCGCGCAAGTACGCGCGCGCATACACACGCACAAAAGTTGAAAATAAATACGAACTACCTCTACTTTTTTCAGGACTTGGATTGCACTGCAGATTTAATTTATTATTTTGTGATTTAACATGTTCTAATGATGTGGTAATATGTGCTTGTGATTGTACTTGTTGAATTGGTTGCATTGCAGTGGAGGTTTGTTGCTCTAAAGGCAGTGCTTGCTGCAATAATTGTAGATAGAATTCGTTTTCTTTTGCTACATCTTTTTGCTTTCTCTGGCAAAAGAATATTTGTATATATAAGAACTGTAAAATCATTCGTTAAAATGTTATATATTTTCTAGTGTTTTACCTGTCTCATTCTGTAGCCAATGTAACTTTTAAAACCAAAACCTAATGTAACTACAGGGTAACCAATGCTGAAAGAAACAAAATATTTTTAATCATTTTGACAATTACTTGTATTCAGTATTACTATTAATATTATTAATTTATCATTTTTTAAAATATATATACAAAAATATAAATTAATGACTTAGGTATACATTATTTTAATAAATTCTTATTATTACTTGCTATAAAAACAGACGAAGAGAGGAACAATAAAAAAGAAGTATATACCAATGTGCTGCAAATGGTCGACAGAGATCCAAATGAAAAGGCATATGTCGTAAATCTCTTAATCGAACTGCTGCCTCTATGTATAGAAATAGTAACCATAGCATCACAGTTGGTAGGCATACACCTTTATCTGTTTCATATACATTATGTATGTTACTTACGTTATTTATTAACTTACACAAATAATTTAAAATAAAGAGTTTATATTTACCTGTATGCCAAACATATTGTACCCAAACATAGGTGCTGGCAGCAAAAAATAACCAATGTATTGGTATGAAAAAGAAACAAATCATATCTGATGTAAGCGCAATACAAATAAAAAATACAGAGAAGGCCTGAAAATGCAATAGCTCATGTTATTCCAAAATTGAATACAATTTATTGCACAAAAAAATATTTTTCAAAACATACATTACTTACCAAGCCTTGATATTTAAAAGAATCGTAAACGCTTCTGAGAAGTAGCCAAAATGGCCACAAAAATTCAAAACGGAATTCTAAAATGAAGTCTGCGAAAATTACCATGGCCCATAGTAGAAGAAATTTTAGATAAAGTAAAGTACTGAAATAAAAGATTTTATTATTTCATTACTTTGTTTTTGTGTGAAAAATATGTGCATTATTAACCTCAACAAATTAAAAGTTAATATTTTTTATGTGGTAAACTGTAGTTACATCTCTCAGACCCAATAAATCTAAAGTTCTTTGTACAAAATTTTTAATATTTAAGTACAAAGTATTACATTGAAAATTAAACTTAAAACTAAAGTATTACATTGAATTATTTTATTATTCTTTACTGCAACATAATTATATAATATATATACTGAGTTTTCAGTTAAGAAAATGAAAAAAAAAATATACTAAAATACTTTCAAAATAAACAAATGTGTCAAAAAAGTAAATACTATAATAACAAGGTATACATTTTCAAACAAATCATAATAATAAATTAAGGATAAAGTCATTATAATAAACCTTAATTACATAATTACACAATGTAAACGAATGGTAGTTAAAAAAAAGTATAAATAAATCAAAGTATCTTGAACTTCCAAATTTTTGTAACAGCTGCAAATTAAAACTGTTCAATATCACATTGTATATTAGTTAACAAGGTGTAATTTAAGTTGAATAAGAATAAGAAGATAATTGAACAAACGTTTTTATAAAAACAGGCACACATGGTCAAGGTTTTGGCAAATGTCAAGTTATATCACGCAGCTTCTGGAAAGCGGTTGACGATCATATACTGACACGATGTATCACGGAGACTTTCACATTTGACAAATCGAAAAACTTAACAACATTTGCTAGAATGATTGAGAATATTCAAAAGAAGGATTCGCTAAATTGATGGTTATTTTTAAAATTAGCCGTTCCAACGAGGAGACATATGGCGGCCAAAATTTACCTTCCGTAGATTCCCTCGGTGAGCTTGTTGCGTTTCAAGGGCCTCCGAAGCTTACCGCACTCGACATTTCTTCTCTTCATATTCCTTGACACTTTCACCACAACCAAAGCGACGTTATTCGCGGTGAGTAACAGAACGGAAAAAACCGCAAATCTCCTGCGGAGTCGTGAAAAAATCCACTGTCTCGCGCGCGACTTCTATCAGTCTCTTTTGTTGTCATTCGTCTGCGGACAGATTCGAGGTTTTACGGCGGTTTACCAAACAGTTGATTGGTCCATTGTCAGACATGGCGCTAATCAGCAGCAAAAATCACCTGCTGGAATATTTATTCCATGATGTACTTAGAAATATTGTGTATATATTCGTTCGTGCTCCTTGACGAATAAATCCGTATGTCGAATTGTCGAACAATTTTTCCAGGAAAGCTTTCCAGATTATAGGCTTTATCGATCGTACATGCTTTCGATTGTACCGTAGGTCAATCGACTTGTTTCACTTACGTTAACAGCGCTCTGACCTAGCGATATACGAACTATCTTTGTCTCTCTCTTTTACTTCCACCATATCTCTTTTATTCCTCTTCCCTTCAGTCCCCCTATCAATTTAATTTTGTAAAAGTAATAAAAAATCATTTTTATTAATTTATCTATTATTTTTTAATTGTGAATTAGTGTTAAGATTACTACTAACAAGCATATTTAATGTTTTCCGCTCTTACTAGTGATTAGTAAAGGAATGTAAATACATTGGCACAAAAGTAAGTACTTATATATCACAGTATGTATCTAATGTCATACCATATTGGACAAAAACTTTAACTACTATTTTACTTATTCATTTCAGCATTGTGCTAATGTTAAAGGAATAATTTATAATTTTAATATCACATATAAAATTTGTGATATGGATGGAGCAATAGTGTTACTTTTCATGTATTGCATTGGTTGGGGAGTTATAATAGGACTGTATTTACAAATAACAAATGATAAGAATGCAATTTTTATACAAAATTTAGTCTTGATTACAAGTTTTTATATTGTAATACTTAAGATTACAGATATTTTATTAAAGTTATATCAAAATGCTTACAATGCAAACATAACAATTAAAACAAAAAATCTCTTTAAATTTGATGCAAGCACATTAATTTTTAGCATTCATTTAATTATTTTTGTAATATTTATCATTATTAAGCATGAATATGTTTATAACTACATACAGAGACTTGATATATTAACATGTACAATTGGTATATTAATATCATGTATATCATTGAGAGTTATAGATTTGAATGAACAGAAAAAAGAAATTACATGTGATATTAATTTAATGCAAGGCTTGGATTATGGATCTTGCATGGCATATAGCTATTATTATGGATATTTAAGGCTTGTACTTCCATCAACAGGTTCTCTTAATAAAGGACTAATAGAAAAAATAGAAAACATTGAGGATATTCATAGTATAAAAATAAATATCCATAAACTATTGATTTTAATTCCTTCATCATCATATATTCCACCAGACCTTAAAGATGCTTCACATCAATGGATGGAAAGTGCAATGAATTTGGAAGTTGAAGAACGCAATCGAGCAGGAGTTAAAGGAAGATTATATCATAACAGTGTGTATAAAATTTATCCTGATGGACCAAAATCAAGGTCCAAACCTTTATATATAGTGGTGGAAGGTGCTTCACCTTTACAAACTTTCTACGAAGTTCAAAAACATGCTCACAGCGAAACAAATCTTTACAAAAAATATTGTAAAGATATTATAAAAAAGTTTTATGAGAAGTTAAAGCAGTTAATGGATAATGATCCAGAGTGTAGAGATCTTTATGAATTAATTTATTACAATGATTATGACAGTAATGGAGTTAAAGTTAATGTTGCAAAAGTTATTTTAGGCAGGCTGTCTAAAATTAAAAATTCGAATGTAATAAATAATCTAAATTCTACATTTTAAATATTTTAAGAATTAAACAGTAATAAAACATTAATTATATCATTTTTCCATGAGGCTGCCTTCTTTTGTGTTTAGGACATATACATATGAACTGTCCTACGCTGAGAAGATGACGAGCGGAATAAAGTCAGATCACATGCATTTTTACATGTATATTTTGAAAGACTGTGTAATAAGTAAATGACAATGTTCATATGACAATAGTTATAATTGTAGAAATATTAAAAAATAAATTAATACATTT
>NW_017100181.1:1428059-1429237 GCF_001263275.1 Habropoda laboriosa | reverse complement strand
AATAAAAATAAAAATTCAGAAATATAGAAATTTAAAATAAATATTAGGATTAAAAAAGTCTTTCTTTAATGTATGAATTTGCCAATGTAATATGTAGGAAATAACAAATTTTTATTATCAAAATATCCTTTATTCATTGTGTAGTACAAATGTTTGTAAAATAAGTTATAAAATAGTATATTTAGTAGTCCAGAATTAAATATGCTATTATAAATTTCTGATCATCTTTATTGGCAAATAAGATGATAATGCAATGAATTAGTATAACTATATCAATTATAGATGTAGTTGTACAAACACTTATTACTATATAAGGTCCCTGTTGGTATATGTTTATACAAAAAGATATATTGCTAACATATTTTTGCTGGTTATATTGATTGTTACTATTCATATAAATGATTGGCACAATGTGAATATATCATAATTACAATTTTTACATGTCCATCTCAAATTGTTCTGCAGTTTCTTCAATTACTGGAGAATCTGTAATATATTAATTAAAATATCACAAATAGTATGAGTTACTATTATCACATATTTTTATATTAAAATTTCTATAAACTAAGAACTAAAGTATATATTTATGAAACTATTACCATGTACGTGTACATATGTTAGAACAATGTATCAATTGCATAAGTAGAAAATATTAATTGATAAATACATACATCTAAATAAAATTGTTGTAAACTGAGTCTTATAACATTAGATAATATAAGAATTAAATGAAATCCAGATTATCATGGGAAAAATTACGCTATGAAGAAAATTGGTAAAGCAAATACTAACCCTTGTTAATTTGAAGTTTTGCAGGTACTGCAGGATTCGGCGGTGTATTTTTCAATAATTCTATTGGTATGGATGGCATATTTCGCGGTGGTGTCCGCGATATCGGAGAATTTCGTAAATTCATTAAGAAATCACGTTCATAAACTATACGAGTACCTACACAATTTTGTACATGTCATTATTTGTAGTCACTATGTAACCATTTTTAAATATTTGTCATAAATTTTTAATATACTATTCTTCATTTATACCTCCAACGAATGTTGTAATATTTTAGAATTGCTAATATATTTTTATTTATTTACTTTACTTAGTGTTATCTATTTATTTACTTTTACATTTTTATTTCCCTGCATTGTTAAATTATCTATATTGGCTATACTTTT
>NW_017100181.1:1425433-1427154 GCF_001263275.1 Habropoda laboriosa | reverse complement strand
ATAAGATTATTTTTTATTAATCAATTTATTGAAGCTAATGAATTTTTTTTAAATTTTCAAGAAATATAAATGATATTTTATGCAAACTATTTATCTACCTACTTATAATTTTTCAAATAAAGAAAATATAATAAACAAATTTCAAATGTGTTCATTGTTATAGGTTGTAATAAAATCGTAACTAGTGTTATATTATTTACTATATGAAGCAAATTATTGTAGATTTTAAAGGTGTTAAATGTTTCCTAAGTTAGGAATCTTAAGATATCTATAATTCTATGTTCTCAAATAGAAAGTGTGCTTAACATATTTATATTAAGCACATGAAGTATTTATGTAATGGTAGTAAATAATTTAAGAACCAATGATCAAAACTAAAATTTCAGGTAATTTTCAAAAATGTAAACAATACATTTAATGATGTATACATACAAAGCACACATATCATACTAGGAGATATAACAGAAAGGTACAATATTAATAATATAAATGTAATTGACCCATTAATTATTCAGAAATTATTTTTGCCAAGACTTGTTATATTTGTGTGTTATGATTATTATGTTCTTTTTCTAGTGAATTTAAAATAGAACTAATTTTGTATTAATCATATGCTAAGAAAATAATTATTAAAGAACTAATCTGCACTATACTATGTTATTTTAACTTATATACTGATTATACAGAAAAAAAACTGTCACGTTAATAATAGTAAAAAAGAGAAAAAAAAATACTGACCTCCGGGTGTAGTTGAAAAAAGTGTTCCACCAGGGGTGGATGAATAATCAGCAGGTAATTGACTGGGATCATTGATTACGATTCGTTTTGAAGGTATATTTTGGCTTTGGGTGGCTTGCCGTGCAATTGGTGATGCAGACATACTTAATCTTACGGTTTCTTTGAAAATAAAATGAATTTTTGTTCAACCTGATTAATTTACATGAAACATAAAGATAAGATCTATAAGTGGTTCGCTACTACTGTTGACAATAAATTTTACTGCGTAATTTATGAAAAACAACGCGCTGTGGTATTCGGCTTCTAAACTTAAATATAAACAGAATCGTTAAACCAAAAATAGCAGAAAATCGGTTTTATCTGATTCTGTTGTGAATGTCATATTCATTACTTTAATTAATTCAGATATCGCACATTCGAGATAGTTTTAATTAAATATAAACAAAGTGTAACATACGTGTAACCTAAAAAATCAATCCACAACCGCACACGACAATTCACAAAGTCGCATCATGCGATAAGTAATTGTTTTATATAAGTTCACAAGTTCTCCCCACTTTTGAGATGCTACAGAAATATTACCGAAAGCGTTACCAATCATTGGCGCGAACTATCGTGTTATCATTGTACTAAATTTAAGTACGATAAATAAATGTTACAATGCAATTTAAATATTATATATTAGTAGGTTATGTATTTATAGTTTGCACAAGTAAATAATAGAAATATGATAAAAAATACTCATATTAAAACTAAATTTAAAATGATAACCCGACAGCTTTTCTGTTTATATTAATAAGTGCAATTTACTTAGAATTATTGCTTTTATTAGTACTTGTTAAATACCTCAAAACAAACTAAAATAAGTACCACATAGTTTTGTATATTTCATATTTACATTGTAGTTACTAATACGTACTTCGTTTTATAAAGTTATATTTAAAAACTTAGAATTTAGTGCATTGTTTAACTAACAGTTTTTA
>NW_017100181.1:1423201-1423416 GCF_001263275.1 Habropoda laboriosa | reverse complement strand
TTCTTTTACGATTTTATTTTTCATCGCCATGTTAACTTTTATCATTGTTATCAACTTTTTCAATTATTTAACTATTAAGTCTTCAACTTATGCACATTTAAGGTATTACAGTCTTAAATTTATATTATATAATATTGTACAAATGAAAACCAAAATGCAAATATGTTTATAAATGTTTAAATGTAAAAATTAATCGACAAAATATCATTAATTAC
>NW_017100181.1:1416828-1423094 GCF_001263275.1 Habropoda laboriosa | reverse complement strand
TTATATAATTCTTAATATTATTTTACTCTCGTTATTGTTTTTGAAACAGTTACATATTTTACTCGTGAGTTCGTTTAATATATAAACCCCACGCTCAAAAGCATACGCAAGAAGTATACGCGTTACCGTTTGCTACTGTCAGGGGGTTTATGACACAGTCGTACGAATCATTTGCTATTTTTGAATTGAAGAATTTTTAGTTCACGATCAGCATATTTCTTAGCAAAAACTTTTTCTTAGTTAAAACTTTTTTCCTTCCCGTTCCGTATAACAGTAACAAGCGTGTCATAAACCCAGTTTATCGAAAGGCAAGATAAAAATTGATAGTTAACTTTTTTTTAAAAATAGAAGTTCAGTCCATCATTAGACCTAAGTACGATGTCGCCGCATTTCCTCTTTAGAAAAAGCGCACCAAGAGCGCAGTAAGAGACATCTTGATTCCTTCTTGAATTAGTAATTGGTTAATCGGTTAATTATCCATTACTAGTAATGAGGATCATTCAAAATTGAAATCGATTAGACTTCCAATGGTCGATTTCTAAAAACAGATTCCTAAAATTCGATTTATTGAAGTAACGAGTTTGATAAGTAATTCAATCCTCAGTCATTTTAACATTAATTCGCGCCAGTACAGTATAACAGAGTCGTATCAGTTATTGTTATATTATATGTACATTGTTATATATCATTCAGTTGAAATAAATAATCGCGTTGAAGTCAAATTAGTTTCGTATTACATTGAAAACTAGACACCGTTACTACGGGTCTTAGCAACATATTTTGTAATTCGCTTAACGTAAAGTAAGAATGAGTATTTAAAATAAATGCAGTCAAATAAAATAGAGATGCAATAGCTGTATGTGAATGACATCCACATTTATTATGTCGACTGTAAGAGTTCAATTTAATCATAATATTATTTTTATAATGTATAAATACAATAAAACACACAATGGTCCACCATTTAGAAAATTATTTGTAAATATTTACAGAATTGAATAATGAACAGTTTTCGGAAATTTGAGCAGTTTCTAAGTGTTTTAATTATGATATTAAGTGTTGAAATAAAAGAAACAAATTTATTGGAAGTTTCAAGAAATTACTCCAACTTACGAAAACTATTACCGACGCTACAACATGAGAGACTGTGCTGGAATAATCGATTATTATTCTTAATACATTCCTTTACGAAGATATAAAAGTTCTCACAATATACGAAGCATTAAAATTTTATTCCCAACAAAGCACAAAAATACACAACTAATGCAAAGAGTATTTTCATAGTTTTTTTATTGGTAAGCTATAAAATGATCGTGTAAAAGTTTAGTTCCCATAATCATTAAAAATAAATAATGCAAGTGTATATAAATAATTATTATTTTGTAAATAACCTGCAAAGGGCAGGAAATTAGAGAGGTAATCAATTTATAAAACTTCTATATTGAATCATGAAATTTGGTCTCTATTTCCAAAAATATCTCCCTCATTTCTGGACCGCTCAAAATTGCCTGCAAATATAAATAAAAAACTGTGAGAACTTTTTCAATAATGTGTACAGTTCATAGAACTTTTATTCCCAATATGATCTGATGACAATTTAACGTATTAGTTTACACACGGTTTCTTTTTTAAATACGTTCCATTAAGGTTTGCATTTATATGAAATTAAATTGTTTTTTTAAGCATTGAGCACAATAATGAATGTAATAACAAAAACCACAATTAAAAGGTCAAACACTTTATTTCTTAATGAAGGTATGTACTTGGGATTTGGGACATACAAAAATTCGTATCATCTAAGCCTGAATGTACATCTCCTTCGGCAACGCTTGTGATTAAAGTACCCCTTCCAATACCCAACTAAACCTCTGCCTAGGCAAACACGTTGTAATCGCGGTGGTAGAAGCGTCGAAGAGGGACCACAGAACATGGAATGAATCATCCAGTTGGAGAAGTCGTGTAGAAAAGAAGACAAAATAAGATGATTCAAGATAAAAGGTTTGAAGCTCATAACAAAATTTAGATTCGTCGGATAAGATTGTGGGTGCATCTATGCAAATATAAAATCTCTGACACCAGACAGTAAGAGATAAAGAACAACCGAATCGGTTGAAATGTCTCGCTTCTCAGGTCTTTTCCCTTTTCCGCCTCGCACTAATAGCGGTCACAATGATTGTATTTTATCGATGCGATAACACTACTAATCCGGTACTGGAATTTGCAGCAATCTCAGTATTTGTAGTGATAACAGGGGCACCAAAGATATTAGTAATAGAGTTATACAGTAGGAATAGTAGCAGGAAAAGTAGTAGTAATAAATATTCAACAAGAAGAGAGTAGCGCAAGAGTATATACCAGTAACAGTAGTAATAGTAAGAGCAATAGTGGTAGGAGTAGCAGTATAGTAGTATCCGTAGTGATAATTGTAATAATTATAATGTAATAGTGCTAGTTTTTCTAATGTAACGGATAACTATTTTTGTAATCTACTGTTATAAAATGAAATTGAGATGAGAACGTTGGAATATTTCGGTAGATCGCGTTTACATAAGCGATTATAGTTCACCAACTCACTCTATATATACTCACACACCATGAGAGATCAGCTGAGAGCTCCGTATTTCACTTACTTTTATTTTTTTTTTTAATTATAATGAATTATAGCCAATAATCAGATTTAGATCAAATCTGCAACATTCATTGGCATTTCATCAATGTGAGTGTTATAGAATTGTTCAATATCTTTCAAGGTTCGTTTGTCCTCTTCTGTTACGAAATTAATAGCCACTCCTTTACGACCGAAACGACCACCTCGACCGATTCTGTAATGTGATAACATTTATAACATTAGATATTTATTTTTGTACATTGCATGTTAAGCGAATTTCTTATTATAATAATAATTTAAAATTCATAAAGTTCCATAGATTATTTTCAATTTGTTTAAGGAATAATGCACAAAATATTACGTTGTACGTAAGCAGATTCATTTATATATTTTTATTGTATATGTATGCAAAGAATGTTTGTATTTTACCTGTGAATGTAATTTTCACGATTGGAAGGTAAATCGTAATTGATGACAAGTGAAACCTGTTGAACATCAATACCACGTGCTAAAAGATCAGTAGTTATGAGGACACGGGATGATCCAGTTCTAAATTGCCTCATAATGAGATCTCGTTCTTTCTGTTCCATATCTCCATGCATAGCAGAGACTGTGAAGTCGCGAGTGCGCATATTTTCTGTTAACCAATCTACTTTACGTCGCGTATTGCAGAAAATAACTGCCTGAGTAATACTCAATGTGTCATATAAGTCACAAAGAGTTTCGAATTTCCATTCTTCACGTTCGACGAAGATGAAAAACTGTTTAATACCCTCCAGTGTAAGTTCTTCTTTTTTAACCAAAATACGAATTGGATTTCGCATAAAGCATTTAGACACTTCTAAAACATCTCCTGGCATAGTAGCAGACAACAATATAACCTATAAAATAAAAATGTTTACTTTTGTTTATTAATGTCCACTAATTTACTATACTAGAATAAAATAATATTACACTAGTTGTCTTTACAAAATATATATTTCTAATTAATATATGTATGTTATAAAATATTTCATGTCAAATTTGTAATATATTGGTACTATTCAAAATTTTTAAAATATCCATAAAAAATATTAACAGTACAATATACTACTGTATAATATAGTCAAACACATTCTTATGTGCAAATTTAACCAGAATGATCTCATCTTACAAAAACTACTACATTTCACATCATATAATTACATATTTATAAAAAAAAAGGATATATTTCAATAATTAAGTTATAATCTACCAGAATATAAATCATACCATTACTATAAAGATGGCTAGAAATTTCACGTACCTGTACTTCCTGAGGTAATAATTTGAATACATCATGAATCTGATCCTTGAAACCACGAGAGAGCATTTCATCAGCTTCATCTAGTACAAAGAGTTTAATGCTACTGGCCCGTAATGCCCGTCGACTAATCATATCATAAACTCTACCAGGTGTACCAACTACTATATGAACACCATGATCCAATTTTCGCATATCTTCACGTACATTGGTACCTCCAATGCATGCATGGCATTCTGCATGCATAAAATCTCCCAAAGCAATAACAACTTTCTGGATCTAAAAAATAAAAAAAACAAACTCAATAAAAATCTATTTATTTTATACATGTAATTATTAATATTATGACTATATAAGTACTCACTTGTTGAGCAAGCTCACGAGTTGGGGCTAGAATCAAGGCTTGACACTCTTTGATGTTAGTATCAATTTGTTGTAAAATAGAGATTGAAAATGTAGCAGTCTTGCCAGTTCCTATCAAATATTACATAGATTAGAAAATAAGCTGTATTACTTTTATAGTACAATACATATCTTCTAATTTCTTACCTGATTGTGCCTGCGCAATGACATCATGTCCTTTTATACATGGTAGAATGGCACGTTGCTGAATTGCAGATGGTTTTTCAAAACCATAAGCATAAATACCACGTAGTAATTCCTCCTTTAGAAGCATTTCATCAAAGTTGTCCACAACCTAGTTTATGTATAAAAAAATATGTAACAATGTAAAATTATGATAAATACAAATAATTTTTTTAGAAATATTAACTATTTAAATTTTAATGTGTAACTTTTAAACATTAGGTCATGCATTGTAGCTGTTAACTTACAAGATCCCAGTTGGATTCGATGACTCCATCGGGGTCCATGCCAGGGGGACCATCGTATGTCTGTTGATCACTTTCACTAGGACCATTTTTGGAATCTCCTGCCCATTGATCATCATTTCTGAAATATAAATGAGAAATTTATATATAGTTTCTACCTTAGAATATTGAATACCTAGTAATGTGTACATAATTTTATGAATGTAAGTTAAATACATAAAATAATAGTTATTTCATTTGTGGTGATTTCTTAACTATATACAATTACTGTAACAAAAATTAACATTTACATAAAATTATGAAAGCAGAATAGTGGGAATTTCCTACTTTAACGACTTTGAAATATAAAACTCAACATGGTATTTGAATTTATCAATAAATTAAAAAAATATTTTGTTCTAAATAATGTAAAAACTTTTTATTAAAAAATACTGAATTTTATACAAATGTAGCAATATGCTATTTAGAATAGATCATGAAATAGATATGGTGATGAATTTATCGATGACTTGATAGATGCATTGACAGTGACTCACAGGAAAGCATGCCCGAACAGGTAAGTCATGCTTTAGTTATAAAAGATATAATAACGATAATTTTGGACAGCATTTTAAAAACTATTTATTTTGTTTCGTTTCTTCTCTCTAAATAGAAGAAATTCATTTTTTTATTACGTAATTTCAAATGCAAAATAAAACGTGTTTGTACGAGTAACATGCAATTTCCTTGATCAAAATTAAAATACATTTGCGAAGAATTTCAGTGTCTAGTGTACACATAATCAAAGTAATTTTAAATTGTAACAACACCGAGGTTACAGAAAATTAGCAGCAATGAAAGTTCAACATTAATTTTACGAACAATGTGACAAAAACGAATGCACGCCATGTTGTCAGTCTCGTGTCCATGCATTCGTTGATTGCTGCACTATTTTTTAAGAATATATCATTAAGTGTCGATGTCTAACCGTACACAGCGCAAGATTTATAAAAGCACAACATAAACAAAGAATTTGCTAAACGTAAGAAAGCAAGTATCTTTAGCGATTACGTATGAAAAATCGAACTTACCTTCGCTCAGACGTATGCGACATGTTCCACTCGCGGTAGGTCGACGGAAAGGACGAGTTCCTATTGCGTCACAAGGAATATTCTTATGAATGCCGCACAATGGCGCTGCGAACGGTCTTCAAAATTTTAGTGAACTTTTTCAGTAATTGAACTTTCAAGATGGATTTTCAACAGTTCGAGTGCTTGAGAATATAAGTTTTTAAAAGTGTGTAGCAGCTTTTACATAATTTCTTGGGTTTTATGTTATTTCCTTTCCTAAATGTTTATTGCGCATAAGGGAAGTACGTCAATTACCCATAATCCTTTGTGACCTCTTAGTGGGGTGTGAGGCAAATGCAAATATATTGTTGATCATGTACACGTATTTATTTCTTATTTTTAATTTTTTCAAAATCAATACACACCTCTTTTTCTTAGAATAATATATTTTTCTTTTTTAATATTTTCTTTCATTTATTAAACTAAATAAATTTTAT
>NW_017100181.1:1414195-1416677 GCF_001263275.1 Habropoda laboriosa | reverse complement strand
AAAATAAAAACATAGAACTTAAGGAAATTTAGGAAAATAAACCTAATCATATAAAGAAATGCATGATTTCATGCAGTAATACAGATATAAATGTCTAGATTATAAATATAACGATATAAAGACAATTTATACAGTTTTTTATAGTAATTATACAACAATGTTTACATCTTAAATGTAGATGTGTATATACATACATATAAATTTATTTACAAATGTTTGTATTTATATGTACAGCATATTGTAATATTTCAAGAAAAGTATTTTTGGATTTCATTCAATTAAGAATTTTTACCAGCTTAATGTTCTTTACTAATTCACGATTTGAACACAATTCAAATATTATGTATTATTTTGTTTGTTTGACCATACATACATAGTATGTGAAAAATACAAATGTTGCATTTGTAATATAGTAAAATGTATTACATGAAAGCACAAGCAAGAATAAAAAATAATACTGCAACAGGAAATATGATGTACACTTCCATGCGTGGGTGACAAATTGATAGAAGTAAATTAACATCATCTATTTCATACTCAAGATCATCTTTAGTTGGTATTTCAACAATTACCCTATCAGAAGATAATAAATTTATAGAAAAAGAACATTTTGTTTGATTTATACAAGACTTAGTTACATTTTCATAATGAAAAATAGGCTTATAAATATCAAATAATGCATATATGTCATTTGATACAATATCATTGTCACTATAAAAAATATAGTAATAATAACCATTTTCTACCACATTGTGTACTGCTTGCATATGTTTGCTGTTAAGTAAGTAAGTGACATCAGTACATTGTTCAGAAGGTGCAAATTCTTGAGCTATTAAAATAGAACCTCCATAACATTTAAATAATTCATTTTCAAAACTGGATACTGAAGAATCAATATCAGTATCTGTTGTATTTTTTCCTGTATTCCCTCCATGTTTAATTCCTTGATCAAGTAAAAATGTTGGTTTAACAAGTTCTTGATTTCTTTTGATTCTTTTTTTGTTTAGTATTATTGATTCTTCTTTACTATCATCTTTGCTATTTTCTTCTAAATTTAATTTTTTTAGTAATCTTTTTAGAGGCATATTTGTATTCTTTTTAATATGCACCTCACTTTTAATATTTCTTTGTGTTCTTCTTCTTTCTTGTGCTATAATATTTCTTTTTTTCTCTTTCATTTGTTCTCTGTACTGCCTCTTTTTAGCATGCCTTAATTTTCGAATACTACGTACACTACCTTTTTGTGTGGATTTTATATATTGTTGAATATTTCCACTCAAAATTACTTTTACCAATTTGTCTCCATAATTTTTCTGATTAGATGTAAAATTACCTTTTTCATGTGAATGAAAATCCATAACATCTTGATTTGTATTGTTTGAAATACCGTGACGTAAAAGTTTATCTTCCATATCATTTAGTGTATTATTGTGATTAACTTGTATAATGCTATTATTAAAAGTAATTTCTTCTGTGTTTGATTTAAATGTTACTTTAACTTGTTGATTTGCTTCTGGTAAAAATATACTTTCTACAACTTGTGCATTATGATGTTCCAACATACCACATGTTCGTAAATTGCGTTCTCCTTTAACAACAAGTATAGAAGCACCTTGAAACCTATACAAACATTGATTGTATATAAGAAGAATAATATAAAACCAACTAATATTATATTGAATATTTAAGAGAATTTCATTGTGCACCTTGAACAAACAGAAAGGACTACACTTGCTCCTTTTAAAAGGTAAAATCCCCAATACTCTAATGTATCATCTGGTAAAGTCATACTTTTTTTAAGGCGCATATGTTTCCTGTATGAAGTAATTTCTGGCTTTTGTGTCATTTGAAAAGCGTTAAATGTTCTATTCATTTGTAAAGTATGTGCCTATATAAAAGGTAATCTTATTATTAACAATAATTTATATATAATCTTAAATACATAACAATTATTTACTTTTTGTAATATTATTTTATGCATAAGATATATCTTGTATTTATATTAAATTCTTACTGAGCAAAATATTGTAGAAATTCCATCTGTAATTTCTAAGATATCAGAATCTGTTACAGCATATGCTACATTTGCATAGAAATTATGACGTAAATACAGTGGTGTTATGAGGAGTATAATTGGTAAAATAGTTGTCAATGTGCAAAAAACTAATATTCTCTTGATTCCATGCATTCTTCATAGATCTAAAAAATTATATAATTTAACACCAATTTTTTATTTCATATCAACTATTAATGAGCATGTATTATACTTTTAATATATATTGCATTGTGAGCAAAATTGGCTATATTACATCTTGCAGGTAAATGTAAAAATAAAATATTTCTTTAAAAAATAAGAAATATGCATAAATTTAAAACATCAGAATAATAAATGAATTTGTAACATATTTTCACATTTAGTGGCATTGCTAAAGTAAGAGCATTACTCATAATAATAATTACCATAATTACTCATCAATAAATT
>NW_017100181.1:1413585-1413807 GCF_001263275.1 Habropoda laboriosa | reverse complement strand
GTTACAGATTTTGCAACGATAAAAATTGAAAACTTCTTTTTCATGATACATGTATAACTTGATAAAAACCATCATATGATTCTGATTCGTCTAATATTTTGACATGTGACATTCTTTTGGTATTTATTACGCATGCGTTCTCGATTAAAATGTGACATTCATCACGCTACAGATACAAAGGCTAAATGTGGAACAATAGAAAATATAGAATAATATATTTTT
>NW_017100181.1:1410509-1413551 GCF_001263275.1 Habropoda laboriosa | reverse complement strand
ATTATGTTTAAAGAATCTGCAGAATAATAAATCGTAGTTTTAAAAAATCTAACTGCAAAATTATATTTTAATAATTTTATGATAATGTTTTAATTAAATTGAGAATTAATATTATAACAAAGAATTATAAATTAAAGAATAAGTTTTTTTAGATCAATGGTAAAATAATTTTATATATTTGATGAATTTTTATAACTGATTAACACATTTATTATATGTAATAATTTCTTTACCATTTAGTTAAACAGAAGAATACTTCCGCATAATACTGCATAATATATACAGAGTGATTCACTTAATTAACATCTTGAAATTATTCGTAAACTATTAGTTATACGAAGAAGTGTATGAAACAAAAGTTGCATGATTTTAAGGGGGACATATGTTAGAATAATTTCGTTTTCTACATTGTTTGTACAAAGTTTTGAAGGTCACCTTGATATTTTTAAGTACTCATCAGTACTCATCAAATACTCATAATTATAAAAACTGTTTAAACACTTATTACTAACTTATTTTATGTAGATATGTGTGCTTAGTTTTTGGGTGCAATTCAAAAAATAAAATTTTTTTGACATACATTTATATAAACTGGTTTTTTATTTTAATATATACAGTTCTCACTTAAAATTTTGCTTAATCTTCCGGAATTCCAACATTCTATGCACATATATGTACGTTGAGTTACAAGAGTTCCATTCTGTAATGTTTTAATTAAAATATCTCCTAAAGTAATGGTTTTAATGGTTTTAAGCTTAACACTTTTTTATAGAGAATGATTAACTGAATTGATTGATGTATTAAAAAATATACGATTCCATTTAAAAAAACAAACTTGACCTTCATATGTTCTTTACACGTTTACTTACAAAAATGCTAGTCATATCAAAGAATGCTCTTCTTGAAACCATTCAACTTTTGTTTGAAGCCTTTTTCGAACTTTCGAATTTTTTATAATTAACAGTTTTGAAAATAATTTAGCTTTCAGTATTAGGTATAACCCAGTATATTTTTCAAACTGTTGAAATTCTTCTTATAAACTGTAACATATCAGGCTGTAAAAGCCTCAAAAGTCTTATAAGTTTATGTAATGGTATGTATTAATTTTAATTAATACAGATTAATTTTTGCTGTTGCTTGATAGTATCCATCACTACCAAGTGTATGACGTTGTGATATGTGAATATCGGTTAATGTCATTTCTCCAAATACAGTGTTTTCATGAGCCTAAAATTTTTGTATTTTTGTTACAACATTCTTATATTTTATAATTAAATAGTTAAATATATTTACTTTCATTATTTCTGTTGCATCAAATGTCTTAGGAGCTTTATTATGCTCTCTTTCCTCATCTAAATTAAATCTTGTATTCATAAATGTTACATGTAGTTTAACTCTGTCATTCATTTTGTACAATAGGCCTTAACAATACAATAATTGTTAAATTATGAATATACTTAGTACTACTTCAACTATTAGAAATCTTGCTATGTGATTATATTCTACTACTAAATAGTATTATATATTATTCTTACCTATACTGGCATAATAATTTACAATTTCATCTGAAAGTTTTTGCAAAACCTCACTTTTATCAATTATTTTTGCATATAGGACCCTTACTTCAGTAGGATCATCATTCATTATATCAGTTCCTTGTATCTGTATATGGATTCTTCCATATTTTTTAATTATTGGCCTGTAATCCAGTATGAAAAAAATACTCATAATATAACTTTAATGAATTATATAACAACAGGAAGTATTCCTAATATTATGAAATTTTTCATACTTTACAATATATTCTTTACAATAATTTAAAGCTTCAATAGCTTGATTTCTTTCTGTATCATCAAGTAATTTTAACATCCCAATAGTAAGGTGCAATTTGGTTGGCATTTGAAAAATTGTTTCATCCACACCTCTAGATGCTTTTTTTGAATTATTAAGTACAGTTGTCTTAAATAAATTAAATTCCTTTATTATTTCAGGTTTATTTAAGGGTATTGATAAGAAATGTGTAGGGTGCAATTTTTTTCTGGTTGCCTCCATTAATAAATTTATTCTATGACGTGCTGTCACTATCCCTTTGTGATCAGTACCAAGTATTACTGTAAATGTACAGATATACAATTGTATTAGTGAAATTCATTTATAATGAAATAAAACTTTATATTTGAATTGTTATTCAATAAAATTTAAGATATAGTTACCAATATCCCCATCCTGACCTAATTTTGGAATTTGTATAAATGTTTTAGTTTCAGTTTCTAATCTCTTCCGTACTGCATGTTTAGCTCCAGCAATAAATGGAAAAAATGATCTAAAATATTGTAGTTATTGTTAATATCATTACACGCTTCAATTATTATCTAATATTTTTCAAAAACAATTTTTACTTTGCCACATGAAATGTATGTTTAAATTGTGTTCCTTTATATGGTACAATTTCTATATCAGCATCATAACTTTCTACTTCGCAATCTTTATAGTCTAATTGATAAGAGTCTTCGACGTAAGGAGAAATATTGCGAGAATCTAACGATTCGGTATTTCCTAATAATCTATAACATCGATCCTCTACCCAAATTAACTCAGGTTTCAAAACATTCATTATTATTTTTATTATTTTATTTTAATATCAATTGCAACAGACGTTCTTTCTTCTTTGCAGTAATATTTTAGTTTCCAATAAAAAAGGAACATTTACCACAGATATGCCTTTACGTAACGAATTTTCATTTATGTGTACATATATAGTTTCTTCAGAAGACAGTACAACATCAAAGAGTAAGTTTGCGCGTCAATCTTCAAATCAACAAAAAAAGATTTTAAAAAGTTACGTATTTAATAGTCATGTTTTATATATGATTAATGCAACTGAGTATGTGTTGTAACCTGTATTTTACAGGAGAATAAATAAGACCTATTAAAGAATTTAAAGTTTATTTCATTTACATGTAGAATTTAGTAGAAATATAATATGAACACGTTATATACAATATTTACTAGCGCCTCTAGTGGTCAAAAGTATAACACCTT
>NW_017100181.1:1400865-1410397 GCF_001263275.1 Habropoda laboriosa | reverse complement strand
AGAAAATTGATATTACTTATATTTGTAAAGTTTTGTATTGCAAAATAAATTTCTGGATCATATGCAAAAAATGTTAAATATATAAAAAAAAACGTTGTAAATGCAAAAATTTATTATTTTTAATTTCATTTGCTTTTTATACACATTAAGAAGATAATAATTGCAACTTACTTTTATGAAACAGTTAAAAATTCTTTTACAATATATAATTATGTACAATATTTAAGGTTTTAATATTAGTATTTAACAATAAAATGTAGATTTAAGGTTCTTGTTTAAATCGACATAAAGAATAGATCAATATTTAATATAATTATGCAAGATGTACATTACAGCAGGACATAAAATGCATTTTTAAAAGATATAACAGATATATTATTTGATACTAAATGAAAATATAAAGTTTATACATTGAATGTATGAAGTTAAAAATTTGCTAATTTCTTAATGGCTAAATTACTAGAATGTTTATGAAGCATGTACAAATTTACCTATATTACAATAATAATAATTACATGTATATCTATATATAGGCATTATTTAGATATATTTCTAGTAGATATATTACAATATTCAAATTAAAAGATTCGTATAATAAATAACAATTTCATGTTATAAGTTACATAATTAATCTTCGTCTGTACTTTTCTGGTAAACTGCACCGAATTTACTCATATACTTACGTACAAAATCTTTAGCTTTATGTTTAACATTTTCATTACATTGTAATTCATCAACGCTTTTACAATGTTTTAATTCTTTCGCAAGTACAAAATGTGTAAGCTAAAACAAAAAATATTTTGAAGGAGTTACATTTAATATTATTGTAAAAATAAAGTCCGTAAATCTAAAACAAAATTTTTCAAAAAGTCCAGTAGAAATTTTCTTCGGTAAACATACCTTTCTGGCAAGATGTTTAAAATCTTCTGTATTGGTTATTCTACCTTGTTTACAATCATTTTTCCTATATGGATTCAAAAAATGTACCATGACATTTGCCATATTTATCCTAAAAGTATCTTTGATCTTTCGTTCCGACATTGTGGAAAGGTCGGTCGAAGGTAATTGTAATTTATTCAAACTATGACGTGAATGTGATTTAGATTTGTTACTACGGCGATGTCTTCGTATTTTTTCAACGTGTTCTTTAAATTTGGCTTTTTCTTTCTGACGACGTAATTTTTCTTTTATTCCTTTGTGCGTTTTATGATCTATACGATCTTCTTCTCGGCGTGGCTGTAAAGTGTATAAATGTAACATATAATAATAAATCATGAATATCAATTGTAAATAAAAAACAAAAACAAAAACAAAATATAACGTACACTAATAATCCTTTCTTGAACTAAACCTTCTCTTCTTTTTTTGCCTTCTGGGAAAGGTACTGAACTTCCAGTTATATTATGAACTCCACTTTTTTTAGCCACATTCTGCTTAGTACCATTTAAGGATTTTTCTATTAAAGTGCTATTTAAATTTATTTCTTCGTTTTTCGAATCTTCGTTATTATCTTCATCGATTTCTTCGTCGTCTTCATTTGATGAACTAGATTCTTCGCTAGATTCTGAGGTTGATGATGAATCTGGTTGAACTCCAATGTGATCTGGCGGGGGAGGTAACCATTGTGATATTCGTTCTTTTATGTGATAATAATATGTTCTGCCTCTAGTATCAGTTGCACTCTTCCATTTAGGTGGTAAATCTATAGGAGGTACTTCAGGCTGTGGCTGTCTAAATGTTGTAGGAAACGGTTGATCTGATTGCTTTTCAATATGCTCATATAGAGGCTGAGTTTGAAGTGTAACCGATGTTCCACTAGGAATTAAATTATTTGAAAGTGGCAGTTGACCTTCAGGATATTGTTGGTGACAATGAGATAGTAAAGGATAAGCTGTTGTTGTTTGATTAAATACAGGCGTTTGACTTAATGTGTATACTACTGGAGGTACACCTGAAGGTATACTACTTGACATGCCAGGTGATATCTCAGAAGAAATTGATGGTGGTAGGACATGTGAGCTTTGTGGTACCATTCCAGGTTGTGTATGACCTGATACTGTCTGTGGTCCACCTACATATACTGGCGTACACTGTTGATTCATTTCTCCATCTGTAAGAAAAGTTTACATAAATAAAGTAATTATGGTAGAAATTTAAATATAAGAAAAAATTTTTATGTATATATATATATATGTATATATGAATTAAAACCTTGTGAAGGGTACTGTTGCCATTGCCCAATCGATGGATTATAGAAAACAGGATGTCCTGTTTGCGGATCTACCATAGCTGTGGTATGAGGGTCTATACCTAATGCTATACATCTAGTTTCGTGATCTTGCCACGATTCTTGTTGCTGCCGACGTTGTCGCTCTTCTTCTTCTTTAGCTACTTTTAAGGCAAATAACTGTCTACGTTCATATTTTGTCATTCGTGGAATTGGAACTAAACTACTCCTCTCTTCTATTCTCTTATCTTTTGTTCGAATGTGTTCAGATTCTGGAGATTCGCGTCCTCGTCTTCTATCCCCACGTTTCTCTGTTTCACTTCTTCCATATCTATCAGATCTATGCCTGTAAAATGATAAACTCGTATTTTAATTATTGATTATAAATTATTTATGAACTTACAAACTTATACCTGTCATATGATGTTCCTCTTTTTTCCTCTTTTTCTAATTCCTCTCTGTATCCACGATCTATGGAAAAACGTATATTATATCTACCTTTATGTTGAAAATCTTTTTGTATTAAAAATTAATTCAAAATCATTACCTGCTTCTCTTTCATGTTCTTTCATTTGTTCAATTCTTTCTTTTTTTGGTATACGAAAAACTTCCTTCAGATTTGACCACTCAGATAACAGGCTTGACGCTAATTCAGGAATAAGATTTTGATCTGCATTGTCAGGTTTTATTTCAGTAGTTTCTATACTATTTTCTTGTTTGTCTATATCAGTTAATTGATAGGAGCTTCTTTTTTCACTACTGTCATAATTAATTTGCAATTCGTCATTATTTGATTTCAATTTCCCTTGATCATCTTCTGGAGAATCTCCACTCAGAGAAAAATATAATCGTTTTGACCACTTTTCTACTACATTGTAAATTTTGCTATCCATTAACATCGTTTTATTAGGAATTGGAAGCGTATTTAGGGTCTTCAAAACTTCCAGCCGGAATTGTTGCGCTTCATCAGAGTCGTTTGTAGAAATATCCATAACATAACTCCAAATTAAGCGTAAACCATGGTAATCCAAAAATAATCTTCGACATGGCTGTTCTCCACTTTGTATAAGACGTAAAAGACGTGTTCTGTGTTCTAACTCCCTGCTACGTACCATTAATCTACTTAATGTCAATGTGTGAGCTCTATTTTTCAAACCACCTGAACATAACTTATCTATTTCATCCTCCAACTGAAATAATGTGTAACGTAAGATGAATGCATAAATAAAAAGATAATTTAAAAATTTGCATATTACTTACATCTTCATCTTCCATGTAATCAGCTTGTTTCTTTTCACCTTTCTTCTTTCTCATATCTTTCTCACGTTTCTCTTTTTTCTCAATCTTTTCTTTTTCTTCTTCGGGTGTTTCGCCAATCCAACCACGACAGTTAAGAGCTTCACAGAAACATTTCTGTGCCTCTTTACTAATTTTGCAATAAAATTTAACATAAATAATATGTTTTTTAATGTAAAGTACTTAAATCTGTCCAGCGTTATTTTCCAGGAACTAGTTGGAATTTTTAAATTCGTTTTTATGAAATTATATGGTATTAAAAATGTCACAATTTGATATACTTGACATTGTATAGCTGGACGCACTTCGCACATTTCGAAGTAAGCTATGTTTTTTTTTAATTTTATTCTTTCAAAAGAGTATTAAGGTATTTATATGAAAGATATTTCAACTTGAAGTCTGAAAAGTGTGTGAAATGAATGGAATATCATTTTAAAATTGAGTAAACTTTTGGATTTAAGTGGGAGTCTATTACTTTAATAGTGAAATTTAAAAAGGTAAAAATTTTTTATAGTTTTGAACTGTACTTAATAAATTGACTAGAAATATCTTTTGCACATTATTTGCATGTTGTTTATCGACAAATATATGGAATAGGAGCGTATAGTACACAAAAATTTAATTAACATTTTTTCGAAGAATAATGCTGGATTTATTTAAATAAGGTAATCTTATATTAAACTATTATTAACATACATACCCATAACGTTGAAAATGATAGTCAAATGTAATCTCTTCACCAGCAGATATAAATTTTTTATTAAAAAAGCCTATTCTCAATTCACCATTCACTGTCCACTGTACAAATTTTAATTATAAAAATAAAAGTCTTCATTATTTACAAGTTATCTTTACTATTTATACTTACTTTCTGTGTTTCAGAATTTGGATCACAACTGTGATTTATAAATCGAGAAACATTTCCTTTCATAGTAGCATCAATAATTTGATCAGATTTTAATGCCATAAAATAATAATGTTTATTTTTATCTTTTTTTTTAATAATTTATTAAATTTAATAAACCGATTATTATAAAGAATTTTATTATGTTTATTACAACTATATTTGAAATTACTTACGCTAATAAATCAACCATAGCTCGTAAGCCAAATCCTTTTTTTTCTGTTCTAAATACTTCACACTTTGCATATTCACAATTTTGAAATCTTTTATTTGTGCAGCGATCGCCTACTACACATCGAGGTCCACTAAATAACATAACACATTATATAACTTATTTTTCTGTTAGTATATCATGTTTAATTTGAATGTATTAATGTAATATATGATATACATACCATTCTATCATAAGAAGTCTATTGAGACAATCTTCCCCACAACCTAGTTCACCCCTTTCAATTTCTTCTTCTGTTAGAAAGCAATCACACACCATTCGTTTTGTTTCTTTATTTGTATACCTGAAAAAATTATTACTACACATACTATATTTTCATAAATATAATTCTATTTACATACCTTTCTGTCAGATATAAATTTTCACGCAAATATTCAAATTGGCTTAACCTTTCTTCCATTTCTCTGTCTTTTATTTCAGGAACCATAGGTAATGAGATTTTTGCACCAACAAGTTTTGGAATTTGTACAATACTGTTATTGTTAGCTGATGTCTCCTTTGCTTGTTCTATATCTATGTTAGATTGAATATATGCAGTTGTTGATGCAGATCCAGATGTGGAATCTGAAAAGCTAACATCTGTTATAATTCCGGTTGTAGACTTGAGTGTTGAAGATGAACCCGATTCAAATGTATTTGTAGCTATGGTTCCAAATGCAGACCCAACTGCTGATGTAGATACAGTTCCTGTATTTGATCCACCCATCTCAAGTTCACTTGATCTTCGCCAACGAGATTTTACTTTAACAGGTTTAGAGGAATCAGAATCATAGCCTGCAGTATTACAAGTTGTTGCTAGGGATGTAAGAGAATCAAATGTATTTACTGTCTTACTGACATTATTCTCTTTATCTGATTGTGGTTCAGGTAGGTTATCTATTTTTATTTCTTGAGCAATCAAAATAGTGTTATTGGCTATTTTTTCTCGTTCTTGCTGAACACTTGATTTTGAAACATCTATATTAGGTTTTGTAACTAAACCACGTCCACGAGACCTACAGAATAATATTGAAAAGCATCTTTTGTAATAAATAAAAAAAAGTATGTTAAAAATATTTGTCTATATTTCACCAAAATATTGTACTAATTGTACTAAAGAAAATAATTGTCATTTAAACTACAGGTTTGTTTTGTTTTTTATGTTACAAACAATGAAAGTTACATGTCAATTCTGGAACTCAAGCAAACTATCAAGTATATAGATGTTATTTTACTTTATTGTTAGTCAAATTATATATATTAAGTGTGTTTATATAATATTTTTTTATCAATAGTAATACATTAAAAATTGTTTTCGAGGTCTAAAGTATATGTGTTATTTATATTTGTTGATAAAAGTAAATTTTAGTTTTGTCAAATATTCCAAATATATTCTGTATATTTAGTTTTTGTTTAGTACTACTAATTTCATTTAATAAAAATGTATTTCTATATATGTTTTATACTTGTGTATTAAGATACATACCTTTGCTTCATTAAACCAATGGATCTAATTCTACTACTTCTTCTTACACCAGAACTATTAGATCCACTTTCTGAACCTGTTGTATCAGTACTACCACTCCTACTTCTAAATTCAACTTTTTTGTCAATATCATTTGAATTATTGTTACACTTTGTATCAAATTCTGTTAGTTTACAATTAGTCATAGATAATAACGTATCATTACTGCTATCACTGCTACTAGAAAGTTTTGTGTCTTCTCCATCAATTTTACTATCAGCTTCACTATCACCATATAATTGTTCATTAACCTGCTGTGAGTTTACTGTTTTACGTTGATTTCCATTCCTTTTATCTTGTAAAACTTTTGATTTTAGTAAATGTTGATTTGTAAATTCTACTTTCTCATTACAGGAATCAGATTTATTTAATTCTGTAATATTTTTATCTGTATTATCAAGCAACAAAGCAGAAGTATTTGACTGATGTAACTGTTCCATTTTATCTAATATTGAAGAACTGCTTTCATCATCAACACTCATTGGTATCACTTTCTCTGTGTTACCAGCAATTTGTAATGGAGACATTATGTTTTCCATATTAGATAAATCATTAACTAAGTTTTGTATTTCTTTTGAGGGTTCACTAATTTGCATATCTGCTAATTTGTTGTCTATTTTGCAGAACACATCATCTTTAGATAAAATTTCTTGTAATCTTTTTGTACACATATCTTTATTTGTGTATAAGTCTTCTTGATCATCAAATGTATTTTTACTATGAATATATGATTTTTCTAAATTAGATGATTTGTCATTTTTATCATTAGAAGTCATTGGCACATCTATACATAAGGCTGATATGGAATCTTCTGGTTTAGTTTTATGTAAATTACACATATCTTGTTGTGTATCACAACAACATTCGTTAGTAGATGTGTTTCTAGAATCAGACTCCATTAGTATAGATTCCATACCACTCTCGTTTTGTATCACAGTATATTCTACAAAATTGTTTCTTTCTAAAGAGGAGCTGTTCATAATTAGTACCTCTTTTACTATCATATTATCATCTTGTTTCAGACTGTTATCTTTAACATCTTCTTTAACTTCCAACTCTTCACAAATTATAGTTTCTTCTATCACATCTTCTGGCCACATTTCAATTTCGGCAGAATCAGATTCAGTTACAATTTCCTTATTTGGATTACCAACAACTACTTGTTGAACATCCTCAGGACTAAGTTTTTCAGATTGATCAATCATAATGTCTATTCCATCTTGACTATCACTTTCACTAGTATCCTTCTTATATTGTGATGATGAATATGAACACTCTTCATTAATTACAAGTATATTACTATTAGAAACACTCTTATGTTTGTTATACTTCCTTAAAGAATTTTGATTCTTTTTTGGAAGAACTTGATTTTGGTATTCTGCAGTATTTTTTCTATCTTCTGAGTCATTTGAGTAAGATATTTGTAAAACATCTCCATTAACTTTTTTCTCTTCTAATTGCTTTTTGGCCATTTGTCTGCTAGATTTTCGAACAGGTACATACTTAAGGGATGACTTTACAGATGATTTCATTTCACTTTTACGTCTACGTGCCATTTTGATTCCATATATTTTTCTAATCTGAAATGTATATGAAAAAACATATTTAAAAAAACATAATACCTTTAATTATATAAAAGTGGTTGAAGTATTATTAAAGTGATATTATATTGGTAAATATATATATATTACATTAATTTGAAATTAAAAGTGAATATATCAGTACGAAGAAACGTCACCATTTATTTTATCAGTCTTTTATTCTAAAGAAATCACAATTTTACTATATAATGATGATTATTAATGATTTTATAAATATTAGTGGTAACTACAAATGTTAATTTTATTGGCTTATTGCTACAAGTTTTGTTTGTATAATAAATTATAGGTAATAAAGTGATTAATAAGGTTACATATTTTTTCTTTTTCTATAAACACTTTTATTTATTTTAAATAAAGTGAAAAGTAGATACATGTAAAACTGTGATTCTTTCTAAATTTTAAAGCAATTAAATTTGCAACCAGGAAGTACTCCATTTGTGTCTTGCTCCATAATGGATTATACACAGTTATCATGAAAATTAAAATCTTGACTTACAACCAATACTGATTCATTATTTTCTACTGTAGTGACTTTCATTATACAGATATTTTAAACATTCAATAATGTTTATTAAATTTTATGCATTTATGAGTATTACAAAAATAGTTGATATTAAAAGTTGATAAACATTGCATCTTCAAATTATATATTTTGTATTTATATATTCAAATTAAAATATGTAGACCAATAAGTACTTACCATATGCCCCTAAAATTACACTTTGTAATTTAATTACAATCATTGTTTAAGATATTTTATGAACTTTTTTTATTAAACACATTTTTGCAATCATTAAATTTCCTGACGAAACATAAACGCAATAGACTTATTATAAATCATCGCAATACCGATTAAATTAATTTGCAATTAATAATTTCAAGCGTTATTATAAAGTTTTAGAAATTCAATAATACACAATTGTGCACTATACATTGATAGAAGTTTTTAAGCAATATAGGTATCTTTCCTTGTCTTGATTGTTTCACTTTGGATTCATCACCTCTAATATAAATGGAACGAAAACTTTGTCGTAGTGAGTATTTTTGGAGTCAATTTACGGTTTGTTTAGGCAAACATTAATCACCTGAATGAATTCATCACTAAGAAGCGAAAGGATACTGTGATACTAGAATGATAAAATGTGTATCTTAAGCGTGTACGTAGTCGCCACTGAATATTGCTTGTTTGTAACAATACCGACTGCACAGGATACAAGGCTGACACTTTAGTAAGTTTACTAGACAGATTCTTATTATGAAATAATATTCCCTAGACATACGGCAAAAATAACTTACATATTACACCACACGTTACTTTATATATTTAAACTATGTAATTACTGACTCAATATGTTCAAGCAAAATTACTGTGTTTGTAATTTAATTTATATATTGTTTTGAGTACATATATACTAAGTACAAATTATTTAGTTAAGTTTACAATTTTTTCTATTAGAAGCAGCCTTTATCATGATATTAAATTTTAAATATTAGCAGCAACAATGATTATATTATATCATATTTCTGATTTATTAAAGTAATTTAAAAACAGTCATTATTATCATTAATATGTACATGTCATATGTAATACGGTAATATGACTTTAGATACTACATTACGTAAATTTTGTACATAAAAAACTTAAACGATCTGTTGAACTTATATTGTTGATCAATCTTACACATTTTTTGAACGTTTACAATATATTTTGCGTCAGCATTGCTTCATATATTTGAATATAATGTAATATAAAGAACCACTAATTTGT
>NW_017100181.1:1398008-1400802 GCF_001263275.1 Habropoda laboriosa | reverse complement strand
CATGTCATAAAGAATAATGTATAAAGCATAAAATAAAAAAACTAATTGTAGTTAAGCATAATTTTTCTATAATGTAAACATTGTTGGTGTATAATACTTGCGGTTGAATTGTAGTTTCAATTAAAATTATAATTGTTATTTATGTTGCTATGAACAACGAATTAAAAAGAGAACATTATAATACTTTATATGTATTGAATGATAAATCCTGAAAGTAATTAATTCATCGTTTGTAAACATCAACCATACAATTTGAAATAATGATTAATAATGAGTCATACATTAAGTGTGGTACTTTTGTATTTTTCACTAAAATGTAACAAATATTTAATTTAAATTAAAATATCCCTATATATAAGAGCAACCTTACTAGTGTTACGTCTCACACCCTTGTAGACGGGTACGCAATGAGAAAGGGATTTTGCTCCATCTCTGGTCTATCAACTGTTACGTTTCAGTACTACTTAGAGGAAGGGGACATGCAATGATGATGAAGAAAAAGAAAAAGTATTTCGTCTTGGGATTGTCTCCTAGGCTTATCAACGAGGCTGATGCAAACGACCCCTACCCCAAACTCCTGGGCTATTGTTTCTTTTTTCTTCTTTCTTTTATAAGTTTTTAACCGTGCCTGAAAACTTGCGTCCTCTGAAATATTGAAAATGTGGAACTGGCGTTACCAACCCAAAGTAAAAGAGAGAACATTATTTTGATTATAGGAGAAAAATGACAAAAAACAGCTTGATGCACACAAGGTTGCAAGTAGGATGAGGTTTATGCTTGAATAGCATAGTAACATGACTTTTGAAAAGATTGGAAATTTACAGAATTTTTAAAGTATTGCTAATGGTTTTGTAAACAAATCTTTTCGACAAGTGTTAGTGGAAAATTTACCATCACTATATAGGGAATTTTATTTAGATCGTAGATTTCCGTAATCTATACCTCAGGATTTTCAAGAACCTGAACGTTATATGCAGCTGCAATACGGTGGAAGTACATATACTGTATAATCGTGAATGAGTTCTACTCTCGTCTCAGAGTGAAGAAAGATCGTGGGGTATCTTACAGGTTTTTCAGTGATTATCTTTAGTATTCGATTTTGAGAGACACGTATAAGTCCTAGTGTTGATTTACACGTCCCCAGAATTGGGCTCCGTACATCAGGACAGGGCGGATACAGCTTTTGTAAATCAGAATGCGTAAATCTCTCTTTAAGTGTAAGACCGACCAGATGTGAGGCCTAAGAGAGGCCTACAGTTTTAGCAGCTTGTTATGGTTATGAATGTATAATTTTTTCTGCTTTTTTTGAGAGGTGTATCATACTTAAAAAAATTATAAACCGATTCTCCTAGCTTTCCTAACGTAAAAGAGTGGCATACTCGTATAATCGACATACTTTATTCATTAAATGGTCTAAATGGTCTAAAAAGTCTGAAAAAATTACACATTAATAACCATAACAAGCTGTTACAACTGTAGAAAAAACCGTATGAGACTTTCGTATTGTTTCCGATAATTCGCAGAAGAATTGTTAATAATTAATTATTGAAAGGACCTGCGACGTTCAAACTTCTATGAGAAAGTTGCTAGAGGTTCATACTTTATTCCTCAGTATTAAAAGTTCGCAAATTTATCGTAAATAATGAGTTATTAATGATTTTCACCAGCCGCCTTGATTTACACTTAACGTCTGGGAGGTGGAGCTTAGGAGCACGTGGGCCATTAGGAAACGTTTCTCTCTATCCTTCTCGCACAGTAGGGCATTCCTTGTTTAATACCTCTGTTTACATTCTGTGTTCCTAGTAACGAGCCGTTAGTTAGCGTAGACAAGCACGAGATGGCGTTAGTTTAGATCCTTTCCAGGCAATAATTGTAATTAACCTTAAGACAAAATAAATATGTTCAAACTAGTCAAAAGTCTTTATATTTCTGTTTAACATTATAAAATAAATCAATATTAGCAATTTACATAGCGAAGAACAAAAACATATATCCAAAAGAACTAACAAACTATTAAATTCAAACCTTTAAGAGACGCGCGGAAAAGAGACGCATGCGCGCGTTTTTTAAAGGTTTAAATTTAGTAGTTTATTAATTCTTTTAGATATAAGCTTTTGTTCGCCTCTATGTAAATTATTATCGATTTATCTTTGCCTTCCCTTATTCTTATCCTTGTCTAACTTATTTCTTTAGTGCTATCTTTATGCGCTATTCGTTTCCTTGTTTCCCTTCGCTATTGCTATCCTTGTCATCCCTATTATATTTAATTGATACTTTTAATCAATTTTTAATTCCTTTAACGTTAGTAATAATGTACATAGTAAAATATAGTTTCTGGCTTATTTTCAAGTATTTTAATTATAGAACAATTAGTATATCCTGTCAAAAAACAATTTAGATGGTTGTTTATGCTTTAACTTAAAACAACTTAATATATTAATTTTACATTGAATTAACCATTGTATTCAGTGGATTGGTCAAAAATGCTTATAATTTTTATTAAAAATTAGAATAATTAATGTTAGAAGCTGAACTGATATATATATAGTACGTATACAGAAATGAAGACTGGAATGAATACTTGCGAGAGAATCAAAGCTTTGAGATATTTTAATGAGACATCTGGTGGTCAGAGGTTGAACCATTCAAATGGGGAATTTGAGAAATTCGTAAGTACCTCTTTGTCAAGTAGCCCAAGGCGCCCAGAGACGTCACACTATATACATTTTTACTGAATGAATGAAAGTAATAATCCAAATAAATTAAATAAATTTTTTTTCTGTCTATTAACTTA
>NW_017100181.1:1397630-1397965 GCF_001263275.1 Habropoda laboriosa | reverse complement strand
CTAACGATTGTTAGTAATTTCATGTTTAAATAGTACACACATAATGCGGATATTTGATTTTGAAAAGTCTAACGGCGCCATAAATGTACAGTTACAAACCACTAACAATATTCCGTTGATTGGTCGAATGGAAGAATGGTCGTTCCTGTTATAAATTTGAGTTAGAAGTATTTTATTCTTGATTTATTTGAATGACAAATGATTTTACTTGAATAAAATATGTCTATTAATGTTACCGTCAATGGAAATCATTTAAATATACGCCGTGGAAGAATGGTACTATCTGATTTAGATCAAATTAAGAAAAATGAACGCGACCGTCGGCGAAGGTTACG
>NW_017100181.1:1392110-1397596 GCF_001263275.1 Habropoda laboriosa | reverse complement strand
ATACTTATTGCATAATTAATACAGATATTAATAATTAAATATAATTCATATAAAATATTACAGTGTTATAGTAACTGTTTTATTGTACTAAAAGTAGATAAAATATTAACATGGTTGATGACAAGATTGGTAATAGAAAGATTGAAAGAATCACTTAAAGAATTTCCACAGGTCCGACAACAATCAAAAGAAATATCAGATAGACTTTTGGAACGTACTAAGAATATAGCTAAAGAAGAACTTAAAAAGCTTGAAAATAATGAAAAATTAAATTTGAGACAAATATACAATGGAAAAATTATGGAAATTCAGCAAAAATATCAAGAGGACATGGCAGATATCGGTCAAGCACATATATCTGCTGCATTAGAACCAGATCATGATGCACTGATAGAAGAAAAAGAAAGGAGAAATAAATCAGCAGCATCGAAAAGGGGAAAAGAAGCAATGAAACAGATTAAAAACATTCAGCAGGTAAAATACTTAATTTTCATAGTTTATTAAATCATTGAGAACAACTATAAATATTAGTATACTGTACTAGAATAAAATTTATAAAAGTTTAAGTAAAATCTGTGTAGGAAGAGACTGTACAACAGCAACATCAAGAGCGGCTACGTCAAATAAGGGAAGTAGAGAATCTCAGGTCTAGTTTGATAGCAAAACTTCCTAAAGAAGCAACACCTAAAGAGGATACTATATGTGTATCTGTTCGAGATGAACAAAATAAACAAGAGAAGTCTGTTAAAAAAAAAACAAAGAAAATTTTATCTAAAACATCACCTGGGAAGATTACAAAGGCCTATATAAAAGTATATTCTTTCCATATAATTGTAATATTAAATTTTTATTCACAAATTGATATATTTTGCAACTTTGTTTATAGGTTGTAGGAAGTGATTTTAAAACATGTTTACCAATTTCAAAATGTAAAGCAAAAACAGTAGGAACTAATCCAGAAAATGATTCTTTAGTTGTTGAACAGCAATCTTCTATTACATCAGCTGTAGAACCATTGTCTGAAAATATTGCTCAAAGATCTGGATCTGAATATGATGATAAAAGTTCTAGAAAAGAAGTTACAAATATTTCAACAAAAGTTGACAAAGCACAAAGGTATGTATTATAATACTAAACTTAATAAAAAAATAATTTCTGATAAATCTTTTGGGTATTAAAGGTATAATCCAGAAGACTATGTACAAACAACTTCAGATTCTACTAATAGTGATAGTTCTAATTCGTTTAGTGATGATTCATCATATTTTTCTGATAGTGGTGAACAATATATGAATAAAGAAATAAAGACAATAAAATATGTTAAGTGCCCAGCCACTTATAAAGTACAGTTATATGATCATAGTAAACATCAAAGTAATATGTACAATCAACCAGTTGGTGCAGTTGAAAAGATACATGCATGGAACGAGGTTTGTAATTACTAAAATATAAGATCAAATTAATAATAATAACAACAACAAATATTATCAAATTATAATATGTAAAAATATTTGTTAACGTTAAGTTTATGTTTATAGCCAAGCGCAATAGATTTAGCTCAAGAAATCGAACGAGCACAAACGGCTGAAACGCATTTATTGAAAAGTCGCAAACATAGTGCACAAAAACGTGGAGTAGATGCAGCATTAAGGGAAAAAGTACGTCGGGATTATCAAATACTTATGCAAAATTTAAATCACCTTGCGAGTGAGGAACGAAAATTAAAAGCTAGTCAAATAGAACGTTACCCGGTACGTATCATATTTTAATCTTTCTAGTTTTACTGTAAATGTTTAATTAATTACGATGTACTTCTCCATTTTTTAGAAAGATGTACATATGCAGGAAGAACGCAGAAAAATTTTGAAGGACCAACATAAAAAGAAACTAAATCATGCATTAAAAATTTTATTAAACGAAGAATCTTCAGAACAATGTAAAACGCATACTATGGAGAGACAAATTACTCTTACACCAAGAGAAAATGACAAAAACGTAGATACACACGTTGTTTGGGAAGAACCATATTGCTTCAGTGGACGTACAGAAACTAGCAAAATTTTACAAAATACGTGTAAAGACAGTAAGGCTACACGTGATGAACAAATATTAAATATGTTAAAAAAAGTTGAAAGACAAAAACGGCTTTTATTACAAGAATTTGGAGCAGATTTACCAAATGACATTTTTAATGCATCTGTGAAGCCTCTTTTTGAAAGAGATAAATCGGTACAGACTCAATCAACGAGTTTTCAAGAGATACATATTCAAAAACCTTTGTCACCCGAAATAAAAGTAATAACCGCACTTTATGATAAAAACTATGAAAAGGATAAAACGGAAGAAAAACGTGATGCTTTAATTAAAAAAGTAGAAATTGCTGTACAAACTACAACAGAAGATAAAAATAGTATTGTTCAAGATAAGGGCACGCAAGTAGAATTGGTACAAGAAAAGAAAGGTAAATTTGAATCTATTAATGGTGAAGTTGAAACAATTATTAAACACTATCCAATTGAACCACAAATTATAGTTATCAGACATGAAGCAGATAGTAGTGAATCAACAAGTTCTGACATTACAAATGTAATTATCGATACTGATAAACAACGTACAAAAACAACTCCTAAAAAAAAGAAAAATAACGTAAAACCATTAAAGCAAATTCCATCAAAAATGTTTCACAAATCGAGTTCATCACGCATAAGTAAATCTTCGTCTCCAATAAAGAAACTTTCAAAATCTCTGTCCAAATCACAATATAGTAGCACGAAAAAGTATATGGATGCGGACGATGTGCCTAATAAAAAAATTAAAATATGTGTTGATAAAAGTGGGCTCAATAGTAAAGTAAAACAATCTCCAGTTGCAAAAATTGCTGTAGATGTAAGTACCCAAAGCACTCAAGTATATTCAACAGGTACTCAAGAACAATCTCTAGGTAAACCACAATTGATTCATTCCAAATCAAAAAGTATTCAAATAAAGGATATCTCAGATACATCAACATCTTTTGCTAGTCCACCACCAATAAAACCCAGAGACGTACTTGAAGCTTTAAGTAATAACATCTCTATTCTCGAAATGTTAGATTCTTCAGCCAATGAAAGTATGAGGCTTTTAAGGAGAGATATTAGTCCGGTATCAACACCAGAAACGCCATCGCCACGTACAATGAGAATACCTTCAAATATACCTCACCCAGAAAGAATTAAAAAATTACTTGGATATGCACGTACAGATTCTCAAACAAATGATAATAATATACAATCATCTACTAAAAATGACTATTCAACATCGTCAGATTTGTCTGAATATCAACAAAATGAACATATATCATCAGAAAGTATAGCTGCATATTCAAAAGTTCCAATTTCATTGGAATTTTGTTTATGTAATAATCCAGAATGTAGACAGATACATGCTAAGTTTGATGAAATTCGTAATTATGCATTGAAAAATTGTCCTCAAATATTACAAAAGTATGAAGATCTTCAAGTGACATGTGCAGAAAGAATAGTTTCATTAACAAACCTTATTGAAAAAGTTCGAAATGAACAAAAAGGTACATTATTTTTATAAACTCATAACAATAATTACACTATATGAAACTTGTAGAGAATAATTATTATTTAATACACTTTAGGTATGGAATTTTCGTTAATCGATCCACATGATCCACATGATGAAACCAGTTTGATGCAATTACCTTCACCAAAATTAGTAGCTAATGATTTGCAAAGTATTCGTAGACTTGTAGAAAATATCGAAGCAATTCATAATCAACTGGCAAAAACATTAATTGAATCTCAAAAAATCATTAAGAATAATACAATTATCAATGAAGAAACTGAACAAATTAAAAAGGCAGAAAGAGTAAGTTCAACTAATGGTGATGTATCTAATAATACAAGTCATCCTGTTGAACCAAAAGTAGAAGTAGAAGAAGCCAAAATAAAGCCAAAGATCATAAGCGAGGAAAGAGTCAACATTCCGCTTAGCAGATTTAAGATACAAAAATCACCTCAAATATTAACGACATCAACTCCAGAACGTGACACGTGGCTTACACCGAAACAATATGAGAAAGAGATGATAGAACAGTTATCAAAAGAAATTTTAGAGCAAAGTGAAGGTTTTAATAATAATTTAGTAACATCGAAGGAAATTTATAATTCAACAGTAAAGTGCTCGATTCAAACTTCAACTGATACCGATAATTTCAAAAATAATACTTCCTCAAAAGTACAAGCAGATGATGTAGCTACGAAAAAACATTTTAACAAAGAGGTAATTTATGCTATCAAATTACTAATAATAATATGTAACTTTTCATTTAATCATTAATATTTCGATATATTTTTAGTCAAAAAAGACTAAAGATTTTGTTCCATTACTTACTGATATGCCAAAAGTATCAAAAACAATAGATAGTGCCGTGCATACTAATGGAAGAAGTAAGCCACCAGTGAGTTTGCTTAGTGGACCATATAGGTGAAATTTTATTCAGGGCTGAAATTGAATCATCAGGTCATGAATTATCAACGATAATTGAATTCGATACACCAGATACTGTAAATAAAAGTCAAAGTAATATTAGAAGTCCATTGTCAACAAAGAAAATTGCCGAAACTCAAATAACTAAATCTACTGTAGCAGTTGATCCATCAGAACACATTATTCCGCTCAATTTACATAAACAATGTTCAGAAAAGTTATGTAATTCTTCAGTTACAAAATTATTTTCAGTGACTTCTACACAGAAAGTAAAAGAGACCTCAATACCTTTTGATTCACCAAAAACACTTAAAAGTACAGGAAATCGAAATTTAATGAAGAATAAAGATGAACAAAAGGAAGATGTTGCTCAAGGGATAATCAATAAAAAATTACAATGCGGCATAGTTAATCAAGAATCATTGCAGATGGAAAAATTGCAGTCCTTTTGTTATACTAGCACTGATGCAAATAATGAATATAAAGGCAATAAGGATAAGATAACATCTACAAGTTCAAATAGTTTTTCTGAATTATCTGGGGTTTCACAAATAGCAAGTACCCCATCTTCTACTATATTAAAATATGCGTCGTCTCCGGAAGAGATGGAAATGGCTCTCAAAAAACTTGGTCTAGGTTGGGCGATAACAACATTGAAAAAGACACGTGAAGCAAGTGCCTTAAGTTCCTCATCAAATTCTGATGTAACACCAATAAACGCTGTCAAAAGAATAATTTCACCTGTAAAGAAGCAATTTGATAGTAACTATGGTTTACCAGATTTCAGTGATGTATCTTCGATATCTATTAAAGAAGCTAGTAAAAGTACAGAACAAGCAGTTCTCTTAAAAGGTAGAACTTCTACACCAAAATTGCAGAATTCAAACTCCAACAGTGGAAGAACGAATACAAGTAATACAAATATTTCTGAAAATTTTCAAGAACCTGACGACGGTTTGATAATTCCTAATATATCTCTCACTAAGACA
>NW_017100181.1:1389237-1391272 GCF_001263275.1 Habropoda laboriosa | reverse complement strand
CAGAAAACATTTTACTTACATAAATCTAAATCTTAAAGTAATTTTATAAATACTTTATAAATGGTAAAAAGTAATGTAGAAGTATAATTTAATAGAAGTAGAATTAAATAAATGAGCGAAAGAGGTGGAAATTGAAATATAATTTTTCTATTACGTGCAAATTCATTCGAATTTAAATGATAACAAAATCATGACTTATTTTTAACTGAAAAACTTGTCAATGCAGCACGATATTAAAATATCTAGACTAGATAATTTGTGAAAGTATAAGGTATGTAACATAAGTATGAAGTATAAGTATATTTTAAACGCTATTTTAATATGATTATGTCTATTGAAATTTATGCATACTTCAATGAAATATACGTTTGTAAAATGTAATAAAATAGAAATTTTTATCACATTTAATATACTGCAGTTTTTTAGAAAAACGAAACAATAGCTGATTTCTAAGAAATATAAAGTCATGAATTTTTAACAATATATTTATTATTGCTTCCATTCCGACAGAGGAAGAAAAATATTCTTACGTATAATTTTTTGTACAGTCATTTCAAAAGTACAAGATTATATATTTTTGATCACAATAGTTTCTATATTTTCTCTATTTCTTTACCTATTTTTTTTTTCTTAAAAAAAAAGTACTATCACGTTTTTACATGCTTAAAGAAATTCATTGCATAAAGTATCATTATTATTTTATGTAAAATATAAAATTTGCTTTATTATCTTATGTTACTTGTATCAAACAATGTTTATTTTATAATATTATACAAGTATTGTATATATTGGTCAATTTTAAAAGGATACTTTAAATTGATTATTACACTGTATTAATTCCAATAGAAACTTTAACATTGTGGAATAGGAGAAAAAATAGATTTTTATACAAAATTCATTAACTACTTGTGTATAATAAATACAATTGGAGTGAATATGATTTTTCTAATGTCTATAATAATCAATTTATATTTTAAACGATTACGATTTCGATTACGATTTCATAAAGGCATATTTAAAACGTTTGCATAAACAATTTAACTTATAAATATCCATGGAATTAAATTAAATAACATAATTCAACTCCAGACGTCGCTTGAGTAGCGTTTCTGCGAGTCCATCTTCTTGATATAATTTGTGGCATCTAATTCTGACATGTTTCCTTTTTCCATTACAACTTTTAATAAAATATTATGCACATCACGTGCCATATTTTTCGCATCACTAACAAAAAAATAAATATTTTACAAATATACATTATAGTTTAATAATGCATAATTTCAAATGTTAGTATTACTAATATGATTTTATACTAACCCACACACGTAAATATGTCCATTTTGTTCACCAATTACTCTCCACAATTCATCTTTATTCTTTTCTAATAAATGTGTGACGTACACTTTTTGAGATTGTTCTCTACTAAATGCAGTATGTAACACTAAAGTACCACTCTTTACATATTCTTCAAGTTCTTCACTATAAAGAAAATCTTCATCTTTCTTTCTACATCCAAAGTATAAAATTGTATCTCCCACTTCTTTTCCTGGAAGAAGATAAACCGATATTTATAAAAAGTAATGAACAAACGTTTTTAATAAATTACAACTTTTTAAAATACCTATCAAAATTAATAGGTAATACAAACCAATTTCTTATATTTTTTAAATTATATTGATTATTACCTTCCTTTCTTGCGAGATTACGTTCTTGTATAAATCCTCTGAATGGTGCTATACCAGTACCCGGACCAACCATAACAATAGGAGTTGACGTTCGAGTTGGTAAACGAAATTGAGATTTCCGCACAAAGATAGGAACATAACATGGCGGATCTGAAGGATGCTTTTCCTTTAACCAGCTAGTAGTTACACCTTGGTTAATTCTGCCTGTAGGAGTTTTATATTCCACTACAACGGCAGTAATATGGATCGATGTTGGATGTAGCTAAACAAACAAATTTATCGAGACAGGTTTAAAAAATTATAAAGCATCTTAGTCATACAAAAGCATCTATTCATACAAAATTATAAAA
>NW_017100181.1:1386807-1389208 GCF_001263275.1 Habropoda laboriosa | reverse complement strand
ACAGGTTTAATTAATTGAATTATTTTTCTTAACTTGTCTTAAGGATGAATTGCTGTTTTAAGTTTCAACACTCATAATTTTTAACTAAAATATTTTATGGAAGTCGAGTTATTATTTTTTTTGTTATTGCTGTACAAGATTTAAGTTTGCATTATAGAAATTTGTTTGTTGCTGCTAAACAGTCCAAACTTACCTTAGGAGATGAAGAAATTGAATAATAGCGGCATTGCAATCTTGGTAAAAGTTCACACAGATGATCCAAGGCTGGTTTTAAACTAGAAATGTCTTCCAAAATATGTACAATATTCCTATTTTCTTGAACTACCCATTGCTGATAAGCAGCTTTGCCTTCTGCACTGGTTAATGCCATTAATTTAAGCTTTTCTTTGTCGTTTGAATCACTACAATATTCTGCTAACTCTTTAAGAATATGAGTGCGTGGATTACTAGTGATATCTAAGTAGTGAGTTAAAGCAGTTCTATAAGAACATGGACACGGGAATGGATGTTTCTTTGTAGATTCCTCTGTAATATGCAAAATAATGTACATGAAAAACATTGATATCATTAAATACATTATTATCAAATGTATTTTTAATTTACCATCTGTATTTGTAAGAGTGATCACTGTATCTAAATTTGCACCACATTTTTCTCCAATTTTATTTACTAGTTCCGCATTATTTACAGGATATACTGCCAAATGGTCACCAGTTTCATAACGCATTTTAGATCCATCTATATCAAACTCTATATGCATACATGACCTGTCTGAAGTTGGACCATGAAGTTCACGATTAACTTTTACTGGAGCTAGATAAGGATTCTTTGCATCATATGGGCTGCAGAAAAAAAATAACTTATGTAAACATTTTCAGAAACTTTCAATCATATATTTGCAATAACTCAATTATGCCTTTATAACAAGTTAATGAAACATACGCTCTTTGATTCTTAAAAGAATGAAGACGTGCTATTTCACCAGTGTAAATGCGTTCAGTTAATAAATCAACATGTTCTGTAAGTTTATATTGTCTAATGCTGACATCTTCACCTGCACCCTCAATTCCAAAAAAGTCACAAACTGTTGGCCAAAACTTATCCTTCCACGTGATGAAATCATCTTCTATACTATAATGATGTACATATAATTATGCATCTAAATTATGAAAACTTTACAATTATTGAATTAATAAACTAAAAAAGGATCCTTTTTATGATTTTTATATAGTTTTTCATATTATTATCTAGTACAGAATATACATTAAATAAGTATAACAATAGAGAAATGTTTAATAATTAAATGCTTCCACAATACCATATACACTTGATTATACTTTAAAACACTAATAAAGAATAAATTTAACAAGTTAATATAGACAAGTTTATCACAATTTCTATATGTAATATAGAAATTACACTTTTGAACTTACTTAGCATCATCATCTCCTAAGCCAAGTTCAAAGACACGTGTAGCACCAAGTTGTTCCAATCTATGATCAACATATATTGCTACTTCATTATAGTGTTCATAAGTTTTATTTCCAAGGCCAAACACCTGTAAAATAAAATAAAGAAAGTTGTATATAATAAATTAATGCAATCATTTTCCTACTTTTATACATACATATTTAAATCAACTTCAACATACAAAATGAATATTATTACATTTTTAATAAGTCAGTATTTTTTGATTATTATGAAGCAAAAATTTTTTAATTTAGTTAATGCAATAACATCTTAACGAATTTCTGTTATAATTCTAATATAAATGATATATTTCATTTAATTGTAAAGTAAATTAAGCTTTAATTATAATATATTACGTAATCTTGTTTATTGTGTTTTGACAAAAAATTAAAGTAAATATTGGCTTATTAAAAAATGTTTGTGAGAACGGAAGTATAAAGTATAAATGATAAATTATAATAAACGCTAGCAATTATTAAATAAAAATATATACAATTGTATGTAAAATGTACATAAAATATACCTCAAACTTTGGCGGTAAAAGTAATGTTGTAAAGCACCGTTGGGTGGCACTCTCGTATCTACAATATTTAATTATTACGTGCAAGAGTTTATCAAATTTTTTTGTACTCATTTTTAAGCGTGTATTTTAACATTTAATAGAGATTTTACAACTACCATAAAACTGAAATAATAGTTACAATAATTAATTATTTCGCAATGAAAAGCACTAATGTCAAGCATCAACAGTTGAGAGACAACTGCACACATGTCTAATTCTAATCAATTGCTTATGTAACGTTTATCATTTGTATGACTACGATTCAATCAGTATAAATGACATAAATAATTTTTTATCATAAAATAATTAATCATATTATTTAGAATAGCATAAATTGTAACAGTGCTTAAAATAATACTTTACATGTTC
>NW_017100181.1:1386092-1386337 GCF_001263275.1 Habropoda laboriosa | reverse complement strand
TCATGTAACAGATGTAAGTAAGTACATACATATTTTCTTTAACTGCAATACATATTTTTGTTTATACACAATAGTTCATGTATATGTGCATGATTAGTAAACTAAATTTTTCATTAATTTCTTCAAATTTTCGTTTTTCATTACAGACTAAAATCAGTTTTGATACAAACTTTTAGAATTTGAATAGTGTGAAACATGTAGTTATTTAAAAAGCAAAAGGCAGTGAAATATCATTTTACTAATAT
>NW_017100181.1:1381180-1385956 GCF_001263275.1 Habropoda laboriosa | reverse complement strand
CATTATATCAGAAATCTGACAAAATAAAACATTTTCCTATGTTTTTTGTTATATGACTTTAATACACATTGTATAACAAAGTATTATTAAGAAATAAAAATTTGTTTCTGTAAGACTCTTGCATAATGTGAATTTTTTATTTCTACAATAATTTTTAGATTTTCCATATCTTATAGCTATAAATTAAAAAATGCAACTCATACTTACAGCATAATTCAATCCATTTAAGTCAGCATCACCATTTTTCAGCCAATCAACAAATTCCATAGCATTATCTGTTGGGTCACCTTCTCCGTATGTAGCTAAACAGAATACTGCTAAACTGTTTGGAATTGTTTTTAGATGAATTAACTCTTCCTGTTATAATAAATTATAATTATTTAGGATTACGACATATAATTTAACAACATAAGGAAGTATCAGTTTTACTTAATTTAAAACATAATTTAGTTTAACTAGTATGATTATCTTTCAATGTGCAATATTGTTAATATTAACCCTTTGCAGTTGAGTAATATTTCAACATTTTCTTTCTGCAACTTGATAATTATAAACATAATTTATCACGAAAATTTTACTATCACTTTTTTGTTGAGAGAATTAAACATTATATTTTATCATTTATACATCAATTTATTTGCAAAATTTATCAAATTCCACATTTTATAATTTTTTAATGTGTGAGTTGCCGTAATGAATGCTTATATGTACTAACACAACTGGCATTCCAAGCGGATAGAGTTAATAAGATCAATTTTGACCTAATGTTGCAAATATTAAAATGGCTAAACTGTTCTTTATATAAATGAATGTATACCATATCACATTCTTCTGGATCAGCCACCATGCCTTTCATTTTGTACCGAATACCTTCTTTGGCCAGCCTACCGGCGAATTCTTCAGCAGTTCCGGTCTGGCTACCATAAAACACCACCAAACTTCTTCCGGAGGTCTTCAGTTTTTTGATAAACGAATTTTCGGATGGCTGTACTGCTGGAAACAGCGTTGGCCTTTAACAAGAAATTTTTCATGACCATTAGAGATCTTCATTGTACAAAAAGTTTCGTTATGAGTACTAAAATTTTCTTATTTAATTAAGCATTGCGAATAACTTATTCAAACACAATAATTACTGAATGGAGTAGGATTTTGTGACGGGCGTATACTCTTCTTGTTTATTACGGCGCATCAACCACCATAGTGCGGCCAATAAGAGAGCACTGAGAAGTACAATATCAAGGTTGCTGAAGAGTGGTTCGTCAAGAACGTCGACTCTGTCCTCGTTCTCCAGCATCGGAGAACCTACCATTTTTATCGCTTTAGGTTGCGATGCGGCTACAGTCTGTAACAAGATAAGAAATATCATGTTCATTGATGTGTTTCTGTAGTCTACTTTATATTTTAAAGCGATTTTTGGGAATTTTTTAAATTCCCAAGTTTGAGTCAAAACAATGGGAAAGCAACAGTCTAATTATTATTATACAACGTTCTAAATATTTTTATACAGAATATTCCAGGTTTTAACGAACAAACTTCAAGAGAATGAAGAACTGGTTAAGATGGCTATTTATATTGTTTGTTTATTTATTATGTTCATATAATGAACGTATGTTCGTTAACGCGTTATTTCTAAAACATGGCAATATCATTTTTGGAAGTGAAGAAGCAGTATTTGGGAGACCGGGGCTAAACGTTCTGATTTTGAGAAAACACAAGAAATGACCGAAAGATAATGCAGTTATTCCCTTCACTATTAACTAATTTATTGTTAAATTTATCGTACTTTAGGATTTTAAGCTTATATTTAATATATTGTAATTGATTTTTCATAGGGAATCATTTATTTGTAACTGATCGAAGCGGAACTTCTTACCCCTTCGTGGAGCAAGTTGTTACCGTATTAAGGTAAGTTGTTTCTAAGAAACAAGAGTTGCCTTTTAATGAAACATTTCATTTTCTAATGGAACGAAATACAATTTTATTAATAATGTTTATTTGCTAAGGTTCAGATCGACAAAAATATAAGTATTATTTTTATAGGAAATCTAAAACAATACAGGGTGATTCGCCTAACCTGGCGACCTGAAATTGCCCGTGAAGTATTCGCTGTAGGAAATAGTGTTTGAAGCAAAAGTTGCACGATTTCAAGGGGGACATATGTTACAATAATTGTTTTTATTCATAAAGTTTTGAAGGTTACCATGAGGTTTTTAAATGGAACACCCTGTATTTCTTTCCGGAAATTAAGACAACGTTAAAAGCTGAGTAAATAAATATTAAGGTGTAATATGTCTGAAATGTGTACTTATTGAGATATTTGCCTGTCCGGCAAAATACTCTATTGCAACCTGCCCCAAGTCACGGGAACAACTAGCCCCCATCGATACACGTGGCAATTTATGTGAATATTCCGCTTATTCATTGAAATTGTCTAATCAAAACTATTGCAACGTGTTCTTAAATGTCACTTGATCTATAAGGTCGAAACAATTAATAATTTCGACGTTAAACAATCGAAACAGACCAAAAAGTAACGATCGAAAAATATTTACTTTTCTGATACGTGACTAAATAGGTGCTTGCTTACAACCACAAGATTCGCTGTCGCTGACGCTATTAAAATGTATGACAGAGTGCCGCGATCGACTCACACGGCGAAAACAATTGAGGGCACAACCCTATCTCTTATATTTTAAAGATACAACCATCGAAGCAACTTACCTCCGTAACTTTTAGCCCTGATCTTCCCTACATATCTATTGGCTAGTGTACTCCTAAGAAAATACTGAAAACAGTGATTCACTCGATATTGGATACAGCGAAATAGTTTTCATTTTGAGAATTTACTGAATTTAATAAATAGATTATCATTATTTACTAAAATCTATTGTTTTATACACAAAAACGTTCTTTTCGCACGAGAATCTTATAATTTTTCATTTCGTTCCAATTATCGCCAATAATTTCTGTTTTAAGGCAAGATTATTAAAAGAAGAAACCTCACTTATGTGTAAACAATGCGATTATTTTCAGCTAAACAATTTTGATTATCGGTAAAGTAGAGTTCTAATCGCGAGCCACGAGCGAGAAAATTCGGCAGATAACAAGCACACATTTTTGTTCTGATTTTTACCCAACAATCAAGCATTTCTTCGCTTTTGATCAAGTTTGATAAAAGTGATGTTAATAAAGTCATCGAACGACTCGTATGTGTCATAACTTATAATTCATAAGTATACGTTATGCTAATTTTTTTGGAAGGTAAAAATTTGACTCATTAGAATGAAGAGGAGTACAAAAATTGAAATCGGCGAGGAGCCCCCTTTTCTGCATAAATACCTTTTTTCGTTTGTAATATTGATTAGATAAAAGATAGCAAAATGATGACCTTAAATAACTTTGAAGCGTCGATGTAATTTATTCCGAACTGTGTTCACATGTAACTGAAATTATGCTGTCTCTAGCTTATCCACGCTGTCTTATGCTTATCTAGAAATTTTAATCATTTAGTTTTTAAGTACGTGTACATACAGTGAGTGTCGTTCAAAATTGTACACCACAACGCTTATCAATATTGTTGCTACGGATTCAAGATGAAGTTTCTTTAAAAAATAAGTTCACTAACTTTATTAAATATATAATGCTTGCGAATAAAGAACCTTGTTCGTAATAAGAAAGTTAAGTATATTCGGTAACAACGTACAGAAAATGTTAATACCGCTAACCCTCCGCGAACGAGGTGAAAAAAATCAACAAGGCGAACCACGTGGGATACGTCATACCCCATATGGTATTTCGCGTTTACTGTTCTTTTTAATAAAAAGTGTATTAATAATAGCAATATTATCGTTCTACTGTTAGAGAGGTATAGAAATAAAACGAAAATTTCAAGTAATAAACTTTTGATATCAAAAAACAAAAACACTAATACATATTATCAGATTCTGCATCACTGTCAGGAAGGAAGACATCTTCGGAAGAATCGTCGCATTCTTGCAAAAGCGCATCCGATATTTCGTCACTCGTTATAAGTCGAGAGGACGTTATACAGTATAAATATCTAAAATTATAACAGCACTAGTGAAAATAACGAAGAAAGTAAAAGAAAATAGCACGAAAACAATAAAAGGCTATATTACCTTTATTACTACGTGCAGAACTACGTGGGGTACGAGATCCCCAAACGGACTTCACGCACGTGTAATCGCTGCGGTAACGCGCATAGCACTAAACTTTTTTCGCTGCGTGGTTCGACAACGCCGGAATTCCAGCTACATGTATGGAATGTCAGTTCACACAAAGTGATAACTAAGCAGTTATAAGCATTCAAATCCGCCTGTGGTATATCATACCCCACCTAGTTCGCGAAGGGTTAATAAAAAAAAAAAGAAAAAATGCTTTTCAATATTTTGTGAGATATCCACGATTATTTTCGACCGATTGCACCAATTCTTCGGAAAATTCTTTCGAAATGTTTGCCCACTCTTCTTGCAACGCAGTCCCCAATTGTTGTTTATTAGAAACGCAGCGTAATCTAACTTTTCTTTCTAGTTCATGCCACACGTGTTCTGTAACATTGATGTCTGGTGATTGTGACGGAGTTTGTATCACTTTTGGACAATTATAGAGTAACCAACTCTTCGTTACGTAGGAAGTATGTTTGGGTTCGTTATCCGCATGGAATTTCAAATTATTTAAAAGCCCCATTTTTTACGCACTTTGCTTCACTTCGTTTTTTCATTTATTTAAATACGTCCATATTTCCATATTTTCATG
>NW_017100181.1:1378357-1380709 GCF_001263275.1 Habropoda laboriosa | reverse complement strand
AGAAGCTGAGATGCGGCCCCAGACCATTTCACATCCTCCTCCAAACTTCACCGTTGCCCGAAGATTTTGTATCTTCATCTCTTCCTTAGATCATCTCAAAAATGTTAAATTCGGATTCGTCCGTAAGAGTAACTAAGTTCTTCCAAAGTCAGAATCTTTTTTTAAATAATCTCATGTGAATTCTCTTCGTTTTTCTCCTATTCTGCTCACTGATGTGCGGCTTGTTTCGTGCAACTTGTTCGTGATAATTATTACGCCTGATAATCCTTCTGACGGTGAGAAGGATTATCACTTTTAACACAAGATTGACATCGATGAAAAGTTAAATTCTCGTTGAACGAAAATTATCCAAGTCCATCATTAATACAAAATCTTCTCAGCTCTACATATAAAACATACCGAGAGTTCGTTAGTTTAACCAGAAAAAAAACTCCCCCTCTAATTTCACGTGTATTACATTGTATTTCATTTGGAACAAGTAATCGTTTTTAATTTAGAAAGATCTGAAACGGTTTGGCTATATGAAGAGGTGTTAAGAGCTAATGGCCTGGACAGTCTTCCACCCTTCCAGGTATTATATTCCATCTTTTGTATTTTGCAGTAAATAAAACAAGTATCTCTATGATTAATACGAGAAACGCTTCTTATGTTACCGTTTACTGGATCCTACCAACTGCCACAAGCAGTGTCATAATCTTATACACACGCAAAGATAAAAAATAGTGGTTTTTAATTTTTTTAACTATGGCGCCCCCTTCCAAAAAATCTGAAAATATGAGGTCATTTATTGTTGCAAAGTGTTACGAATTATGTTATAAATTCGTGAGTTCCCAAGGAGTCAAGTAAGCCTGAATCGTTTGAAGAAAAAGCAGAATACATGCATATAAATGAATGTATAAAGAGTTTCAAATTTATAGCTTGAACAGTTATTCTAAAAATACCCTACACGTTAAGTCGTAATATTATCCACTACAAGAACATTTCAATTAAATCTTTACAAAGAAGACACCAAGCATGCACAAGTTACGTATTAGTGGTTCACTTTATATACGTGTGTGTATTATTTTCACGTGATTTGATCTCGTCTAACTTCGTTAAACATTTCCCACAGTTACTTAATTCTTAAACTAAGGGATATATAATTGACACAACGCTGTTTAATATTTCTTATACGTAGAGTGGCGCTGAAACCATGAACTGCAGCTCATTTACAGAAAACAAGGACGAAAAAAATTTTTACAAGATTAAGGCTATTAAGAGACAAAAAATTTAGTAGTTTTTTTATAAAGTGTACACGATTCATTTGCATCTTGTATTACTTTATCAATTATTTCCTCTTTCGTTGAATTAAAAATAATCTCAGCAAGTTTGCCTTTACAGATTTTCATCAATCCCAGAGAATCACTCGTGAACACCGTTATAAATATTTATTCGTACCCTGCATATAGAAATTGCGCAGAACGAATAGAAATCATCTATTATCAAAATACTGATATCATTTACACACGTTTCCTATTGTATCAAACGCTAATCTTTTAAGACAAGGCATACAGTTGAAAAAATTCACAACATGATTGAGACGACAAGAAAAAAAAAATAAAGCTTGAGCCACTAACTGTCGTCTTCCTTGTCTCGCTATCACCAATTGAACAGTTACTGAGATACTGGCTCGCCTAACAAGTTACGTGATTCACCTTGTGGAACAGCAAAATAGCCCAATAAGATAGATATTTTTCCAATTTACCGTCTCGTTACTCTGTCGTAAACTCTCTTTAACAACTTTGTAACGGCGACTGACATCGGTTGATGTCAATGAATTAGTCGGAGAATATTCATTATGAATTAAACAGATGGAAATGCTTATTTTTATTCTCAACTATGTCTATTCTCTGAACTTTTCTACATAAAACAAAAACAAAAGAATTCTTAAAAATTAAACTATGTCTATTCTCTGAACTTTTCTACATAAAACAAAAACAAAAGAATTCTTAAAAATTAATATTTTACTTTTAATTTATTGATAATAACAATCGAAGCATTTTTATGTTATCTCTGTGAATTATCTCTTTTCTTCGAAATGTTTTGCATCAAATGAGAATCTCTTCTTTTTATGAACAATTTAACGAATCAAAATATTACTAAAATTTGTATGCGATTCGTTATTTAAATACAATACATATTTTCATTTAAATCAAACTCAAATCAAATATAACGAAATATAAAAAATACACTAGAGAAAATAGATAAGAAGATTTAAAGCAGTAATGGAATTGTGTTGATAAATAAGAATTATAGATGATATAATTCAAAATAGCAATACACGAAGAATTTTCTAAAATCTCATGTAAGTAT
>NW_017100181.1:1368888-1378106 GCF_001263275.1 Habropoda laboriosa | reverse complement strand
GATGTAAACAGTTAATAAAAGGATGACGCTTCAAGGGCGTATGTATTATGCAATATAGAACTACATAATCTGTCAGTAGTATAAGAGACACGTGTCCTGCGTTGTTTGTAAACACGTGCACGATAAAAAGTAGTGAAAGATACGAGATAAGAACATAATTTATCTATGAAAGTAATCATGAACATTGCTGTAAACTGGCACCATTTAACTATTAACTTCGATGCCGGCCATAATTTTTTTTTATCAATTCCATATAATAGAATCGTTGTTACAAAATAAAGTTCTACTTGATACGTCATATATTTATTAACTTCAAGCTCAAGATACAAGCAAAGAAGAAATTAAAAGTCACTAGTATTGTTATTACTACTATTTGTTGTTACGAAGAAAAAAAATATAAGATGAGATAGGCGTGTTTAATTATGTTGACGATAATGAAAATTATTTCGCAAATGAAAGTTTCAAGGTCACCTTAAGGTTATCGTGCTTTTATTTTACCAAACACTCCTTTTGCACTCGATCTTTTATTCAGGAATACAGACTAATTGAATGATCGTAATCATTTCCTGTCGGTCATTATCACTATGGATAAGGAAAAATTTGTCCATCGTTTTCCTATTCCGGTAAGTCATTGTGACGTACACAATGTCAATTTTTAACGTTATACTACTTATTAACGCAAGACCATTTTTTCTTTTCTTTTCTTCCATTTTTGTCTACTAACATTTTTCAATGTCACTAACAGTCATGTTAATATGTCACGATTTACGAATCACATACTCATTAAACTGATAGAAGTTTCAATGTAAATTTATTGGACAAAAATTTCCCACGTAAATCAATCAAAATTATTAACAGGTATTTTAATTTACTCTCGCTCTATAAAATGGATATGATTTACAATCAAGAAAAACTATACCAAAAAATTAAAGAAGCAAAAAATTGTAACATTAACGTGTTTTTCAGTCTGCTATGATCAATTAATTTACAGACGACTTTAATAGTTAGAAAAATAGCAAAACTTTTTCCTTTTGTCGAGTTGTATCATTAATGAATGCGCATACAATTTTTGAGGAAAACTGACCAGAAATAACATAAACACTCGGTACAGTCCACGAATGCACTACAAACGTTGATGTATACTATGATCACCACATTTTTTAAATCCTTACGACAAATTATACGTATACGTTCACTGAACAATAAACCAAACGCATTTTTGGTTAAGTCCTTTGATCGATCTACAAAAGGAGGCGAAGAAAGGAGCTCGAGTGAAAGATCGTTGAGAATCGATATATATGACTTACCCCCCTTCTATTGTGCTTACCGGTATATCCATGTTTGTGATGACGTCACGATGTCTCAAATCGATAAGTGTAGTATAGAAGAAGTGGCGATCAAATTCGTATAAACAGAACGCGCGAATTCACAATCAATTTCGGAAAAATAGAACGCTCTCCGCGCGACGACTGCATTACACGCCGCGAGTTCTCTCGACGTTATGCCAAGACTTCACGTCATGTAAACCTTCCGCGCCACTAGCGGAAGGAAAAACTAGCAAGTCATTGCCGACAGAGCTTGTATTAGAGCGCGGGCGTCCATGCATCATATACATACGTATGTGTATGCTGTGCACGCGTGCCATGCGTGAAATAGCAGATCGAAAGACTGACAACCACATACGTTCACACATTGCTGTTTCGATGACGTTCGACAATAATTTGTTCAACTGATAGCTAACTAATAGTCTCATCCGTCATTCACCCAGGATTGTATTTAACTTTTTAAGTACGGAAGACGTGTGGTTATAGCTTACGTGAAAACGATTATATAAAGTGTGTGAAAAATGTTATCGACGAATGGTTGTTTCTTTTCCATTAGTGCCATCGGTGGACCGAATCTTGAAACATGTAACGAATGATCGTAAAACCGATTATGTTTCCATTAATAATTAAGGACATTTCTATTTCTTTTACAGTTTCACAATAATTTAAAACGCTTTTGCACAGCTTCTGTAGTAGTAAATTATTTCCAGACGTTAAAATTTGCACTTATTTCTACTGAGTATTGAGGCATACATAACTCCCAAATAATCTAGAACAAGAATGCATCGACAGCTTATCTTGAACTGTTCCCTTTTTCGAGTAATCAAATTTTTGTTTAACATTAACACTTCTTTTTAATTTTTCAAAAATAACTATCCTTATGAAAAAATATACTGTGCAAAATAGGTGGAGAATATTTAAACGTATTATTTTTATACTGTTTGGACGCGTATTGTTCGATGACGTAACTAGTTTTTAGCCGTCACTCAGCGCCAATTTAATATTGCGTAGGGTGGTTTAGAAGCGCGTTTTTTCAGAAGAGTGGTTTAGACTATGGTTATACTGGATGCGTATTCGGATAAATTGACGTTCTGACAAATAAAACATCTGAAGGCTGCAATGTATCTGCTCATAAGAATCTGTATACATATTCAGTTGTTTTGACGTGTTGGGGTTCGTCAGAATACCAGTTCGTCCGAATACGCACCCACTATAACCACAGCCTTATCGTGTGATCTCCAAAGTAGGTATTATGTTTGTAAAAATCTGTTCAAACTCGTATTTGTGTCAATTTATACCGAACTGCGAAAGATAGGGTGTGATATGACTGTGGATATCTCAGAATCTTGGGTATTCATTCTAAAATCTCGAAAATCCCACCTACCTTAATAATTGGGAGGTTAACAAGGTGGTGGTGGAGAAGCAAAGCACTAGCAATTCATATGGCCCACAGAGATGCAAACTTTCTGCGTTGAAAAAACAACTTCCAGACCGTGACTTATGGATTGAACGGTCTGTAACATAAAAACCTTTAGTTAAGGTGTTAAATAATCTAATTAATTTAATTAAGTGTTCTCAAAAATAACTTTACTGGGCGTCCGTACCATAAACCCAATCTCCGTAACACGTACAAACCATTATTACATAAAACAATTATTTTCTAAAATTCATAATACAAGTCAATTTGTTTATTAATAATGTTTAAGAACGGAAGTGTAATAAATATGTTTAACATACCAACAAAGATTTTCTACTTAAATGAAAGTGTCGAAAACAGTTATTAACACGTTGAATGCCGTGGGGGTAAATGGTGGTATTTGTAAAATTTTTACCTAATGCATCACACAGCATATTTAAATAGTTTTATTTCTAACTATTGACATATTATTTATGCATATTCCAATGTGTTGTATTAGAATAAAAAATTCTTTTCCGGCATTTAACGTGTTGAACGACTTATTAGTTTATTTGTTATTCATGAATAACGAATAATTCCAGATTATTCTTAATTTAAGACGATGTAACATTTGCCGCACGCTTCCCTCGATACCCACGCTGTGCCAATGTGTTTGTTCACGATCGCGCGCGGATGAGTCTCTGCACTCCCGTGCCTGGGCGCGGGTTCTACGCGCGCTCTGATTGGCCAGCGTCTTTCGTTAATAATTCAAAAACGAAGCTTCAACCAACATTTTGATAAAGGAAAAAGTTATTCAGAGTCACCCCAGCAATCCCCCATTTCCGGGTGTTACACTCTTTACGAAACACCCTGCATGCTTATTCTAAGGTATTCATAGATTTCTTTAAACAAATCTAAACATGATTAATGCAATATATACAATTCCTAATACTTTACGATTATGGTATAAACGAAAGTTCTAAAAAGCGATTGTAATCGTGTTTTTATTAAATAAGAAATATTATAAAAAAAATTTTAAAGAAAAGGCTGTGCTTAATGTTATTATCGCAGAACTCTTCCACTGTGTTAAACATTTAATTTAAGAAATCTATTTAAAAAATGTATTTAACAAATGTCGTTTGTCCTATATGAAAGAAGAGTTTCTTTAAAATTTAGTCATTTTTAAATCGAAATATTGCACCTGATGTTTTCTTATTTAATCAGCATGACAATGGATGAAATAATTACTTGTTCATTTCATAATATGTACTTTGTTTGCGTATATAATATCGTATGCAAAACTATTAGATGTAACGCCCACTACATTTTTGACCCTGAGATGATAAATTAATGTGAAACCTTTTGATAAGAATGCATAGTAACATTATACATTCAGGGTGAGGGGTTAAATAATATCCTAACTCATTAAGAAACCTTATGAATAAGATCTATCTTCTAAGGGTTACTCGTGTATCCAGCAATTATACTATATTGTATTGATACAATAATCAGTTTAATCACTTATTAATCACTATTGAAGTTTTCTTCACGAATTCCGACAATATGAGGAAAACTCTCTCGCCGAAGAACAAGGTACGAGGAACAAGCACAACTAGACGATGTAATGATAAGTATGATACGTGAGATGAAACAATGCGCAGAATCATGTTCTATTTTCTTACTGTATTTAATACCGCATCTTTAAGTGCATTGTAAATAAGAATTTCGATATGGCAGACGTCGTGACGCATGATTGTCTGTGGAATACATTAATCCCTTAACGCGCACTTAAAAAAAAAAATCGTCAAAAATATCAGGTTTTTTTATCCGTGGAAATTTTTATTTGAATATACTTTTGTATAATACTTACACTTATTCGGGCAAAAAATAAAATATTTAATCAAAAACATTAATTGTATTTCTTCAATTTATTGCACGTAGGTAAAGTGTAGACACAATAACGACAATAGTTCTAAAGAACAAAAAATTAAAAATTTTCTTCTGTGCGATAAATTTCAAAGCAAAGTACAACAATCCAACATTACAAGAATTACAACAGTAATAAGATTCCTTTCTTTTTCTTTTCCCTTTACTGTTCCGTTTTGCGCAGCACACCGTGCAGTATCTTGTTGGTGCTGGTTTTTTTTTTTTTGCAGTTAGCGAAACAAAACTGGAAAAATGTCTTTCTGTTAACTGTAATATGTAGTACTTTTTGGCTGACCTGATTTTTTTACAAGTTTATCGTTACGATAATTTTGTATCAACCTTTCAATAAGACTCGTCGAGTCTGCTCGAGTTAACTCGAGTGTGCACATTTCTGCCATTATCGTCAGCTCGAAGTAATTCGAGTGTACGCGTTAAGGGGTTAAAGAAATCTTGGCCTTTCGTCGAAATCAAATCACCGCCGATGATTTTTAATTCTTTAACAGTCTTCAGTTCCATTACACTTTTCAGATTTTTCTATTCAATACACAAACATTTTAACATTGATATAAATAATAATGTAATATATATACATTCCTTTTTTTTTTATCGGTAGCAAAGGCACAAATAGAATAGATGCTTTTCTTGACATAGTTAATGCTTATTACAATACAAATAATTCGTTGAAGTAAAAATTGTGCATATTTTTATAGAGGTAATACGAATGAAGCAATTTTAGGCAAGTACATTAATATGTTTTTACTACATAACGTAATGAAACTTCTATTTGTGATGTAATTGTAGTACATCATAGTTACGAGAAATATCTAAAGTTGTATACATTTATCTTTTGAACGATAAAATCTTTTGACAATCAGCTATTGGTTGCGCCAGAAAAGTACTGGATATTGAAATATTAAGATAAGTAAACTGAAAGTCATTGAGAAGATTTGTTCCTGCTTTATTCAACTAGGTAATACATACAATTCTTTGTGTCTTCGTATATAATTCGAAACATTTTTTTCTTTTAGCACTGGTCACAGTGTAAAGTCGTTCAGTCGAATTGGAATACATTAAATCGATTCTATTTATTATAGGGTAAAGTTGCCTAATATAACTCATTTCTTAAAAAATGTCATAACTATCGCGACTAGGAATACTTTTATTAAGCTACGATACACGTTTTAAAAGTAAGATATGTATTCTTTTGTAACATACTTGAGAGTACAGTAAAAAAAATTCGGCTCCTTCGTAATAAAATAAAAATGAAAATTATACAATACTTCTCGAGGTTTCTAACATGAAACCCAGTTTGCTCCTGAAACTTATTTTCTCTATCTTTTTTCACACATTGGGCACGTAAAATCTATTTCTTTAGCACCACAGTCTTCGTGCGCCCACCGGTAACACTTTATACACTAAAACAAAATTGGACATCTAATATGAGACCTCTCTTAAAATACAAATTTCCAAGGGTTTCATATTCGGAAACAATAGAATGATAACCATTAAGTAGCTTTGAGATTAAGTCTTTATTATTTAATGGTACACAACAAGTAAGCCTTAGACTCCGCTGCATGCACTATACAACGGTATTTGTGAAAATGATTATACACTTACTATTTTGGAGGTATTTGTAATTTAATCGAACCACTTCAAAAACTTTCTCTAACGTATTTCACAAATATGCTTGCTCAAGACGCTTAATTGATTTTAATAGAATTTGATAATTAACGCGGTTAATTACGAAACAAAGCAGCATCGCTACGACATTCAAACGGGGTCTCATATTCGGTAACTTTACCCTACCTGTTAAATCACACAGTCAGTGTTACTTAAAAGGGGGCTTCTCATGTAACAGGTTCAAAAAATCGATTTCTTTTTGGCATAAATCGATAGTTTTAGATCTTGAGTATATGTTCCCAAAGTTTTAGATCGGAATTCGAAGAATTAACAAAGCTATAACCCGTTGAAACATAGTGTGTCACGCATGTATACCGGCGAAAACTTTAAACGCGTTTTTCTCGAAACCATGTTTCTTAAATTGGCGTGCACGATACCTCAATAACTAATTGACTAATCAACTTTAAATAAAGCTTGTTTTATTTGTTATACATTCCTCTAGGGACTATACTTTTAATCGATATAAACTGAATTTATCTACCGAAAGAAGTCAAGTTTTGTTCGAAACCGTACAACTTGTCTAGTTTTCCATAATTTTTGCTCGAAATAAGTATAATCCCAATACAAACTGTCTAACTTTAAGAAACTTTTTTCATTTTTAAATTCTGATGATTGTATCAAATGCTACACTGACCTCCAACAATGGTTTCATCGTCGAAGCGGATAAAAACAGTTACATACAATGTGATATAACAATGAAAAAAAGTAAAGAAAAAAATTGCTTGTGTAGTTTATGAATGTATCTATGTATCCGCAAAATAATAATCTTGTATCGTTAATAGTCTTCTCAAAAAAAAAAAAAAATATAAAAGAATCGTTCCATTTTACTGCTGTTACATGAGAAGGCCCCCTTAATTGGTGTACAAAATAGCAATTACTGACAATATAATTTGATTATTCAAAAATACCGATTGAAAAGTCCATATTAACACAAGAAACGTCCATAGACAACAACAAATTATTTTATTCGAAGCGTAAAATTCAATCTCGCTCGGTCTATAATTCAAACATTCCTCCTTTCGACTTCCGTTTCCTTTAATGGAACACATTTGATGATTTCAAAGCATGAGTCATTCCTTTATCGAGATATCAAGCTTTTTCCCAGCAAGAGACACGGAGTAATGTATCTCCAAGAGAAACATTTTAATTAAGCCAACAAGTATTGTAAGTATAATAACCCTTCAATTTCTATAAAGACTCCTATACAAACTTAACCCTTCGCAGGCAATCCGGGTCTTTGACGACCCAAGTGAAATTTCACTCCCACATTTCTCCGAAATGAATTTTTATTTTTACTGAAAAAAAGTTTCAAACATTTGACTTAACGAACAACTGTACAATGTAGCAGAGACTTTAATAGGTATTCTAGAATTTTTTCAGATTTTGTGAAAGCTTAAAACAGTAAAAAAAAAATTAGACTTGGGCGCAAACTGCCACCCAGTTTGCCTACATACATAGTATAAAAATATGTTTACCTACGGAGGGTAAATTATATGTACTTTCACAGAAAGCATATCTACTATATGTAACAGAAAATTGATAGGATATAACATTAACCTTTTGATAGAGATATTGTAATGCAAATTCTACAGAAATTTAAATTGTGATCTTTATTGAAATTTAAATTAAGTGATATTTAATTTGCTTTAAATGAGATTGAATAGATGAAACTAATATCGCGTATCACAATGACCTAGAATATATTATAAGAAGGAAGTTTATAAGTCAAGATTTCTATAATTATTTTTATCGCACAAAGATACAAATATTTTCTTGCGTCACGTTCGGTCGATCAATTAAATGTTATCTATTTTATTTTCGTATTATGCTTTATCAATTGTTAAAAAGACTTCTCAAATCATTGACGCTTCTTTTATTTCAATGTTGCTACATTTCTTTAATACAAAGTTCAGCGTGACGAGTGAAGTTTTCATTCCAGCTAGGTTGAAATAACGAACTAGTATCTGTGATAATGTTTTAATCAATCGAATCCACTGTAGCGACGTAGATTCACAAAAATCGAAAGCCTGATCAAATTCGGTGAATCATCGAAAGATAGAAAGCCAAGGTGTACCGGTGTTCTGTGAAAGTACATGCGGTGAAAATTCAATGGCTTATGAGATAAAGTGAAAGGTAAGAAGAAAAATGAGTAATTCATGCCATTTGAATCCGTCTGTACTTCATTGTGCTGTCTCATTTAATTATTTATTATGTCAGAGTATCAGAGAATTCAAATGTCATTTAACCTCTTGCCTTGTAATAATGAGTCAGACACGTGGCACAGATTCTGATCAAGATGCGACAAAAACAGTTATATCAGTAACGAAAATTTATTTCAATTTTTAACTTTTTCTTTATAATTTATAACACTGAGGATTACCAAATGTGATCAATCTATAACACATTAGCTTTCCTTACCTAATGCAATGTACTAAAACAGCAAATAACGCGACACTTAAATGCATAGTCAGCAAAAACAAAAACATAAGTCATGGATTTAATAACAAAAGCTAGAAATTTCTCACGTTTGTTCGTTTTAATTAATTAGAATGAATGTGACGATAGAAACAATTTTGAACTGTTATCGCGAATAAGAAAATATTTCAAAGAATTGGAAACTGGTTAGATGAAGTTGGTTATTGAAATAAAGAACATTGTGAATAAATGGATAGGCAAATACTTATATGTTGTGGATTTAGAAATTCGAATGGAATGATTTGCTGTTTCTTAGGTGAAAATATAAATTTTACACACGCATTTAATCTTATCTGTGTACCTTTCTTTGTTTTTAAATTTTCGTCGCGTTATTTATTTTTAACTTAAGGAATAATCATCACTTGTTACAATTTCTAAAATCATTCTATGTACAAGGTGTTTAAAAGTATGTGTTA
>NW_017100181.1:1364714-1368842 GCF_001263275.1 Habropoda laboriosa | reverse complement strand
ATTTCAATTTCAGGAAACAGCAGAAAAGAACGAATTCCAGAGGTGTAGCCTTGATATTGAAACTGACTTCGAATTATTTTCAGTATACCCAGATAACCGAAATAACTGAAATGTAGTATAAAACAACAAAACTCTATTACTAGATATTAAACATCTAACTATTAATTATAATATTAAATATGACATCTTATAACATATAATATGTTATTTGTATTGTACTTTTTCATTTTAAATACTTTTTCCTTTTCATTTTACATATTTTTTCTCTCAACGACAAAGCAATTACATTAGTTCGTATATTAAATCGATAGTTAAAAGTTCAAGCAATTGAAAAAATTGTTACAAACAAATTACTGTATTTAATGGATGAGCGAGCAAGTAAAATAAGCCTTCGATTAGAATAAATGAAAAATTTGTCCAATTTCAATATTACGAAATATTCCAATTATCACGAATCGTTCGAAGTTTTCGCTACTTGTTTTAATACGACGTAAATTTATTTAATTGCTAGAAAGGGAATTACTGGAACTGCAAAAGTAAAGAAAAGAGGTGCTTCAATTTATATTTATGTCACATGTGTAATTTCAAAGTCACCTTTTCCTGAAGTCATAATCGTAGCTGAGTAGAATTTAAAGGTCCCGGGTTACGTAATCTTCGAACGGTGCTCTGACCATGAAAAATTAATATCAATACCTTATTAATTATTGTAGCATTGCAACACAACATTCGTATGTCTACATTCCCGTTGTTTAACATTTTCGAATTTTGGACATAACCTTGTCCAACAGAGTTTGTGACTTCCAGGTTAGGAATTTCTATGAAAAACTAATTGTTGGTTATTGTTAGAGTCTTGACATTGGAAAGGGAGAAGGCCAATCACGTGGTCGAGTGTGTTTACAGTGTTTGTATGATGTTATTATATTATTCATATTATTACTTCGCATTACATGTATTCGTATTATTACTTCAATACGATGTCGTGGCAATAAATATACTTGAACTAAGGAGAGAACTAACCTAACCATATTCAATAGACAAAATTATATTGGGAAATATGGATCTCTTTTCGAGATAAATGCAGTATACTTCAGTCTGTGTGAAACAGCCCTTTTGTGTTTATAATAAAGAGGATTGAAAATGATTTTTATAAATATGACTACAGTATTGTCGCGTTAGCTGGTCGTCTGGTCGCTATCTCCACCAGTTCTTAGAACTGGCTTCGTGGAATAAAGCCTGAATGCACGTCAGCGGTCAGAGGTACGGTCAGATCACGATCAGTCACAATCTAGGATTTTACCAAGCATTCACACTTCAACGATCAGAAACAATCAAGTTCCGTCGTAGTCTCTTTCATTTATGTACGTTCACTCGAGGAAGAGCCTCCAGCGTTACGTATCTGAACTAAACAAGGACCTTGAAATTTCGTATTAGATATCCGTATCTCATTCGTACTCAATGCAAAAGAAACATATTTACTCGGGTTTTCCTAGAACACTAGCATCTTTGGATTGCTGGCCAGATGTGATCCTGAGCCGCGACAATACTGTATTTACATACGTCAAGAGACTTCGTTCAGAAGTGAGTACAACGGAATAGAGAAATAAAATGTGTCCACGATTTTCCAAATTACAAGCAAGGAAAAGAAAGTTATCCTTCAACTTTTTATAAAAAAATCATACGCTGTTTCCGAGTAAAAGAGAGTCTGAAAAATGAAAAATCGTTTAAACGAACAAGATCGTGATACAAAAACGAAATCTCTGTTTACAAAAATACTTTGAAAATCAATGGACACATGCTCGTAAAAATAACGATCTTGATTAGGACGATACATATAATGTTTAGTAACTCTAAGAGCCACTTATGCTTGATTTTCTGAGGTCAACAAGAATGCAAAACTACGGGAAGAACATATTGCCATGAAACATGGTGAAACATGAAGCCAATTATTAAACAAGTGCATAACAACTTTTTACACGTACTTTTGATTCGTATATCACTTTTGCGAGGATATACTTGATCTTGTGATTAAACTTATCAATGGTAGTATATGTACATATATACTATAAGATAGAATTTGTGTAGGGGCAATCTGTTTAGATTTGTTCCTAAACTATTATGTTAACAGTTGACGTCAAATTGTCTTCACACCCCATAATTTTTATGAGACCGCAGTTACTTCATCGGATATACAGGATGTTATTAAATTGAAGGTCTTCGCTAGATAAAGTAGAAATCATTTTCAACAACTTTCGTTCTGCACCCTATTTTTTTAGATTGCGCATATTGCATGCAGGGTGCGTGCAAAAATCCGGAACTGTTTTAAAATTGACATTTTTCGTAGGATATTTTTGTAGTCAGTGAAAAAGCCAAAGCAGTTGATTAAAATTCAATTTGTATTCTCTCTATTGATATTTCAGTTCACTGTTATGAACTGCTTAACATGGTCTGATAAAACAGGAATGTCTTAAAAAAGAAAAGTTTTAAAACCATTATTTTTCTCTTTTTTTCCTCACTAAAATTGTTTTTTATAAAAATTCAAAGAATTATTTTTACAAAAGCTGACCCAGCTTGTAGATATCTCTCGTTTCATCCGATATTCGAAGCACAGAGTCACGGCTCTGTATTATAAATATTGGTTCTATTAAATACTACGTAAGTTACTACGTGAATGTAAATAGTTAAAATAGTTGAGTAAAAATCACAAGCTAATTTATCTTAAAGCTATTAGGATTGAATCCTAAGCGCATTGAATGTCATAAGCTTCGTTGTCGTTGAAATAATTAAAATTAGTTTAAAAATAACTGCTTCCTTCAAGATTACCTGAAGGTTATATAGTAATAAGCTACAGAATTCTTCCTTGTAGTACATCAAGATAATAAGTAAATGCATATAATTTTATTAAAACAAAAACAAAAAATTAGTGGCATTTCACAAAATATTATTTGTTTTAAGAAATTTTGCTTTCATTGTGAAATTATTTGTCGCAGCAAAAACTCAATAACGGAAGTATTTTACATGAACAAACGACCATTTATAATTTCTTACATGCGATTGAACTTTTGCTCTCGTTACTTTCTCTCTTTAATTAGTTTTCATTTCCTTTTATCGTACACTTGCGTTATTCTTGTTTCTTTTGCAATTTTAAACAAATATGTAAATTAGCTAGGCAATGATAAAAGTTGCATCGATCAGCTGGAAAGTATTGCGTCAAACCTACCTAAGAAATAATACGAATTTCCCATCAAACAGAGATTAGTGTTTAAATGTTTTTTTGTAAAGGCAAAAATACATTTTTTTTAATATGCATACTATTTTCTTAATTAAGTTAAAATATATCCCAATAACTTATGTGTACTACGTTAATGGGAAAAAAAGGAAATGAAAAATCCGATTAACAATCATAAATCAATAATAAATAAAACAATCATTTACACATTATTACGTTATACTTAACCTTCATTCTTGTACGTGAAATGTAACAATAAAATAATGCAGTAAAGAAAAAACAGTCATAAAAAAACTTCTTTTAAAATAATATTAATTATAATTACATTCGGTCTACTCTGAATAGCTGCTATTTTATCACATTTGTAATTAAAAAGATAATTACTTAGTAATTTCATTATAATTTAATTGATAATTTCTAATAATATTTATAATTTAGAACCTATTATGCCTGAAATATTACGAAGATTATTTCCTACATTAGTATGTTATAAATCAATTCAACAAAAAAGACAATATGCTTTGAAGTAAAATTAAATATGGTCATTTTATGCACCTATTGTAACGCAACTGTTGTATTGTTATTCTTCGTACCTCGCATTTATACCTACGGTGCATAAGACTTGCAAATTTTAAATCGATTTTCTGAAAAAAGCAACATTTTTTAATTTTCTAAGCGTTATCTTTTTATGTATTTACTTCAACAACGTGTTTATAACGTATCGGTAATTTCAATAAAACGGAAAACTTCAATATCGATATTCGTAGTTACGAAACATCTTATCCAGACTGGTTTACTTTAACCATGATTATAAGTTTGGACGAAACCCTTTGTCGTACGAATTTGATCCTGTTTTTTCAATACAAATCTTAAACTGAGTGAAAATGGTCTTGAATGGAAAG
>NW_017100181.1:1363397-1364539 GCF_001263275.1 Habropoda laboriosa | reverse complement strand
TCATCATTGTTATTCAAATTTAAAAGAAAGTGAAAGTGTTTTATGTAAAAGAAATACACAATACTATAACTAGCTTAGTGCAGTATTTAAATATTTGGACTTTATAATAGTGTTGAAATAAATATATTAATTTAAGAAAGATTTGATTAAAAGCTATACATATATTTGATATTTCTATTTATACCTTTATCATGTTTTAGTACATGAAATTTTTTTCATAAAAGTCCAATACTGAACAATTTTGTTACAATGAACATTAGTTTAAATAAAGATTTTGTAAGTATATAAGAATATATTTAAACAACATCAAATCATTTGCAACTTTTATGTTGTAAAAACTAATGCAGAAAAAAGCAATACACAATCAAATTTGTTAGTCCTTAAAGCAGAACATCAATTTTGCCAAAAATAAACTTTATCATATTGATAAAATTAATCTAACATGACAAAAAGAAAGCTAAATATAAAATTTTTGAAAATATTTCAATAGAGTAATACAATTATAAGAAACTTGTATTTAATTAATGTTATAAGCAAATTTTCAATCATCAGTAAACTGATTAAACAAGAAGAATTTCATTCTGAATTATGAGATGAACGTATAGATATAATATTTGTTTTACACATTATATTATTAACACAAAACATAGTTTACACTATACTTTAAGTAGAATATCATTCAGAAAGGAATTGTTAGAAATGAAAAATCATAGTCATTATTACTTATTATCTTTTTTAATTTTACACATTTATCTATAATAGATAGTAAAGTATAAAAAAATAGGTCATAATGTATCATCTATAATGCACAATAAAACATGTTAACAAATAAGATAAGGAAAGATTATATTCTCTAATAATTTTTACAATTAGGAAGGTTTAACATGTCCCAAAATTAATTATGTAATGAACTCATTGAATATTATATAATACAAATCTAAAACATGACAACCATATAAACTACCACTATTGACAGAATAATTTATAACAAAGCTTATAAAATATATTTTTTTAATATGTAGTTTCATATATTCAATATTTAACATTCAGCAATTAAATACTAAAATAACAAGTTCATTGAGTATTTGCTTCTTATCCTATCTATAATGAACAGTTGTGCAATATCATTATTTACACAGCAA
>NW_017100181.1:1362431-1363233 GCF_001263275.1 Habropoda laboriosa | reverse complement strand
ATAAATATTACATGAAATTAATTTTTTGTATATAAAAACTTGTACGTATTTATATATAAAGAATTTATTGTACCATGTATAATATTGTAATATTCAAAAAATTGTAAATTACGCCGAGAAACTACCGTTATTGCACTCTACAACATTTTTTTTCTGAAGTTTCTCTCGATTGATGATCTTTCAGGTACTAGCCAATTCGTACTACCACCTGTTGGAATGCACCTTCACACTTACCTGAGGAACTGTTTTCAAACGAAGAATATTTTAATTGAGAATTGGAGATGTTCCTCCCAGGAAATTTTTTCTTGACAGAAATTAAAAACACGCAAGTGCCACGTGACAACACTTTTTGCCTTTTAGGTTTCCGGCTCAGTACGTTGCACTCGCGCAAAAAAAAGATGTAACTGCACTGATCTTACTATGGAAAATCGATATACGCGATTACGTATGCGTGTCAGACACGTCGGTATTGATCACATAAAATGATTTTTTCCGTCTTATTGTGTTGCCGATTCTGTCTCCCGGATCTGTCAGTAAAATACACTTTTTCCGATTACGCGAAGTGTCCGAACTAATCTGAGCTCGAGGATTAGACGGAGAATACGAAGAACGAAGAAAGATTATCGGATGAGTCCACTTATAAGAATGTAACCGGAAGGTTATTCTCTTGCGCGGTTTATTTGAACAGTGTTATAATAATAGAGTAGAATACTTCTGAAAATAAAGTCAAACCTTATTTACATTTTAATTTTATATATACATTTATTTTATTATTATATACATTTATTATTTTTATTATATA
>NW_017100181.1:1361377-1361989 GCF_001263275.1 Habropoda laboriosa | reverse complement strand
AATTGAAAATTAAAATTATAAAATATAGAATAAAACTTCCCTTATTATTTTCTTTCTGTTTGTGTAAACAAACCTAGAATAATACCATTCTTAATAGAAACAAAATCAAATTTGATGAAATGAAATATATCACCGATACTTATAAGTAATCGAAGAATTACGAGGATGCTTCTTTATTATTTTATTAGGTAATTTCGCAAAAAATAATTTGTTAGTTCAAATCGATATTGATACATCAAATAATTTTATGTCCATGTTAAAATTCCAATTATATTAGCTATTTTAAATAATTTAGAAGAAATGAAATTAAAATTTACAATGAATCTCAAATTGCTAACCAATTGCTAGGAACAAACGTAATATTATTTTATTCGTATTAAAAATGCAATGTATCATTCAAACTAGCAGAATTTTTATTGTGTTCATAAAGTTCTGAAAAATGTTATATGAAATTTGGTATGTACCATTTCTGTAATATCCAGTCATTTAAGTTGTACAATTAAAGCATGTATTTCTTTTTTTTCTCGGTTTTATCCGCTCCCTCTCACAATTTAGCGCTGAAACAAATGTATTTAATCATGCTAAGTATAAAGATGTAAATGAAATAATTTT
>NW_017100181.1:1359938-1361322 GCF_001263275.1 Habropoda laboriosa | reverse complement strand
ATAAACATTCACACAACATATTTCATGTCTAGTTTATAGTTGTATTTTAATAACGCTACACACTTATTAAATCTGAGCCAATGTTAATCGATTTCGGTTCCATATTTTGCGATTCATCCAAAATCATGGCATGAAAAGATAACACAGCTACTCTTTTGAATAGTTCTGATACTCCGTCTCCTGTTCGAGCAGAAACAGCCCAAAATTCAGCTCCCATTTTTCGCGCCACCTCGGCAGCTCGTTTTTCCATTATTCCATATACCTGATTAGACTGGACATAATACTTTTCTTTTTAACAATACAATTAAGGAATGAAATAAAGTAATGTGAGTAGATACAATTTTCATGGATAATAGTGTATAAAATTAATATAACAAAGTAGCATAATAAAAGTATTACTATCTTTAAAAATAAAGATTATATAATACTTAATTCTTCTTTTCAACTTTCTTTGTCACATTAAATTGTTATAATACATGATTTTGTTTAATAAAATTGAAATGCACTTTGAAACTGCAAAACATTTTTGCTAATTTATTTTTTTATGGCGTAAATAAATGATATAGAGTTTACCAGTAAATCTCGTTTTGTGCCTATTAAAAATATATGGTATGATCTTGCGTTACTTCGAGCGGCTTCGTTTAACCATTGTTGACAGTGTCCTAAAGATATCAAATTGGCCAAATCGAAAACAATTATGATCACTGAAACACATTCGTACACAACGTTTTTCATCATTATACTTTTATATTCATTATATGTAAGTACAAATTTATTTACGAATAATAATAGAAATTTTTTATACCGTTTGCGCTTCTGTAGTAAGATGCAGCTATGGATTTAAATCTTTCTTGACCAGCAGTATCCCATCTAAAATAAACAGCAAATCTTTTTTTTCTATGAAAATTTATTGCATGTTTGTAATTAGGAAAAAGTATGTAAAATTGTGCCGATATTAATTTTACTTGAGAATTATCACGATATTTAATTGGGAAAAATGTTTAACTGAATGTGTACGTACATTTGTAAGTGAAAAGGCACACCGAGAATATCAAACCTTTCTACTTCAAAATCTACTCCAATTGTTGCTTTATAGTTATTATCAAATACTTTGTGACAAAACCTGAAATACAAATGGGATTACATTCTTCTCATTCTTGTAAATTTTAAAAATTAAAAATATGTCACGTGTTTATTAACATTTATTTCATGTTTACCGATTTACTAAACACGATTTTCCAACAGAAACATCTCCAATTACAATTGCTTTGGAGATTTTTAAAGTTAAACCCTTTGTTTTGCACGAACGTTTAACAATTCTATCAAAATCTCTTTCATTATATTCCGTCATATATGATGAAAATGGTGGTGGCCAATTATCGAT
>NW_017100181.1:1357203-1359881 GCF_001263275.1 Habropoda laboriosa | reverse complement strand
TATTGTAATACGTGCCATATAATGAATAGAAATGGAGAATGTTTATTATTGTTAAAGCTTTTATTTCATAAATAAAACGAATTCATCAATGAAATTACTAAATATGGTCTCAAATTCAAATTCTGTTTTTGCCGGATGTCCGCCCAATTGAAGTACTCGAATTGTCAATCAAATTCAAAAATGTGATTACTAGTCGTATAAACTTTTAAATTCCTCTAATGCTTTTATTGAAAAGTGTACTTATACCGAAATAAATGTATTAAATTATACCTGTCTGTCATCGCGCGCCGCTTTTATCATCTTGTAAACAGCCGAACGTGTTTCTAACATCACTTACACTACGTATTGTACAGTGTTAATTATATTTAAATATATACATTCACTGTTATATTACAATATATGTACATATTTACGAGTTGTTCAATTGTACTGTAGTCACTTAATCAAATTATCTAAACTGCTAATTAATTAAACAAGAATTTTGTTACAAATGTCCTAAAGTATAAGTCTAATATGCACTGACGAAGTTTATACTTTGTTATCTATATTATATTCAAAAATTCTTTTAGAACGTTATTGCTAGGTTCACAGGAATATTCACGTGTTATACGTTGGACACCTCTGATAAATATAAGTAATTTTGAACTAAATGAAAACACTGGTTGCTACGACAGGTGTTCATAGTCCATCTGTTCTATTATGAACCAACTAGATACATTATAATTGAAATAAAATCTTGACTTATAATTTTTTATTTAAATTAATATGTCAAGAAACAGATGTACATGCATGCGTATAAATACTTAATACGATTAATACTTTAAAATACTATGTTGCAGTATAATGCATAATATTCGAATTTACATTTAAAATTATAAAATATAATACAAGTTACTGTCGTAGTTAAAATAATTAAGTATTTTAATAAATATAATTTAGTGCATAAATATAAGTGACACAGTTATTACTTCATAATACTAAAATTAATACGTCAATGATTAACGTAGTTCCTTGATTCTCCATGACTCCATACGTTTGTTTCCGGTTGAAGTTTTCGTTCTTTTTAGCAAAATGGCTCCAAAACCGAAGCCCACGGATAAAACAGGTACATTCGGAAATTGCTTAAACATTCGAATTTCTCGTCAAAGGTATTAAAATTATATCGCCTACTTGTAGTAAACGATCAATAAAATTATATTTATAAAATGAGTGATGTAGAAAGCTTGTTTAATAAACATGTGTGCAGTTTCAGCTTTAGCCATGTGGTTTATCACTTGTCTTGATTTTATTAGAAAAAATACCATGTGTATAAACATTTTGTTTCTGAATGCTTCTACAGCATTTATTATGTATATTTAAGGAACAAATATAAAAAAATATTATTTAATGAAGCCATCTCTGTTCACGATTTTTGTACGTGTTTGCTATAACCTAAAAATCGTACCTATCACTAATTTTAAGTTTTCATATTAGAAATATATGATTACGATAAAATCTTACTAACTAATTGCAATTTTTCAATTGTTTGTTGTTTTCTTTTTTAGCCAGCAAGCCGGCTGAGAAAAAAACAGAAAAGAAAACTGAGAAGAAGCCACCTACTGCAGCTTCAACATCAAAAGTCACAAAACCAGCTGCAAAGACATCTACTACTGCAAAGAAACCAGCAGCTGCTAAATCGACAAGTTCTACAAAGCCTGCAGCAAAACCAGTAGCAAAGCCTGCATCTAAAGTTGCCACAAAACCAGTGGTTACCAAACCTAAGAAAAATGTTCAACCCACGAAGAAAACACCTAAAGGTGGAAAACCAGCTGCACCACTTCAAAAAGCACTTAAAGCTCAGAAAAAGGTTAATATACACAATTTTATTGATATTAAACTTGCATTAATTTTATATTTGCATGATGAGATATATCAGAGAATCTCGTTGAATAACTATGATATGAATTTAATATATTACTGACCTATTAATTATATAGAGTAATTAATTTTTAATAATTAATAATATAAATAATACAGTTGTAATGTGTTTGTGCACAGGTATTGAAAGGTGTTCATGGATCAAGAGTAAGAAAAATAAGGACATCTGTACATTTTCATCGGCCAAAAACATTTAGGCCACCACGAAATCCAAAATATGCACGAAAATCTGTTCCAAACAGAAACCGGTAATTATTAAAAATTCATATGATTTCATGTTCCAGTTCCTATTTACATATTTTATTTTATAATACTTTAATTTCATAAAACTTTAATATATACAAATTATGTAATTTAATAAGAACAATTACGAATAATGTTTTTCTTTTTCAGCATGGATGCATTTAATATCATTAAATTTCCTTTAACCACTGAAGCAGCAATGAAAAAGATTGAAGATAATAATACATTAGTTTTTATTGTGCATACACGTGCTAATAAGTACCACATCAAAGCTTCTATCAAAAAGTTGTATGACGTCGAAGTGGCTACAGTGAACACTTTAATCAGGCCAGACGGTAAAAAGAAAGCGTATGTGCGCTTAACCCGTGACTATGATGCCCTTGATGTTGCCAATAAAATCGGTATAATATAAGTATATCTGTATGTGACTGGTATGGAGGAAAAAGAGTATCTGTGCTAATAAAACATGTTGATACAAACAATTTGTATTTTCTTGTAAATTTTACACCTTTTATATG
>NW_017100181.1:1345643-1357178 GCF_001263275.1 Habropoda laboriosa | reverse complement strand
TTATATTCAATATTTCAACTTTTATGAAAAATTAGTCTATATTTATATACAAAATACACTTACACAATACGTATATGTCATTAAAAAATAACAAATATATCAAAGTATTTTTAATTATTACGTAACATTATTTGTACCTTAATTATGATACAGTATACTCCATGAACTAATGAAAATCACAATTAATCATATTTACACATTTTAAAATCACGATTATAACCCCAATCTACCTGGAGTTTTACGATAAGGAGCAGGTGTTCCCGGTTCTCTGATACCTGGCGTCAGTATCTCTTTTCTGGAGGTAATGTGAAATAATAAATATTAATAAATTGATAAACTAATTAAGGAAAATGTGAAAAATTAGAAGAAACAACTTACTTCCTGATAGAAGCTTGCTCTCGTTCAAGCTGTTCTTGTGCTCGTGCTTTCATTTCTTCTTCCGCTTCTTTCATTTGTCCTTCCATTTCATGTAAATGTTGCATTGCTTGACGTCTTTTTGCTCGTCCACTTCGTCCAGTTTCTTTAACGCTAAAGAACATAGGTCCTAATTCAGCTAGCCAATGCCCGTCAACGGCAGTTACGCATTGCATGTATTCTTTGGCAGTCATTACAAGTTCATGGTATACTACATAGTCTGGAGTGAATCCCATACCAAACAAAGCTGACGTTGGATGCAGATGACATGGCATTCCGGTACGGCAATTCACATACTCGCCAATACCTTTTAAACGAGCTGCTTGATGAAAGTATGCTGAACAAATACATTTTCGTACAATATCCCAATCAGTGCCGCAACTCACAACTTCCATTTTTTGTTGCTTCAATATTTCTTCAAGCTGCTGTCGGACTTCTCTCACTTTGCGCATAGCTTTTGCATGTATAAAATGATCGTTGCACCATGAACTAGAATATCCATTTGCCTTCCACTGATTATATACGTTCAAATACGTTAGATGATCAGACTCTGGTACTTGAAATTTTTCTCTAGCTGAATCAGAGTCTTCTTCACGTCCTTTCGGTCGATAAAATATCGAAGGTACCGAGAGCATAGAAACTAAGAAAACATTTTAATTTACAAAGACCATTATCTGTTAAATAAAATTATAACAAAACAGAAAAGAATTTATGAACTTACCTATAATGAGTATATCTGCAGTACAGCCAAGTTGAGAAGCAACTATAAGCATTTGACATTGAGGTGGATCTAATGGAAATTCTGCCATTTGTCGTCCTAAAGGCGTTAAACGTCCTGTATGATCTAGCGCGCCTAAAATCCATAACTGATATAAGGAATTTAATATATTATCTTGAGGCGGAGGATCCATAAAATGGAAAGCTAATAAATCCTGAACACCCAAAGACTTCAATAACAATACAGTATTTGCTAAATTGGTTCGTTGTATTTCTGGAACTCCAGTTAATAATAATTCATCCAAATATTGTCTCCGTGTATACAATCTATAGCAAGTGCCAGGACCAGTACGTCCTGCTCTTCCCGATCTCTGATCAGCATTAGCTCTAGATACAGGATATACCTGTAAAGCATCCATACCGATCCGTGGATTATAAACCTTCAATTTGCAATATCCTGAGTCCACAACAAATACAATTCCATCTACAGTCAATGAAGTTTCAGCTATATTTGTTGCTACAACACATTTCCGAAAACCTCCTTCTGAACGTTGAAAAATTTTTGCTTGTAAATCTGAAGGCAATTGTGAGTAAATAGGTAAAATGGAAAGTGGAGGAGCTGATTCTATCTCCGCTAAGCGTTCTTTCAAAGCCTCGCAGGTAACTTCAATGTCTTCCTGACCAGGCATAAATACCAGTACATCACCGGAACGTGGTTGTAAATGAATTTGTAACACTTGTTTCACTGCAGCATCAACATAATCTTCTACTGGATTTTTTGCGTGCAATACCTCAACTGGAAATGTGCGGCCAGGAATTTGAAATGTTGCAGCATTCCCAAAAAATGCTGAAAATTTACTAGAATCCATTGTAGCAGAAGTCACAATCAACTTCAAATCATGTCGTCGAGCTACAACCTTAAAATGTAATAAATAAGTAAAAAATTAGTAAATATAAATTAGTTTCAGTTAAACAATATATATCAAACATTGTTCTAAAGATTATTTACCTCTCTTAATAAACCAAACAGAACATCAGTAGATAAAGATCTTTCATGAGCTTCGTCCATAATAATTACGCTGTATCGATCTAAATCCCCCTCTCTCAAGCTTTCTCTTAATAAAATACCATCAGTCATATATTTAATAACTGTCTATAAGAAAGAATGAAATGATTTAAAAATAGTTTGTTTTCAATTCTCTTTAAAATTCTACTTTTTATGAAATGTAGGAATATAATACGTACATCTTTTGAAGTGCAATCTTCAAAACGAATAGCATATCCAACTTTATCTCCTAAAGTAGTGGCCATTTCATCAGAAACTCTTTTAGCCACAGACATAGCTGCCACTCTTCGGGGTTGTGTACATCCAATTATGCCATTGCAACTATAACCATCTTCGTGAAGATACTGTGTCAATTGTGTAGTTTTTCCACTGCCAGTTTCTCCAACTATAACTACCACACTATTTTCCCTGATTACATTTAACAATTCTTGACGTACAGCAAACACTGGAAGACTCCTCCTTTGATGCTGAATAGACCTGTATTTAGCTTCTCCAGTAACTTCATCACCTCGTATGTGGCGTGCATATTTTTGACCAGCTTTAAAATCAGTTTCTTGCCCTGGGTCTTCCTTATCTTCTTTGTGCCTGTCACGTACACCCATAATGTTACCAATATGAGTTCCAGCTAGTTCCCAATGTTTTTTTTGTGCTCTTTTTCGTTCCTTTTGCTCGCGATATGCTCGTACTAAAGCTGAGCCCTTTCTTGCTACAAGAGCCATGTCAGAAGTAGGATCACGCACAGGTACAACAGGCTCTGGTTGTTTCGTGAATACAATTCGAGGATGTGTGCTACAATCAATTTTTCTGTACTACTTAATCTTTTTCTAATAAAATTTATATTAAAACGTAAAAAAGTAGTTCAATGTATTCTATTTTATTGAATAAGTAGAATTAATTATCAAATCTAAAAAAGTACTTTACCATCCAAAAATGGTGGAACAACATTATGAACTAGGAGATGAACTCTGGTTTCCCCTTCATCATCAGGATCATCATCATGCTCTAAAGAACTTACAACACCAGATGTTAACATTCTATTACGTTCCCACAATTCATTGTCTTTATTTATTTGTCGTTGCTGTGCAGAAAGACGTTTCTGTCTTTTTGCTTCAAGTTCCATTTCTTTTTTACGTGTGTATTCTTCAGATACATCGGCAAATGCATGATTTTCTCCATCATCTAAAGCATACCATTCTCTGTCCAATCTGAAGACAAATATTTAACTCTTAATAACTGTAAAGAACAAAAATATATTTATTCTAAACATTATAACTAGTACAGTACCTTTGCTGTTCTTCTTCCCATAGCTCTTTTTCTTCTCCATCTATACTAGGTGTAGCACCACTAGCTTTTCGATCTTTATTCCAAGAATTATATTTATATGAAGGTGTGAATTCGCTTCTAATACTATCTCGACCATCTTTACTGTTATAAAGATTTGGTGTTGGATGATCCCAACTTGATTTTCTTGGTTCTTCATCTTCATCATCATCCCAATTACTTTTAGATGTCGGATCCTGCAATAATACTGTATTATTCTACACTCTTAACAACACATAGAAATATAAATTTTGTATTTAGATTTACAAGGCAATGATAAGAATATGCAATTACATAAAGTTTAGCACTTACCCTTGTTTTAAATACTGGAGTTTGTGGTTCATCTTTAAATCTTAAAGGTGTTTGTCTGCTACTATCTCTAATGCTATCTCTACCTCTACTCCTTTCTCTTTCTCTATTTCTATCTCTATCTCGATCTCTATATGCATGTCTATGATGCTTGTCCTGTGCACTCAATCTCTGATGTTTTAAACGTGATTCCAATCTTTGCTGTGCTTCAGAATTAACTCCACCAGTATGTGTTGGTGTTTCTTCAGCATAAGATCGGTATTTTCTTTCTTTAACCTCGGCTTTTGACGAACTGGACTCGGATTTTGATAAGTTACTTTCTTGTGAATTTTCTTGCCTTTTTCGTTTTGCAAGTTTATCAAGACCTAAAACGGATACTTGAGGTTTTTTAAATGTATGATCAGAGGGTCTTTTTCGAATAATCAATCCTCCTGCTTGATTTTTATCAGTACCCTCTAACCTATATAAACTTGAGTCATTCGACGTATCCATCTTTCACACTAATATTTATTATTCAAAATTTAAATGATTAATAATGTACACAATATTATATTGTTGACTCGTGTGCATGTTCAAAAGAAGATATATTGAATCTTGTTATATCATTATAAGAGAAACAACAAAAATTCACATAACAACAACCACATGAATTAGGTGATTCTCACACTGTTACTATACAAAGAATTTATATAGTGTCACAATGTTATGAATGATTAAATTGAAGATAGTTGAATTATATTGTACGAGAAAGTGCATTCAACGGTAACAACAGACGACAATCTATTAAATTCCCTAGAAATTTTTTTTCAAGTAATAGAACTGAAACAGTGTATCCAAATTTTCATCGTTATTTTTATTTACAAAAATTCTATTTAATTATTTTGTTATTTAATCTAATAAACTTTTGTTATTGAAGGAATTCAAACACGTAAATAGAGTAGTCCATCTAGCAATTTTAACCAGTAACAACTATCAATTTTTTGCGATATCCACCTTCACATTTCATTCTTTTGTAAATATGCAAAAAATGACAGTGTTATAATATTAAAAAGTTATTAAAGATATCATTCTTTGATGGTAATGTCACGAAAATATAGAAGGATAAAGCCTGTGTAAAATACTACAAGATATGATACAAATTTGAAAATTATATTTTACGTTTTTTGAGTGCTAACAAAATCAGTATTTTAATCATTGCTTTGATTAAAACTACAAAAATAAACATTACAATGATAGAATCATCTGCATGGAATCCAAAAAGGGATGAAACCATATATAAGGCAGCAGGTTCAATACATTTACGGAAATATGGACAATTTTTCGAAAATTTAGCAGAAAAAACCTGGAAAAATGATTCTCTATTGGAATATTTTATGGAAGGTCCTCTTCGGCTTGTATACAGACCTAACGAAGATATTAGCCTTATATATTTAACTGAAATGGAGAACAAATTCTTATCAAAATTACTTGCTGCAGTTGCTGGCACCTGCAGAGAAATTAGACTACTCGAAATGGAAGCTAAAACCTTTTACAAAAAATTATTTACTCATGGGGAAAAAAGTGCAGAGAATAATCATAATAATATTACATCTCTTCTGGCAGATCTACAAGATTTGCTTGTTTTTGTAAATAGAGTGTGGACAGTGGCACATTTGACAACAGAACAATTATCTAGTCTATCGGGTGATCCTAATGAAGTTTATTTAGCTGTATTAATAGAGCATTTTATTGATTTATTTGTAATTGTTTTAACACTGGATGAAATTGTTGAATATCAGCCATCACTTTTGGAACAATGGAAAAAATATAGAATGAATGTGCGTTCTATTATGCATAATCCATCACAATTTGGCATAAGTGAATCAAAGCTACATACATTTGATAAGTTATTGAAAGATTTGCAAGAACATTTATTAAAGAAAGTTTTATTTACAAAAACAATTGAACATGTAATGGATGTAAATAAAGGACCTACAATGAGCGAACAAATTACGCATTACTTAAAGAACTTAAGTTTGGACATAGAAAATAAACCAAATGATAATGTAATATTGAACAAAAATTGGATTAGAGTGAATATTGGTATTGTTATAATAACAAAATTATTTGGTGTCTGTGATAGAAGATTAATTAAAAGAGTACTTGAAAGTAATAGAAAGTTTTATGCTATAACTTTAATTGGAAATGTTATGTGGATTCCAAGTAAATTTTTAAGTGATTTTTTGCCAAAGGAAGCTGGCAATACCATTAATCAACAAGTAGGAGAAAAGATATTGTGCTCAAGAATACAGAAACTATCGCAGACTGTAAACAATTTAGTTCATAGAGCAGTAACATGGTGCATTGAAATGCAAAGTATTTTGATGAAGAATAGCCTTCAAGTCTCAGATATTAGGCAAAAACAGTTTCTATTAATAGACTTTGTTGCTCTATTATCACAAATTAAAGAAATTATATCTTTTATAATGAATATGCATGCAACTCTAATTAAACCAATGAATTATAACACTGTTCAGTTAATCTGTAGATTAATAGAAGTACAAAAGTCTTTGCAGACTATATTTTATATATTGGGACCAGTTATAGTGCAATCACAAAGTCAAGTATTACAATATGTGAGTTATTACATTTTAGTTACATTAGAAACTACACGGAAAAGTTTGATTCAGAAGGATAAAGGTTATAGCAAAGAAAAATTAGATGCATTGTCATTAGTAGGTTTGAGTATGAGATTATTAAGTGGACCAGCAAGTGCAGATAGAAGATTAATAGTCAGATGTGCTCTAGCATGTGCTAGTCAATTGTCAGATGCTTTTAAAGAAGAGGATATAGTGAAATTAAGGTTTTCATTAGATCATTATGATACTGTTGCTGAGTTGCATAATATTATTACAGAACACTGTGATTATTCAATATTGCTCCATCACCAAAACATAATTCCAGCTTACTTCTTTTCTGTAGCAAATAGTAATTTAAGTATAAACCATATTGTTCACTTGTTTAATGCATTTAACAGTACTATTAGTGAACAAGAAGGATTGAATTTAAAAGAGAAAAGAATTACACAACTAAAAGAAATGTTAACTAAAAGCATATTACAACCTGTGTGTCATGAGATTGAGACTAATTTGAGGCTTCATGTTCATGCACATTTAAAGCTAGATTCTACCAATCCATTTGATATTGGAGTAAAAGATGGTGGAAGAATAGTACGATCGTTACCATTACCTCTAGCTAACATTATGATATATGCCAAACGATTTATTGAACATTATCTTGATGATATGTTTTATAGTCTTACTACAGTAGCATTGCATGATTGGAAAACATATCGAATGATGCATGCTTTGGCTCATTATAAATTAAATCTTGATACTGTACAAAATCATTTGCCTACACAAACTTTAGAACAAGGTTTGGATGCTTTAGAAATTATGAGAAACATTCATGTATTTGTTTCCAAATATCTGTATAATTTAAATACTCAGACCTTTATTGAACATACTAGTAATAATAAATATCTAAATACCATTGGAATTCGACATATAGCGAATTCTATCAGAACACATGGAACTGGCATTATGAGTACAACAGTTAACTTTGTGTACCAATTTCTTCGTCTAAAATTACACACATTTTCACAATTTCTTTTTGATGAACACATAAAATCAAGATTAATGAGAGATATAAGGTTTATTAAAGTTCAAAGAGAAAATGGAACAACACCTTATACATATGAACGAGCAGAAAAATTTCAAAAAGGAATCAGAAAATTGGGTATGACACCTGATGGTTTGAGTTATTTAGATCAATTTCGACAATTAATAACTCAGATTGGAAATGCATTAGGATATGTACGATTAATTAGATCTGGTGGATTACACGCAAGTGCAAATGCTATTTCATTTCTGCCAAACATTAATTCATCTATGCCATTTGAATTGATGTGTAAAAATTTAAATTATAGTGCAACAACTCAAGCAGCAGCAAAATGTTTAGAAAACGATATTGCAAACTTAGTACGAAACTTTACAGAGGGTATACAATATTTCAAACTTCTTGTTGATGTATTTGCATCTGCTTTTCGAGATACTAAATCATATCATTTACAACAATTTTATGCTATTGTACCTCCATTAACGTTAAGTTTTGTGGATAATTCAATATCAAATAAAGAGAAAATGTTTAAGAAAAATCAAACAGGTGCAGCTTTTACTGATGATGGTTTTGCAATGGGAATTGCATACATAAATGCTCTTTTAAATCAGTCATCAGAGCTGGATAGTTTACATTGGTTTAAAACAGTTGAACAACATATAAATGCTGAAAAGCAGACTGTAGAAAGTAAAAATGATCATGGAGATGAAAAATTGCAACAAACAAGAGCATTAACATTAAAACGCTTAAAAGAAAGAAGTGCTGAATTCCAATTACTCTATTATAGTTTATCCGGAGCTAGAGTGTTCTTTAAACAGACTGATACATAATATTTAACAATGGAAATTACTACAAGTTTAGTAAAGTACATAACTAATATGTTCATCACTATTACATTTGAACTGTTAAACACTTTCATTTCATATTTTTCATTATTACTGTGTAAAGAACACCAAATTGTACAATGTATAATACTATTATATGCTTTATAAAAATAGCTTTAAAACATTTCATATGCTATAAATTTACTTTATTTTCATAATCCTTTTGTAACTTATATATTACAATAATGAGAAAATAAAAGTACAGGTTAGTGTGTTGAATAAACTTTGATTTATGAGAAACACTAAAAATTATATAGTTAAGTACTAATATTGGTATTATTAAAGGTATTTTTATATTCATTTTAATGCCTCTGGCACATCATATATAATTACGCGCATTTATATAAAGATTCTGTACACTAACAATAAAGTTGCAATACTTGATATTTATTATTAAATAAGTAATGGCTAGACAAACAGACTAGAATTCATTACTCTTACAACTCTAATTAGATAGGTGTTTTTGAAAATGTACTTATAGATATGAAAGCATTATTATTATGTATAGTAATACAAAAGGAAGTCTGCCTTTATACTAGCAAATTTAAAAGTACTTCTCACTATGATTTTTATATGAGGTGAATTTTAATATTACTTACAAATCAAATACAAAATGAAAAATTAACTAATTCTAAATTTTACTTTTAATGTTTATACTAACTTTAGATAGAAATTTTTTTGCTATAAATATTGCTTATTCTGTATTCTATGTACAATATCCTTAAAGCTTCAAATGAGATTCACAATGTTACAATAAAAAGAATTTTTTCATCAAAATTTCACAGATCCTTATTTTAACAGTATGACTGTTGTAATTATTGTACTGTTACTATGTAGAGTATGTACTTATCTGTAGCACAATATTAAAATATGAAATATTCTGTAGTTTTGCATTTTTTTAAATAATATCTAAGGATATTCCTACATTTTGCCTTTTGATCTTTTTGAGCTCTTAAATTTAACTGCTATCTAAGCAACTCAATAAGTATTGACTTAAGTTAATTAAGTCTACAGAACATGAATCCTGCAAATCAACACCTATTTTAAATGATCCGTATAGACAAAACTATTTTCATCTAAATTTTCTTTGTAAATTTCCATTCAGTTATTGATATAGATATGCTTCTTTTTCACTTCTGGACGATAAATTACGGTATGTATCAAGTATTCAAATTATTTTTTTGATAACAAAAAAAATATTGGTATGGTTTCTAAGACTGAAATCTAGATGATTCTTCTGGATCTAATAAATCGTCACAAGAAGCAGTTGGGGGTAATAATTGTCTACCTCCACGTTTTTTACTACGTGTAAACACTTTGGTAAGTTGTGCAAACTTACGTCGAGACACTGAAACATAGTCAAGATAAGGATATGTTAAACTGAACTTTGCAAGTTATATAATTGTATAATAAATAGTAAATTTTTTCATACTTTTGCCCATATTTTTCAATCTTTCTTTAAAAAGATCTTCATCATCGTGATCAATTTGTCCACTACATTTTTCAAGATTTGTTCCTTGAATTTTTGTATCTATAATAAAGATAATACGAATAACTGTAATGTCATGTATTTTCTAAATTTTCTGTAGTATAAAGATTATGATTGCCTATTACAAACCATTTTCTAAAGTTGACAAAAAATCTTCATTCCAACGTAATTCAGCCATAAATTCTTCATTTTGAAGAAACATAGCAATTCTTTCATCTTCTAACATTGAATTTTCCTGTAAATATGATGAATCCAAACTGTCTTCAGGAATTTGTTGAGGAAGTCTAAGGAATGTATCTGGTAATGGTCCTAATAAAGCAGGTTGCCATTTACGTATAGTTTTTAAAGATATAGTTGAATCTGCTTTTGGTGACTTAGAGGTACTAGGTGACTTTTCATTTTGCTCTAATTCACTTCTAATTTTTTCATTTTCATTATCTGTGCTCATAGTAAGTAACTGATCAATTGTTGTATCTACAGCTCCTTGATTAGATCTTAATACAGCCTAAACATGTATATAAGTAACAAAATTTTTAAATAAGTTTTCAGTAGTATTTCATGTATATTGTATTATGCATTTAATATTTAACATAACATATACATCTAGTAGGATATATAATTAAGTATAACATTGTATTAATATACATTTAGAACACAAATTTTTTATGGTTACCTAATATGATACAATATTTTAATTAAATGATTTTACCTCAATCACATCATCATCCATTTGAGGAAACATGTTTTTGAAATCAGCCATTGCTTGATAAAATTCTAAAGTGGTTTGCTGTTGCTGTTCCATTGCAGAGGCCATTATGTGATTGTTCTAAAACTAATCTAAATCAAACAATTAATTGTAATTACAAAACTTTTAAGAATTTATTGCAAATTTTGCAGTGTAATGTTATTTGATCTTACCTTGGAGATTCAATAAATTTAAAATGTTTCAAAAACATGAATAAGTAAATCGTCATTCATGACGAAAAATGTCGGTTTTTGATTACTATGTTAGTGTCATGTCATTTATTTCAAAAAATAAATTACATTTTACAATACTCTTTCACTTAACTAAATATATTTTTATATGTTGTAATTAATTATATTATAGACTGTTATATTATACGAAACTTCTATACACATAATTGAAACTAAGATCATATAGTACCATGTCATTACATGCAAGGAAGACCGTCAACTGTCAGAGTTCATTGAGACCTTCTTCGCTTATGAAAAGCGAACTTATTCACAATTTACGAGACTATGCAACGGTATCATAATTTATCTAGTAACTTGCATGCTTGCTTTTTGATTGGTTTACTGTGGACAATTTAGTCTTTATTTGCTTTATTTAATGTATACATGAAGTATCAAATATTAACTATTTCCAAGACAATACATGATAATTATTAATTACTTTCGTAACTGAAAAGAATAAATATTACTTTTATAAAACAGATGGTAACTTTATCTGTGTTACTAGTTTATGTTCGGTCTAAAGATCGACAAATTCAGTGACAAAAGAGTAAATGCATGTGCATGACGAGATGTAATAGCTGCCAATTTGAAGTTTAGAAATTATATTTTTTATTTTAGAACAAAGAAATTCGGAAGAATATATTATTAGTTAGTAAATACATATATTTTTCAAAATTCTTTAATTACCTTAAATTTGTCTTGCT
>NW_017100181.1:1344105-1345237 GCF_001263275.1 Habropoda laboriosa | reverse complement strand
TGATATAAATAATATAATTAAGTATTTCCTCTGCTGTACACCAATAAATACAATTGATATATTTGTACGTAAATTTTACATTTCATCTTTAGTGTATTCCTTAAATAGAACTAAAAATTGCACATCCATTTTAGGTTCCTAAACAAAGTATTAACTACTTTATTAATTTTGAAAAACAACAGGAGATTTTACAAAACACAGTAAATAGTGATTTAATTAAAAAATATCCTGTAAAACAATCCTATCAAAGAGCATTTTTAAAATGGTTCATGAGTAAGGTACAAACAAATTAATATGCAAGAAAATGGTATTCATCTTTGAAATTTAATATTTTATAATTTAGATTGAAGAAGGAGGTGGTGAAATATATGATAGCATTTATACTGCATATTGTAAATTAATATCTGCTTCACTAGATGAATCCATTCATTATCGACACTTTTTAATACAAAATGATTGCATTAGTATACAAGAAAGTACAAATATTATATCGGAAGGTACAACAGGATTATGTAGTTGGCAGGTACTTTAATAGAATTAGTGGATATTATTTTCATATTTTTCTGTCATAATGTTATTTATAATTTGTAGGGTGCTATTGAATTAAGTAAATGGTGCATAGAAAATAAAAATAAATTCTGCAAAAAAGTAATTTTAGAACTTGGTTGTGGAGTTGGATTAACAGGATTATGCATTATTAAAAACTGTTCTCCCAAACAATATATATTTACAGATTGTCATAAAACTGTACTTGAAATGGTTTCTGAGAATGTTAAACTTAATTTATTATATAAGGGGAATGTACCAGCACAGTTAAATCATAATAGATTAAAACTGCAAATAACACATAATCATACAGATGTTAAAGTAATGGAGTTAAGATGGGAAGATATTAATAAATATATAAATGAACAATGGATTATACCTGATATAATAATTGGGGCTGATATTCTATATGATGCAGATTCATTCTATGCATTAGTATTAGGATTAAAAAATTTTTTATCCTTCAATGACAGATATGTCATTATTGCAGCAACAATTCGTAATGTGGATACTATTTCACATTTTGTACATCATTTAGGTATTTTCTTCAATTCTTAAAAATTATATTTATCGACTAATATATATT
>NW_017100181.1:1343847-1344050 GCF_001263275.1 Habropoda laboriosa | reverse complement strand
GGAGTATAGTATACCACAGCATATGGTACACATGTCCTTAACAAATTTACCTATTAAAATATTGAAGATTTTTCAGAAAAGATGATAAATTTTGATTAATACAATAATACTATTGACAATAATAATCATTTGAAAAGGATGTGAATCTTTTGTTTCCTTCAAAGTTAATTCACTGAATATTTATTATACTAATATTTAATAAA
>NW_017100181.1:1339785-1343790 GCF_001263275.1 Habropoda laboriosa | reverse complement strand
TCAAGTTGATATTGTATTATAAAAAACAGTTTTCACTATCTATGTTCACAAGTATAAAATGAAAAGATAATGAGGAAATATTATGGTAGTATTTCTACCAAATAAATATTTCAAGTATTCATAGTAATGTATACATAACAATAATAAGTTAAGTAGCAATAACAGAGTGTTTACATACTGGCAGTGATAGCATTATAATACAAATTATATTACAATATAAAAAATAATGTAATAACTGAAAAGTATAAAAAATCAAAAATTCTGTTTTTGAATAGAAGGGAATATTCACTTTACAAACTTAAAAATACTAATAAAAAATTAAAGGAATTATTATGCACTACTTTTAATGAAATTTTAACAGCAAATAGAGAAGTAAAACATGTTGGATACATATATGGCTATTTGTAAATATTTACTGGTTTATAAAATGTTTAACACGAAAAATTTAACTTTGTGAACTTCTTGATAAAATATCTGCAACTTCAAATTTATTTTACGAAAAGTATTATTCCAATGATAATGGTTATTATTCCATAATTGAATGGTTGAGTTCTAATATTGTTGATAAAATATATGCGATTTCAATAAATTTGATCTACTGCTTTACAATAAATATTCGCATTTATTGGTTTTTTCTTAATGAAGAATAGTAATTGACTTATATTCATTAGATATTATTTATATTTTTTTAAATAGTTATTGCAGCTATTTAATCTTTCAACAATTTCACATTTCTAGTAAATATACGTAGATATAATTGTACAATGTAACATGCTACTATTGATCTTTTAATAGCAAAGGCAATATATATTTTCTTTAATTTTCAATAACATGCTATACTTGTACTAAATTATATTAATAAATAAATATATATGCATATATATTATTTTACAACAATAAATAGAACAATATATTATACTGCCAGCAGAGTGAAGTAAGAAACATTAAGTCCTTTAAATAAAATAATAAATAAAACATTGATGTAAAAGTTTAATATTATATTTTCTTTTGTTGCATTATTCATAAATATCTGGGTTTAGTAAAAAGTTAATTTTCTTTCATCAAATGTCAATTGTTTTGGTCGAGTCTTGAAGGTTTTAGATGTAACCTTTGAATTACATATTCAGGCATGCAGTATGTTGGATTAATCTTTTTTAGTGGATAATCAGCGTTTAAAAGAGAAAGTGCAGTCAAGCCAAAAAGAGTGTGGAATGGATCAGCAACATCTCCTGGACGATCACTAAATCCTCCTGATTCTGTGTCTTGACATGCAAGTATAAACTTTACCTGTAAATAAATATTAAAATGAAAATTCAATAAAATTTGTTCAATTGTTTAAATAATAATAGTATGTTACTATATTACTGTAAATAACAGTATTATTTTGCAGCATTATTAAACCAAATGTTGGTTAAAATACAAATAATTCAAAATTTATTTACACATTCTAATTGTTTTTCCATATATCTATGTTGTACCATACATGCTTATAGCTAAATATAAAACAAAGAAATTAGAGATATTACAATACATCAAATATAAAAATTGTTTCTTACACAGTTAATGAATTTCAGTTGAAATATTGTGTAATCAATATTTTGTTTTATCATTTTCAAACATGGAAGATATTAAAATATTGAAAAATTAGGTAAAAATAGTTTTTTTTTCTGTTATGGTAGATTAATTACAAATTACGCATTTGTACTAAAATCAACATTACATACAGTTAAAGTATAACATAAGTATGCATTTGAAGTAGAAATAAAATAATTTTTAATGAAGACAAGGATTAGAAAAAAATATATACATACATACCAATTGCTCTTTATTAACCCAATGAAGGCGTCCTAGAATTGTAAGTGCAGAAAGAACCCACCATGAATAGCAAACATCAGGTAATTTTTCTGGTCTACCATTTAATCCTCCAGATGAAAGTTGTCTTTCACAAAGCCACCAGCTTAATTGATCTGCATCTACTAAATGAAGATTACCTAGTGACATTTAACATTTTTGTATTATTTATTTTTGAAGGAAAATTATATTTATTTTACTTTTTTCTTGTATTTCATAGCATATATGATATTCTTTTGTTAATAATTCACTAAAAGCAAGGTAATTCAATAATCTTACCATATATAATAATGATTATTAAAATGATTTCAGAGAGTTTAATTTCTCAGTTAATGAAACAACTGTTATTGTTTAGTATATATTATTATTATCATTAAATTTCATTTTATGGAATAACACTAGAATAGTTTGTATAAATATTATGTAATGTATTATTTTTCTTATTACGTAATAAAGGAAGTTTCTAAATACAGAACAATATGCTACTTCATTTAAGAACTACCGTTGAGTATAAAGTTACTTTTTAAAAAAAGTAAGATAAAAACAATTTTCATTTTATCTCATTTCACATAAAAATTGAAGAATTTGTACCTTTTATTATTTTTTTATGCACTCACTAATCCTTCAAATAGATTTTTAGTGTAAAAAAATACTCCACATTTTCAATAATATCAACTTATTCACATTATAATTATGTATGAGCAGATATTTAATTTTTATATTTTTATAAAAAATGTCAGTAATAGAATATAATTACCAGTTATCGATAAAAGTCCTATTGAACAGTAAATCATACCAGCATGACTTTCAGCCCCAGGTTTTGATCCAAAACCACCATCAAAATTCATACATTTCATTACAAATTCTACTGCTTTATCAACATCTATTGCATCCAATCGATTCTAAAACAATATTAGCACATTTTATTTTCCATTAATTTGAATTTATGCTATTTTTATAACTTGGAATATTACACTGCATCATTATTAAAGAATTATTGAAATAGCTTATAATATTTTTGACAGAATATTATGTTTACAATAAATAAGTTAACAAGTTATATTTAATAAATTACTTAATAGCTTTAGTACATATTCCTTTAAGTATTTTCATATAATAATCATCTCTTGTGCTCTTAATTTTTCAATTATATTTTCAAGTTACACTTACCAAAAGAGATAAAGTTGCTACGGCACAAAAAGAAAATCTCATATCAACTTCACCCCAGATGTCACCAGTAAAACTTCCATCTGGTTGCTGCCTTTCTTTTACATATTTTACCACTTTTTCTAAATCAATAGTGTCTAAAGCATCATAGATACAAAGTATTTGTATTGCACTCAAGGTATAGAGAATATGTGGATCATGTTGCAAACTTGCAGCTATACCACCACTTTCTGTTTGACATTGAGCAATAAATTCAAGCACCTCATTTCGATTTGTTTGTTCAAGTTTACCCATAAGATCAAGTGCTGTTAAACCCCAGTACATTCCAGACATTCTCATGTGCTCTGTCATACAATATATCTAGAATTTTGTAATATAACTAGTAAAGGTATTATTCTTTTTTACACAGAAAATAAGCTCAATTGAATTTTATATATGTAATTACTTTTTAAAGCATTAAAAATACAAAAGAAGTATTCGTATATAAAAGTTTAATCAATAAAATTATTCCTTACAAAGATTTTTGTAACAATTAATTGTACATACTATAAAATATATTGTTCAGCTAATTATTAGAACTTTATCAGTTGTAAAATATTTATTGTAGTAGATCTTGTTGATTTTATTAATCAAAATCTTTGTGAACAGTTATTATCAAATTTTTATACTGTTTACACTTCTTCTTTGTATATAAATAAAAGAAGTTTTAAAATGAAATAACAGTTATTATATTTACATATTCATCCTTATCAGTGCCATAAGAAAGTAAAAAATTTGCATGTTTTTCCAGCAGCAAGTTAGGAATTGTAGCAGGTAGTTCGATGTCATGTTTTAACACTGGCTAAATCATGAATTGAAAAATATTTTTAATAAAGATATTACACCAATAGCAATATATTAAGTATATACTGTCATTCATAATTAAATATTATAATCCAAACCTTTTTGATAAAATGCTATATAAATCTCAATTTAAAAAAAAGAAAT
>NW_017100181.1:1338497-1339614 GCF_001263275.1 Habropoda laboriosa | reverse complement strand
AAATTTCATTCATTTAAATATATTTATAAAATTACCCACAGTTGCTATTTTTCCGATAAAAACATTCAAACAACATACCTCACCGTTTGCTCCTATAACCTCAAAACTTTAAAATTTTACTATGTATATAGATTAATATTCTTAGCGATCAGAGCGACGGCGCCAATGTTCAAAAAGACATTTGAAAGAAATCGAACACAAAATACAACTATGCCCAAGGTTTTAACAAACATTTGTTCATTTATAGACAAAAATTTATTCATTTTTAATATTAAATTTTTTATGGTATTCATTTCATTCTGGTATCTAACTTTATTTTGCTTTTTAGATGATAAGCCAGTTCATAACTAAAAATTTTCCAAATTAAAATTAAAAGTATAAAATTATTCCTTATTTAGAAGATATGATGTGTGCATATTTAGTAACAATAAAAGTAAATAGTTTATGTAGAAAAACGTCATTTATTTAACAGTTAAAGGTTTTTCTGTTTTTTGTTTTTGTCATATTTAATACATTCAGGAACACCAACGTTCACTGGAATAGAACAGAACATTAAAGTTTACTAAGTTATATTATTACCGAATATTAAATTTTAATATATTTCTAATATTAAATTTTTGTAAATGTATAAAAATGATTTATAAGTAATTAATGGGAGAAACTTATAACTTATTTTTGAGTTTTCAAATCATGGTCTTAGAAAATATATCATGTGATTTGATTAAACTGATTAAATTTTTGCATTTAAATACATTTAAATAATTTTGTTATTAATTACAATTTCAATAATTTGTTATAATTTTACCTACATTAATTCAACTGAATGTAGAATCTTCATCTGTACCATCAGAATTCGTATTTCTGACATCCTCATCATTCTGCTCTTCTTGATCATCTTTGTCTTGGTCTTCCTCTTCATTTGTCATTTCATCCCAGTTTTCATCAGGTTCACTTTCTAAATCTTCGTCTTCAAGACCATCACCTTCATCTGATGAATCTATTTATATTTATTTATTAATTTCAGTTTTCAGTAAGCACTGTGATTTATAAAAATAGTGTTTAAACAAAACAAAATTTTATATTATATTTAATAAGTCATTTTTTTAAATATTAATAT
>NW_017100181.1:1331393-1331927 GCF_001263275.1 Habropoda laboriosa | reverse complement strand
TAAATGTATCAAGTAATCTTCGTATGAAACACTTTATCATGTTTACTATGTTAATTTAAAAAATTGAAATATATGATATAATGTATTTCAATGAAAAAATAACGAGAGTTCAATGATCAAGAGATTTATAGAATATAAGAAACTTGGAACTAAGGAACGTAGATTTTAAGAAAACATAATTTAACTTATTTAATTCTTGAATAATTCATAAACAATAATAAAATACAACATATAGAACAGACCTGAATCTTGATAAACAAGACAATTTTCGGTTACGTCCTTGTCGAGTTCTTCAACTGTTTGAGAAATTTGACCAGTAACAAGAGATACCCGACCTTTAAGTTTTGAGAGCTCTGTTAAGAGAGTTAGTTTGGCATCTATTAAACTCAGAATTGGTCCAAATAACTCCACAAGATCTGCTTGCGACAAAAAATGTCCAGCATGCGCTGTCAATAGTTCTTCTAACCATCGAATGGCAATTTTACTTCTACAATATATTATAGCAATAAGTAAAAAGAATATAACCGATAAAAC
>NW_017100181.1:1329752-1331060 GCF_001263275.1 Habropoda laboriosa | reverse complement strand
TTTGAATTTAAGTTTTAGAAATAACTATAAAAATAGAATATCTTACGTGTAAGTTTTACCCTGGAGTAGGATGGTGAGTTCTTTAAGAAGTGGTCCAATTGCCTGTATTGGCAGCTTGGAAATGGTATTCCTAATAATAGATTCATTTTTTGTGAGGAAAATAGTGCTCAAAATAGCTTTATCTTTACTGTTCAAGCCTTGTATCAGTAGTTGTATCCTATTGCTACCTGCAGTTGCAGTTTTTCCAGTAGGATTGGTTTCAGCATTTAGGCTCAGATTTTCTAATCTATCCTTCAGTAATAATTGTGATCCAGAACTGCTTTTAGTTCTTTTTGGTGTAGTTTCAATAATTCCTAAAATAAAATAAATTAATTTATAATAAAATATACATTTCCCATTAAATAATTCAAATATAAGTAAATGTAACAAAACAAAACTAATTAACAGAATAAAAAGAAGTAATTTTTTACTACTTTTTTTTATTATTTATCAATTTCTTTATTGTTAACTATAAATGTTATGTTTAAATATTACATAATAGATACCTGGTGCAAGATATTCTACATTATCTTCAATTAGAGTGGACTTCACTTTAGAAATTTCTTCTTTTCTGTCTTTATTTCTCTTATACTCTGAACGCACTAGACATTGTACCTTATCAGAAAAATCTGGGGTCACTTTTTCAAATATAGGATTAAGGTATGTTCCATATGCTAATAGCAGTTTTTCGTCTTCTGTTAACTTTGCAACTAAGATAGAAACTTGCTGAACACTATCTTTTTGACTTATATCAGAAGCAACTGCAATATTTAAACTGGGCTTCAAAGGTTTTGATCGAGCATTTGGTTGATATTGAAATAAATGTGCTTGTCCAGACCTAGTTACTACCAGTACCATCACTTGAGAATTTTCTGTGATATTTGTAGAAACACTTATTGGATCATCCTGTAGGGCTAAGCTCACCACAGGAGTTCTTTCCTTTCCTTGCTGAAAATATTTTCTCATTTAGTAGATATAAACATATGTTTGATTTTGAATTATTTTGACACAATAATACATATATTTTAAATTGTCCAAGTGAAATATTCTTTCAAATTAAGCAATGGTTAATATTAATGTTCTAAAATTTAAGAATTATATTTAAATTGTAATCTTTACATTGCTAAAACATAATACAATATCTGATTCAGTTTTATATTTTAACTGACCATGTTAAGGAAATATTCATAAATATTACTACAAGCACTTATTTATGTTCAAGAAGAAATAAAGATTTTTATTTTTAATATAAATTAATTTCAATACCAG
>NW_017100181.1:1329076-1329687 GCF_001263275.1 Habropoda laboriosa | reverse complement strand
TGAAATATTTACTAATGAAAATAAAAGATAAAAGAGAAATGCATCTTACTTTATCTAATGCCCAAACATTGAGGCAACCATCACCACAAGCTCCACTAATAACATAATTATTATCTGATGTCATATTAACAATACAAAGACATGTCACTTGATTAGCATGGCCGGTAAATGTCTTAATTAATTGTTTAGTATTTAAATCCCACCACTTGATAACCCTTTCTCCTGACAACAAACACTTTCCATCTGCTGAAACTGCTAAAGATGTTGTTGTCACTTTTCCTGACTTCCATTTACACTTTACTCCATTTTCTTGAAGGTTCCATTGAATAATATGATAATCATTTGCTGCTGTGAATAAGCCCACATTTTCAGACCAAGTGACTGCAGTAACTACACTAGAGTGACCACTTAATTGTGCAGTAACTGAAGATGTTGCTGTATCATAAAGTGTAACTTTTCCATTTGTGGAACCCATTGCAATAATTCCTTTTGGTTTGGATTCTTCTGAAATTGACTTCTTTCTGCGTTTTTTCCATGGTGAAGGCTAAAAATTATGAAAATATTATGATCTCTAAATTTAAATGAACTAAAAAAAGAAAATACAAGTAGTT
>NW_017100181.1:1322666-1323893 GCF_001263275.1 Habropoda laboriosa | reverse complement strand
TATAAATGAAAGTCATTTCAATAATTATATAAAAAAAGGCTATATTGTCTTTTTAATACTTTTGTTTTACAAATACAAGATATAAGATTAAATCTTATACATATTACTAAAAATCTGATGTTAAACATTTTATTTTTGCACAATTAGCTAATAGTACTGACAAACTAATGATATAAAGTAAGTCAATAGTTACTGCTAAAAATCTAATTACAACTATGAAATAAAAGATTAAAATAAAAATACTTATAGCAAATGTTAAACAAAATTAATCATTTAACTATCTTTCTTTTAAAAAACTAGAAATCAAAACAATTATTTCAATTCAAATTATATTGCAAACAGTTATCAAAATTGCTTGTTCAATTTACTTAATTTAACATAACATAAATACAAAATTTATGTTAAACATAAGAACAGATTGTGAAAATAATAAATTCATTATTCGTTGCAATTAAAATTTAATAAATTGAGTAATGAACAAAAAATATAACCTCCAATGTGAATGTATTAAACAAGTGTGACTTAATAGTAAAGATAAGTGAAAAAAGCAAATTAATAAAATGAAATACATTTATATCTTAAAATACTATTTCCGAAGTTTAATTTTTAAAATTATTTTTGTATGAAACTTAGAAAATTATAAAACGCAAGAAAAATATAACCTTTAAAACTACACCACAAAGTATAATAAAATAATATAAATATTCATGATTGACAATATAACTTAGAAGTAGCTCTAATTAAAAAGACATTTTATTGTATTGTAATACATAAAACAGATTTATAGAAAGATAAAATAAAATATTTATTTGAATATAAAGTAAAAGAGCACATGGCTCACCGATGTATGTGTTGATTGAGAACTGACGTAAAGCCATGTCAAAACACAACATGGAGAAGAAAGGTGAAAATTAGAAACATATTCTTGTTTCAAACGACCAGTGCCAGTGTCCCAAATTTTCAACTTTCCATCATTTCCACAATAAGCAAAATATTCACCATCAGAAGAGAAAGCGTAATTAGCGGTAGTCGCCATTTTTGAACTATTCGTAATTCGAAATGAAGTGAACTGCAATAGTCTCTTTCAAAATGAATAACTTCAATTCATATCTAAAAGCGTGTATTTTTTAAAATACTCCACATATTATGTGTTTAAAAAGTGTATTATTGAATTTGTGTGGCATTGGCATGATCACGTAAGTAGAATTATTTATTAATTTATTATAA
>NW_017100181.1:1285328-1322212 GCF_001263275.1 Habropoda laboriosa | reverse complement strand
GATTTACATATTTTTTATATACAGGGTGATTTATTTTAATCTATGAATGTTAATATTTCAGAAACTACATACAGTGAATTCAAAAATCTGCTTCTAGGGGATTAAATGATGTGGAGGGGAACACTAGCATGCGTAAATGACAGTGATTTTTTCTTACAATGTGACAGAGTGCAACAAGACGAATTCAACGACGAAAAGTAAATGAATATTCCATTTGATGAAGTAACATAGACATTTATATAAATGTTTTTTAGTTATTTTTGTCAATTAACAGGTTAATAAATGGAGAGAAGTTTCAAACTTTTGTTGTGTAGTTTTGTAGTTTATCCTAAATGAATTATGAAACTCGTCAGAATAGTTCATACGTATCGGTATTATGTTACATACCATGTTTAAAATTAAAGTCTATTTGAATTAACTTAATTTGTAGTGAAAATATAACAAATAAGCTTGAATGTTGCAAATAATTTACGTACTGTTTTTTTATTTTGCTATTTAATATTCAGGAAAGGATACAAGTAAAATTGTTTTTCTTAACTTTTATTAGTAAATGAAAAATGAAAAATAATTTTTGACTTAATGATTAAAATTATAATTGTTTAATATTTTTAATAGTTAATAAACATATGAAGTTAAATAAACATAAGAAATGAATAGAAAGTAGTTAAGCCCTTAACTGATTTCTTTTCTTATATGCATATGTTGCGTGGGTTCTTGGGGAATTTGTGCACGTGGAACGCCAAAGCACTTAGGAACGCGATTGTTTAGAAAAATTAATGAATACGGAAAATTTAATGTTGAAACTTTTGATTTACTAATAAATAACTGGATTGGAACAAGAATTTATGAAATGTTTAACTATAACTTTATTACGTCTGAGCTCTTTGAACGACGAAAATGGAATGAATCATTAGGCATCGTTGTTTCTTCATTGCCCTCCCCCCATCCTTTGTCTTACAAAAGTCTCCAATCAAATCAAAGGTTCCACACACGTGTTCTCGAGGATGGCTCAGATTGGTTCTCATTATTAGCTTTGGCGCGCTTTTACATTCACACTACGGGGCGCCACATGATACCAGATTCTGACCGCTCTAAAGCTATATTCACGTTCGTACACGACGAGACGTTAAAGCTATGTTCAAGCGACAACGCAAAACATATAAGCGTCAGCCATTTAACGTTTTAATACTGTATCAGGTAACAAAAGCTAATCTGTTACAGATTAATTACATTTAGGAATCCTTAATCTTATAAATTAAAACGAAAGTTAGGGTTGCAATTAATTTTTCTTAGTAATCTAACTATTTTTGTTACATCGTGACCAGAATCTCTGCCACGAGTCTGACACGTTGTGGTAGGTTAAAGGGTTAAAAAGCATAAGAAATGAAAAAAACAAAATATATTGGGAGATAAAAAAGTAACATTTATTATAAAATTATGACATAAAATAAATGCAGAAGATACAAGTGAAGAAGGAAAGCAATTAATAAGGAATATTCATATCAGGTTGGTCTTTGTGATAAATAAGTATATCTTTGAACATCATGTTAGGTCCGTCATAGTTGAAGCCATCGAGAGGCTTGTCTAGGGGGAAACCAAATGGTCTATTGTCAAATTTGTAATTACCCCATATTCTTGAATTGTATTTGTTCATCGAAGTGACTGGACTAACATGTAAGAATAATTGGAATGGCATTCCTTCCTTTTTACCCTTAGGTAACAACAGTCTTTCTGGGAATCCAAAGATTCTCTCACTATATGTGAATTCACTATTTCCTTCAAGATTCTTCAAAAGTTTCTTATAGAATATTTCATTTGGTTCTTGGTCAGGCATCAAGAAGAAGCAGTCTCTACTATTACGTACAATTTTGTTCAGGCCAGCATTCACTATTGAAAATTTGTAACACATTGCATTAGATACATGCTTAAATATTGGTTATATAAAAGTATCAAAAACTGTATACCTAATTTTTATAATGAATTACGGAAATATTTTAAGGTGGAAAATTCAAATTATATTGTATTGTTTAGTATAATTGGATTAGTATTTGAATTGAAAGTTAATATAATAATAAATAAATATTTACCATCAATAATCCAGTTGTCAATTTCATAGAAATATTTAAGATTCTCTGGAAGTTCAATTAATTTGCGATGTGAGTCATATTTGGGTCCAAGGAAAATTCTGATAGCTGCTTTCATTGGTTTATCAGAATTAAGAGCAATGTGGAAGTTGAATGCATTGTTATTGAGGCGATCCTGTCTAATTTTAATTAATAAGGAATCAGCTTCTTTTTGATTCTCTACTAATAAGCTATTGCCAATGGATGTGTCAAAATATTCAAAGAATGTAGTCATTTTATCAACAGTGAAAGATTCAATCTTCAGATTGGGATACATAATTTCATCCCTAATGTATGGTTTCTGCTTCATTTTGTACCTATAAACAAATATTGAATTACATCAATCAAAATTATTGTTTAAGCAGATTAAGTGAACAAATACTTTAATTTAAAAAAAGTAATGTTATCTTTATCATTAATAATTTTAAATAATATGCTGCATATTTATTTTATGCATATTTTATACCTTAAATTTATTATCCATTTAGATGATATTTTAAGAGTAAATAAATAAAAATTAAAAATCACAAAGACAAATGTCTAAAACAAAGAATTGACTGGAGTTAAGATTGCTTACCTGTAATAAAAGCTACATATTCTTCTGTAAAGACGATAGAAAGCAGGGTCTCTCATAGAAGTGGAAAAAGTTTCCAAAGCACTAGGAAGGATTTGATACTTGTTTGCTGGTTCTAGATTGTAACCAAGTATATTTCTGCCGAGGGCATCAATGCTACCGTAGAATTGACGGTTCGGGGAGTCTGCGTTACCTTCGATTATGTTTCCAAGAACGTTTACACCTGTTTCATTGTAAATGTTGTACCACTTGCTGTCATTATTTAAAATATAGCCAGAATCAATTGCAGCAGTTATTCTTGATTCTTTGTCCATAATGTCCTTTAATGAATTAAATTATATTAATAAATTAAGTTATAGTTTTCAAAGGAAGGATTTAATGTTTTATTATTGAAAAAGAAGAAGTACAATAATGTTTCAATAATTCATAGGAATAAGAAGTGTTAAATTTGTATTATCCTATGATGAAATTTGATTCAAATCTCTGATATAATTTATTGGACTAGGAAAAACTTTAGTTCTTATAATAATGAAAATTAAGTTAATGATTTTAGAGACATTAATTTCAATACTTGATCTAGTAATTTATATTTTCTTAATTTTTTCTAAAATGACTGTTTCAAATGATATTAATTTTACTAAATACTAATATTAAAAGACTTCTTCAATATCTCCCCAAAATACTTGTATGCAGAAAGGAAATGTGTATTGATAGGATTTCAGCTTGATTTTCATTCTTAAAAATTGTAAAAGAGAATTGGTCAACCAGATTACCAAAAAATTATATAACTGTTAATAATAGTAACTATCACTTACCTTGATGTATTTGTATTTGTAGATAGGCAATTTGACCCAGTCTGGTCTTTGAGGGAATGGTAATCCATTGTGATAAGTCATGGTAGGATAGTAACCTGCGTAGAATGGCTGTTGCCAATCGAAGTCCTCGAGTTTAGGCAAATCGTTCGAAAGTCTTTCGAGATAGTATCTGTTCATCAATTGTTTGTGACCATAAAGGTATTCCTCTCCGCGGTAATCTGGCAAATTGAATTCCTTGGATTCCATCCAGAATGGGAATCCATGGCGGAAGAAGAAATAGTAAGAATTCAGGCCAACATCCTCTGTGAAGTAATTCAGCCTGTTCTCCAAGTTGAACTCGCGGTTAACGTACCAGCCGGAATAATTCGCTGAGATTATGTACGATTTGAATCCTTCAGGTGCTTGTGGATCTGGAATGAATATTTTCTCGATATTAGTAAACAATATCGACAGCTTGTTATGGGATTAAAAGCTAAAAACTAAGCCAAGTTTATTCATTTGAATTTATTTGGATAATCTATGTAAACATCATTATAAAGTAATAACATTTAATAAAAATTAAAAATTATTCTAATTTGTTGAAAAAGAAAATAGTGAGCAGCCTTACACATTCGTGCCAGAAACTTTAAATGCATTTTTCTCGAAGCCACGTTTTCTTTTCAGTAAAACTCAAGTGATTTTTGTAAAATTTTGCGCACATATTCTTACAGACATTTTATATTGTAATTTTTACTCGAGTTATATATAATTAAGTGGCTACATTTCCGCGTAGAAAGTTAAATTTTCTCTTTGAAATGTTACCATTTGATTATTTTTCAAGTACACAAAAACCTCCTACGTCAGCTGGTAGATAATTTAGTATTATTTAATACTCCATCACGCAAATTTGCTTTTAAGAACCTGTTCATTATGAATAAGGTAAGGTACAGCATTCAACGATATGCCTCGTGGCATGCTCTCGATTTCAACATTCTTTTAAAAATAAAAAGTGAAGAAAGATTCCTATATATTATTTATACATGCCTTTATCATTAAGAAAAAAATTCTTTCTAAGAGAAATTGGTTTTTGTTACTTTAAAATAAATTCTCAAAGAAACAGCATTTTTTAGATAGGCCAAGGTAGTCTAATCTTTTAATGTAACTCTGGTGTACTAATCATCCAGGAGTTTTCTTAACAGCACGATGAAAATAAAGAAGAGGGAATGATAATTACCCAGTTTGCCAAAAACTTTCGGATGGTGGGCTTTCTCGAGCACTTCCGAGTTGAAGAAGAAGTAGGGGTACATTTCGGATGGGGGTGGCAGTTGAATGTACACGGTATCCGGTCTTCTGATCACCGCGTTGTACAGGGCAAGAAAGAATTGGCCTTCGTTTATGTTGTTTCTCGCCCAGAGAGCTGTCTTATAGAAAACGTCGAAATCGTTTGCATAGTAGAACAGCCTGAACAAAGCTTTCATTTCTTTAAGCATTTTTGAGTAATAGGTCGAGAACAATTCTCCTCGGGGAAGCATTCCATTTTTGTACATGTAGAGGAAATCCTTCACGGCAAGCTGGAAGTTAAGATAACGATGTGAAGAAAAATAGCTCGAAGTTACATTATTTCAAGGTGTCACAGACGCATATTCAATTATTATTTCGTCCAAATGTCCAACTTTTATAAAAAAGAGTAATAAAATGGAAAAATGTCATAGATAGCCAAAAAACGTATTTTAATTATGAAAAGATATAGCATATTTTCACATTCGAAATGAATCACCTTTTCCACTCACTTCATAGTTGAGTAAATATGATTATACTTAATTGAAACAAATATCGAATGTGTCTCGAGTCACAAAGTGGTGTATTTTTTTTTTTTATATTCTAGAACACTGATTTTCAATCGATGTGTCGCGAGAGGTCCACAGGTGTGTCCAAGATTTTTTAATACAAGTTAAGAAAGTCAAAGAGGTAACGGAAATCAGTAAGTTAGAAATGAATACTCTTTTTTTTATCAGATCGGAGAAAACATATAATATGTTTTTTGGTGTGCCGTAGAATTTTAGTAATTAGCTTATGTGTGCTGTGAGATAAAAAAAGGTTAAAAATCGCTGTTCTAAAAGATACTTATTCTATTTATCAAATCGATCATATTTCAATAAAGATGATATTTGCTGGAAAAATTGGCGATTTTTCTAATTTCTCTTAAAGAAATCATACAGTGCTTTGATTTGCAGTAATTGTATTAGGCTCATTTTCTATACGGTTATCATTATTGAAGCTTTCTTGTTGATTAATCAAAGTGACTTTAAATCTACAGGCTTGTTTTTGTAACACGTATCAGAGTGATTGATAAAATATAGTAATCGCACCGAAGGACAAAAATCAATTTTCAAAAACATTGGTCAATTTCAAATTTTTAACGTAAAAGAAACAGTAAAATATACTGTTATAATTCTAATAAGAACTGTAACGAAAAATTTCAAGTTAATTGATCCATTGCTCCTTCAGATATCGTGGCAGTGTCAATTTTGAAACATAATTTAAAATTACACATTCAAATCTTCATAACGTTATTTATTTTTCACAATTTGGTGTACCAAATCTTATGAATCTTACTCTAAATACGGCACACTTATAGAATGTATGTATAAAGAAACAAGCGACTAACCCCTCAATTGCTCTTAGTTTTAACTCTTGCTAGTTATAACTACTATTCAATCGTAAATTTGCTTGTATTTACATTTACTGTAGCACTGAAAATTTTGTCCAATACAATTCAGGGGGTACTCATTCGAATTTTTTTCTCTTTTATTTTCCATTAATGTGAAGGTTCTAGAGTATTCTGGTAAAAGAATTTTGGAGAAATTACAAATATTAATAAAGTTACGCAGGTTTGAAGTGAAGTGTGCAGGTAGGAAAAGTGATCGCTGTACAAATTGCATGGAAAATTTTAAACGTTTTTTCCTCGAAACTATGTTTTCCAAACTGGTTGACATGACTTTTTCGAAACTAATAAGTCGATTAACTTCAAATTATATATACCTTTGTTTGTCGTCCCTATTAGAATTATAAAAATACCAACAATATTTCTATATCTTACAACAGATTAAACTAAAAATATTTTGTTTAAAATGAAATTTTTTCCTTCAATTGATCGCCATTTTTTTTCCCCTCTTCGATTTCGATGAATGATCGAGATAGGGATACTAGAGGCAAGTTTACTGATTAATATAAAAGTAGATATTCCTATTTCTGATGATTACAACGAACGTAATCATGTGAACCGTGATGAAGGAGGAATTTTTAGAATTTGACCGCACATTAATACATCTATCCTCGGTAAATATTTCTCACTGTTTAATGTACTGCCGTGAAAATGTTAGCAAAGTATTGACAAACCAATGTACAAAACATAAATGATGTAGGCCTTTCGGTATGGAAGAAAGAAATTCACAAAGACTGTCCATTTTTCGTACGCTTTCGGACATGCGTTTCTCACGAAATTAATAGAAATTATTAGGTGTAGAAGTGAATTCTTTCCGACTTTCGGGTTATAATCAAAGTTGTATTTAAAAAGAATGAAAACAGATCAATTATCCAAATAATTTCCATTACCGTTGATGACCTACTACCATTTTTCTGGCAGCTTGTGTATACCATCGCGATAGAAACTCGATGGCTTTGAATCAATTACGTGAATCCAGTCGGAAAGAATTCATTTCTACACCTAATTCAATGTAAACGTTGAATTTGGTCGAAACTTCCACGCCAGTGAAAGCGATCATTTTAATTACTGACCGTATTGGCGTACGAATTGATGTTGGCTTCGATGCTCCATTCTTGACCTTCGTCGTACAGCGGACGGTTCACTATATCAGGTTGGCCGACGTGATAAAGCAGGTTGTAGATTTTCTTCTGACGCAGCGCGAACTCATTGTCGGCTGTTTTAATGTTGTAATAATCCGCGCTGGCCAAGCCGCAGGCCAGCAGCCCCAGCAGACACAGCCGCGTGAGTAGAATCATATTTTTGAAAGTTTAAAACCAGGGGATCCCTAAGCGCGGATGCTTCGCTCGCAGCCACTCTTATACTCCGCCAAATCCCCTCCAACGATTCTTGCTTCTTTATGCTTGGTTTGATAGTTTAGATTCTCAAGCCTCAATAATTGAAATTTACGTCTCTGCTCGAAGGAGCAGAGAAAAGTGCATTTTAATATCGTCGCAGAATCGACTTGTCTGGGCCAAGTGTTATTTCCTTCGAATGGGCAGAGCCGCATTTAGGACACTTTTGGAGGCCTTAGGTGCAACTTCATTACGAAGCCTCAAAAGAGCAAGTTTGTTTCAGTCAATCGAATTCACATACATTTTTCTTTCATTTGTTGAAAATAAACGTCATTTTAATGAAATAAAAATAGCACAACATTGGTAATCATATATTTGCATTAAAAGAAAAGTATAAAATTAAACCAGTTCAAATTTCAATTGAAAAGTATTAGTAACTGAAAGTTGTTTTTATATTGGGGATTTAATATTTTAAATTAAGTATACTATTTTGCTAGGCTGTTTTTTATATTGTTGTTTGTGAGGTTTTAAAATGTGGCCCCGTAGAGAGCGAGGCCCCAGCTTACGCCTAATGCGCCTTATGGTAAATGCGACTCTGCGAATGGGCATAAGTTGCATCGAAATAAATATTCCGAAATTTGTACTTTTATTTTGATGAAAAAAGGACCGTCGCGGTCTGCTGTTGGTTTCGGCAGTGTATAAATTTCATTGAGATACATTTTCTTGAACTGTTCGTAACTGGAATATGCATCTTTGTAAAAAGACTGCATTTTCAGTCTGGATGAAGATATTCAGTTCAAGACAGCATAAATCATGTATAAGAAAATTTTCTTGAGTCTTTGTAATTTAAATTTGTACTTCTATTCGGCGAGAAAAGAAACTATGCCTTGATTTGCTGCAAAGAAAAAAAAAAAATGGTTTCAGCTGAGCTATTAATTTCGATAGAGCTTAAAAGTAAGCTTAAGTTGCACAAAAGTAAATATAGGATTGAAGTTGTTTTTCTGCTTACAGAAGGTTCCATTTTGATCACATTTCATGGGTTGGTCGAATTTTATTTCGCGAAGGAAAATTACGCTCAATTTGACATAAGCGGAATTAAAAAGAAATGAAACAATTGCAGATAAATTAATCGAAGAGTAAACTTTTGAATGATATATAATCTGTAAAACTGGAGGAAAGCTGTTACACTGTAAAAGTCTTTGACACATTTAAAGATATCGTAACTTTTCTGTTTCTTCATTTTTTTCAATTTTCTCTTTGATATTTTTTCCACTAAACGACATCATTTTCTCCACTTAACGGAAGAAAATCTTGATCCGTAAAACTTTAGTCGCGCGTCTTAATTTTTTCTCCTCTTCCTCTTTTACTGTTCGATTAATAGAAAAAGCAAAAGTGTTGGAAACTTTTGCGCCGTTCTATAGCCCCTACTTGCAACAAGCCAACATTGTGTCGCGATGCAACAGGATTGCGCTGTATTGCGTGTAGATGCTTTAATTGTTCGTCGTGTTTGTATTATTATTGAAATGTGCAGTTAGAGTTGACCATTCAAAATGGCAAAATCATTCGGTATCATATACAGGATGTAATCTAATATGTGCAAAACAGTTTAGAAATTGACTCAGCACTTGAAAACAATAGAATAAGTTCATGTGAATATGTGGTCAACTTGACCTCCTTTCCAATTTATTGAGAGTTTTGCGAATTCTTAAACGACCATTGGGCTAAAAATTTGATAAAAGTATCGAAGTTTATATATCTGTTTATGAATAATACTCCACATGTTACATGTACGACCATGTTAACTACTCTGTAACCAGTACGTGATGATCCGATTAAATGTAACACGTTGGAGGTAATTGAAAATAAGGAAACAAATAGAAAATAATGACTAATTTTAAAGAATAAATTATATTACGTGTAAATATTAACTGTGGAAATAATAAGAAACAAAAAATGGTAGTAACATTTTATACACAGTATGTTTCTTCGATTCAACAATGATTTAGGTTTATCAGAAAAATAAACTTCTTTATGTAAGAACTCTACTATTTCATTTTATGTATTTTTTACCTCTCTATAGATGAATTTTGAGTGTTTTGTTACTTGCAATCCATGAGTAATTCTTTAATAGTTGGCCTTGTCGCGAAATGTTTCAATAAGTATCAATTATACATTTTTTGTTGCCACTGGTTAATATAAATTTTTTCAACGTTACGTTTTATTTTTGCAATCTTTATTGTAAATTATTAATGCCTTTTTCAATGACCTTACCAATATATCGCGTACCATCACGAAAGATTTAGATGCAGAATTTTGCGACAATCGTGTCTGTTTATAATAAAAATTCGATCGAAGAGTCACCGTTCTATCTTGAACCACGTTAAAAACGATTTTTCTTATCAATATTTTGTTCATTTAAACGCAAATATCGGCGCAGTCTCGAAATCTGTTTTGACATTTTGACATCGACATGTACGTAGACGAAGCGAGAGTTCCGTTTTGTCAATTACGCAACACGAGTACATGAAAAATAAACAAACATTACGATGTTACCGTTTCACGACTCGATATAAGTACGAAGTAACTTTTGACAATTTTATTTTACTACACCGATTCTATTGGTGATTTCGAACCATTAAAGAATAACGGTGGCGAAAATATTTAATTTCATTTTTTTATTTGATAGTCAAACTTGAATACAACGTAGCACAAGGTACTCATAATAGTAAAAGATCGGACAACGTCCTGCTGATCTAAAAAATTCAGATCACGAGACATGAACGTTAAAAATGAATCACGTGGACAATCAGAAGAACCTATCAATAACTTGTTATTATTTCGAGATTTTAATTAAATCACTTTGTATACAAATGAAGTTATAGTGTAATTATACCAGGTGCGGCAATAGAATGTAACGATTTTCAAAGAGCTATTGTGGGCTACTCAGGTTAAAATGAAATAAAACACTTCTATTTCAAAAAATAGTCATTATGCAGTTTGTTAACTGTTCAATGATATTTTTCCAAGCAGCTATATTGTTTCGTTTTAACTCTGCGATAGTGCGTGGTTTTTTCATATAATGATTAATATTGCGATTATGAAAATTAATAAATTACATTATACAGCTATATTTTAAATAAAAGTGTTTTATTTCAATTTAATCTGAATATGCCATAATAGTTCTTTCCAAATCGTAACATTCTATTGCTGCACCCATTACAATAGTTTTCTGTCATCTGCAAGCTATAGGAAACACTGTAAAAATGAATGAAATAAGCCTAATGGTATACCCTTCCATCTTCACACAAAATAAGAATGATCCATTTTTACATAGGGATGTAACTCGAGATGAGAAGTGTTTTAAATCGATGTACAGTGTTTATGCACTTATATGTTGAAATATGGAAATATAATCTTGGAACATGTGCAGAAACTATCTGGGATATGTAATAAGTAATATTAAAAAAATGCCATAATAATAGAACCTTTATGATTCAAACATTCAAATCATAATAACCATTTTTTCCATATTAGCTGTAGTTCATTGATGACGTTTATCAATTAAAATTAACGTGTAAGCAGAAAATATGTGTTTTTAAATATGTAGGCTGTTTTTTATTTGGAGCAGAAAAGAAAAAGAAGTGAAAGCATGGTAGAAGACATATTTGAGTAGTTCCTCAGAACCTGATATACCATATATCACTATCGAATTTTGTAATAAAGGTATAAGTGACATACTTTGATTAATAAATATTCTTTTCAATGGAATTATAAATGTTGAAAGTCGTTTGCATTTAATACTTAACTCGCGTTCCTGTGTTGAAATTTTAGTATTCAGTAGGCAATTTGGGAAGAAAAAATTGTAAAGTATACATCATGTGCATGCATCTACACTTCTAAGGATAAAATTAGGGTAAGGGACGATGCAATTCTTCTCTCCCTCTCCTCTCTCTTGTATGTGTGTGTGATATAAAGAAATAACTCTGAGTCGCGATAGGGACGGAGCTAAAGAAAATTATTAGTTACTCTTAGATATTAAATTATTAGGTCATCCCATAAGTTCGTGACGAGAGCGAAAAACATTTTAATGAAAATCCAAGGAAATTCTATAGCGACGACATAATGATCTTACCAAAAAAAAAAAAAATAGGAAAAAGTTGTGGAACGAGAAGGGGCTTACGTTTTTTTTTTAATTAAATTTAGAGATTTGTTGGAAATATTGATCTAAATTATAATATTCGACACGAACTTATGGGATGACATAATACTTGGAAAATTCGTAAAGGTATAATATACTTACTTGATATAGCGTTACGTGAAGCACGACTTCTTTTTTTAACAATAAAAATGCTTGTTAGTAAAGTGTTATAATGCTTTATTGAAATGCTTGTTAACAAAGGTTTATCTTAAGAAAATGGTACACATTACGAGGCGCGATTGCACAGCAATTAAACCTTTTTTTTTTTTCAACGTTCTCGACAGTCTATCTGTCCTCCAGAAAAGCACGTCATACATATGTGAAATTCATGGAATCGAGTAGTAGTTTTTATTCGAAGTGATCGGAGCGTGGGAACAGTGTCGAAATGATATTTGCAAATTTAACATTGATTATTGTTGCGTTTATTAATATCTATATGCATATTTGGAAAGAGAGGATTTCTTCAGCTATAAAGTGAGCACAACAACAAAATATATAAAATATCGAGTGTTGTGTCGCGATAGCAAGCTAAAATTTTGCACAATTTAGTTTCCCCTGACTATCAACAGATATTGTAATTCTCGTGGGTTTCGATGTAGTATTTGGTGGACAAGATTGGCCTTACCTCGATCAGTCTGTAAAAGTGTTTGTATATGTTTTCTCGGTTAATCGTGTCTCATGACAAACGCGAGACATAAATGTGTAAAAACACGCCTATCGTCGGTTGATTATAGTTATCAAGCGAAACACTTGCTCTCACTCGAGATCATTGTAGCTTTCCTTCCCTTGTTATTAGTTTGTACAGTTCGTTAATAATTCACGTAGATACTATTGTCTAGACGATAATTCAATGTGATTTATGCCGGAAATGAAATCCTCTTGTCTGAACAGCTGTTGTTTTGTCGTACGAAACGGACGTTTGATAGTTTCGCCTTTTAACGACAATTTAAATATCTCGGTAATTCTGCTAATGACTCTTTACATCTCATATCTCACTCTTAATGGCACTGTAACTCGATAGAATTTCAGGGGATGGTATATAGTGTAATTCGATGTCTTTTTTTTTTTTTTCTTCTTTAAGTAATACACGGCGATGCAGAAGTCTTCGATATTTTCTTTTTTTTTTTTTTTGTTAACAAATCGAAGATTAAAAACGCTGAATGGAAAATTAAAACGTAGATTTAAAGTTTTATGCATTGAAGTTTTCTTCATTTAAGCGCGGAAGATTATGGTACTAATGAGAATAATAAAAACAAAAAGAGAATTAAAAACTATTAAAGAAAAGAGAGATATATCTATGTCTACTTTTCCTTGCCTCGAGATATTTAAATACTTACGTATTTCTTCGATCTGCTTGAAAATATTGTTTTTCTTATTGTAACACGATTAAAAGGAAAAACTAATTAGCTTGATATTGAAATATAATTAAAGGGTAAACACTATTTGCTCATATTCTTTCTATTGTTTATTTCAAAACATTTGTGCAATATTGTTTGACAATCTGATTTCTATTGATCTAGAGCTGTCGTAATTTCAACATTATCTATAATAAAAACAATCCATCGGTAGATAATTAAAAATGGCTTCAATTAATTGTTTTTTCTTTATTGCTAAATATAAAAAGCAACTTATTCAGTGATTAAGGGATATTTCTAATTACCCGAGTAAAAACTTTTGGTTCGTTTCGATTTTGACACGCCTTTTGATCAGTGAATTTGTTTACTCGTGGTACATTTAATCATGTCTTCCCAAATGATTAGGGTTAGAATGTTTACTTATGCACTTAATTAATCGTAATGATAATTTTTTCTGTTGTCAAAGTTTCTCGGTGATAACGTTTTTGTTCGCTTTTGACTTAAGTAGAAATATTTTATATCATAATATGTAAATACTAATTTTTAGTTTTAATATTATCGTTTGTATCATTCTTTCGTTTCAAGAATATTTATAAAATAATAAAAACTGTAACGTTTCATTTTTAGTAATGTTTTTATATTTTCCGTACTATCTCGTTTATACATTTTCCTAGAAACACGCCCTTTTCCTTTTCTTATTATGCAAGCGTTTTATTATGTAAGCCATTAGAGTCAATGGACTCTGATTTCGATATCATATAACAATAGAACGAATTACTGCTTGTATGTCTTTCCTGTTTCCAAGTAAGCATGCAACTATTTAGTTAGTGTCTAGTAATATTTTTAGAGACTTATACCCATTCAAATTTTTTTTCTTAATCAAATTTCCATTTTTCCTGATTCATTTATTATACTGAATTAACATGTAAAATTAAGAAAATATTTAATTATTTTTCTTTTTCTTTTCAACGCAAGCACTATTTTAATATCACCAAATTAAAAATATTTTTTGAAAGCATAACTGTAGGGAACGAGCAAAAGGAAAACGAAGGTCGAAAAATTACTGTTTAACCCTTTGTACTCGAAGATCTTTTTGCTACAGGGAAGCAGCAAATCTTGCTACTTACTTGTGCTAAAAAATTGATGAAATTTTTTTAAAAATAATAGAAATAAATCACACATACGTTGACAAATATATTTTAATTACGATACATTTCAATAGAAGTTGGTTCTTTCGAACTGTTTCACTGCTTAGACATATACGAGAGGCCCATAGACCTGTTGTTCCGTAAAATATCAGCTTTAACCCTTTGCGGTCCAAATAGTCCAGTTAGTCCTTACTCATTTGCTCACTCTCGGGTAATACCGTGTAGTTTCCCTTTATTTCAATATTTCAACGTAATATTAGTTATAAAATACTAACTTTCAGTATAATATTAATGCATAAAAAAATGGTTTATTATAATTTATAATTTATCGTTATACGACATCTGAAGGCAACAATTCTTACGTCGAGTCTGACTCGACATAGGACTGCAAAGGGTTAAAAGGGCCTCAATTAATTATTTACCAAATGGTAAACAATAATGTCGCTCCTCGGTCACCACTCGAGTGCAAAGGGTTAATAATGTATTTAAATTAATTATTTAAACATTATAACAATTATTTATTTAGAAGAAGAATATTTGGAAACCTTATAATATTTAATAAAACGTGATAAAATATCATTTTGCTTTTCTATTATATTTTTCACATCCTCAGAAAATATTAATATCGTTACAATATTTTTGAACGAATTAAAGTAGTCTCTTTTATACAATGTAGAGCAATTTATCGAATAATTTACTGCTTTTGACATTTAATTAGATGTATTACAAAATGAGTATGTGTAGTTTTTTACATACTTTCGATTTGTACATATGTCGTCCATAAGTCATGGGACACCAGACCGTTTTACAGATTTAGTTACTTATTTGTTGTAAACAAATTCGATCCCCGGTAACGAATGTTTTATGGTCCCGAGTGTTTTTGGGACCTATTGTCTGAGTGTCGCGCTGGTGCGTCCACGGGGGGTATATTGCGGTCTTCCGAACGTCGGCACCTCGGTCTGGCGGCCAAATGTGACTTCAGAGACTTCGTTGCGTCCTAATCAGGTCGCAACAGATATTATAACCGAGTAACTATATTTTGATCAGTGGTTTGACAACTTTTTCCAGATTCCTACTGTTTATCGCGTAAATATTTGTAACATTTCCACAGTGGACAATTATTATAGTGTACATAGTAGTTGATAAATACACCGCGTAAAGCAAATATCTATACCTACGACGACTTTTTTCACATAAAATAAATTTCACCGACGCTTAACCCCTTCGCTACGGTAGATTTTAATACGAAACGCGCGTCACGACGGTTCAATCACAGCCGCAAAATCTTTTGCTTCGGTCGCGTCGTTTTAAAATTTCTTTGAAATTAAATCAATGTGAAAGTGATTATGGTAAAAGTGTACCAAAAGGGGCATTCTCTCAGGGTAGTGCAACAATAAAAATTCGCTAGTATAATTTTTATACAATTTTATTTTCATTTTTGTCTACATCTCTTTTTTCCTCGTTAACACGTTCGCTGCCACTGTACATTGAACCAGCGTACTACTGATTTTCTAACGACAGTGAACGTGTTAAAGATTCTAGAATTCTACGGTAACTAATAAGTTAAAAACAGAAATTCTTCGTTTGAAGTGTTCAAAGAGGAATGTTCAAATCTCTCATCGCCTTGTGATAAATCATCACATCTGAGGTGTGTATGTTAGGGACGTCAAATTGTTGATTATTGACTGGTCTGTCCAGAGGGAAGCCCATGGCCCGTCCGTCGTGGGTGAAACGGCCCCATATGGGAGACTCTCCGTACATGGATGTGGTGGTGGACTCTTCGATTGGCGAGACCACTACCAATAATTTGTACTGCATACCCTCCTTCTTACCCTTTGGTAGCAGAAGTCTCTCAGGCAAACCGTAAGGCTGTGTAGAGTACTTAATGGTCTCGGTACCCTCAATGGCTGACACAATCTTCTTGTAGAACACGTCACTGGGAACTTCATCTGGCACGACGAATTGCGAATCGTGGCTGCTTCTGTCGATGGTGTTGCTTCCGGTCTTCACTGTAGCACGAATTATTCAAATTAATTAGAACAGTCGAATTATTCGTCTTTGTAGATATTTTTCTTCTAAATGTTCGATCAATTCTGTTGCCACTGCATTAATTTGATACGAATAGAGTTCAATTGTGTTACCTAATTTTGTTTCGTTCATTATAGAATAGGTTCATTATTGAAAATCTTGAAGACTTGAATCGACCGCGAATTCCATTGAGCAAATTGTTAAAAATGATACAACGTCAGTTTTGTGGAAATTTCTCTGAATTTACAAAGGGATTTTTCTACTATTGAGTGGAGAAAAGAAATGAAGATGAACGAATGTAAGAATGTTCAATGGCGAGAAAATGTTAAAAAGCGTTTCACTGATTCCTCTTCTAACAAAAACAAAAATTGAAGATGGTGCAAAACGTCTAACGAATCATTTTGTAAACTTCTCGTTACAGAAACAAAAAGAACGTTATCATAAGTACAAGTTAACGTTATGTTACAGTACAAATTTGAAATTACAAAAAAAAAGAAACAGGTGTCCTTGGAGAAAACCAAAAAAATGGCATTTATAGAAAAGATTTTCCCTCATATTATACTCCCTTTGAAACCATTTAAATTAGCTAGAGAAGATAATTAGGTGGCCTGTTTCACCCTGTATATACAACTTCTAACCTGAGTTTAATCGTCCCTATTCTAACTCACGGATCTCCTCCTAGGTAGCCTTACTGGCGAGTCCATTAGGAGGCCCAGGAGGAAATTCATTTTTCTTTCTCTTTTCCGCTTATTTCCTCCTTCCATAACTAAACGTCATAGTAGTTTATTCCTAACAGCCGCTATAGCGGCCGAGTTACTAAACAGCGAAAGAGTTAAACGAAAGATATACGTACGGTCGGCTACCCATTCGTCTAATTGCACGTAGTTGATGTAGGTATGCTCGAAGTTAAGCTCACGGCCGAACTCGTCGCATTTTGGACCCAAGAAGATGCGTAACATCGCCTTGGTGGTCTTGTCACTGTTCAGCGTGATGTGATAAGTGAATGGCTTGTGGGTCAGACGGGATTGGCGAGACTTGATCACGATATTCTTGGCTTCTTTGTGGCTTCGAATGGACACTCCATTGTTCAGCATGGATTCAAAGTTGTCGAAGTAGGTGATCAGTTTATCCACGGTCACGGACTCGATGCGCACGCCAGGGAAGGACAACTCTTCTGTGGTGTATCTGGGGAGGTTCTCCTTGTATCTGTAAAAGTTTGTCAAATCGTTGTTTCGATTAATAGAAGCTTGCGTTACTGTAAAAGGAGATTACGATATTAAGAAATTTCTCATCGACTATTACCGTCTAGTTATTAATAATACCGATGAAGCAATTAATACTACTAAATCACTTCTAGCGATTCATGTTGAATAGTAATACCTTTCTGACAAATTCACCATTGCTATTTAATATTTCATTATTGTTAAGCTTTTGAACTAAAATGTTGTTAATGCTGCTGTTACTTCGTTTTCTTTTCTTTTCCAATTTCCTAGTAAGGTAGCGTAAAAAGGAAGAAAACATTGGAGTATAACGTTTGGAGATATTTCACATTGCGAGTTAATTTTTCTTCGTATTTTCCTTATTGGACAGGAGATGTTCTCCATTTCTAGTTTTGCTATTTATCGATGAATTACGATTGATTATTGCTTAATTTAGAAATTTACGAAGTGTAACGCCGAAATTCTGTTAAACAAAATATCATGGTAGTCAAAGGTTCGGAATATGTAACACTTAATATTTATATATTATCATTTCTTAATAAAACATTCTTCAGTACGAATTCATATTAGCCTTCTTCATCTGTTTGATTTCTGAGATTGCTCTTGGGTCATTTTGTACTTTCCAAAGTGAGAAAGAAGAACTCGAAGAAAAGGCAATAAGACTATTATCCAGCAAGAATTAAAAAGACGAGGTCGTTGAAAATTCTTTTGCAAATGTTCCATTTTTGATCGTTTCCGATGTAGAAAATAAATCGGGAGAATGCAACTTCAACGAAAATGTCATTTAAAATGCTTGGGTGGGCTGGCAAAAGAGTATAAGTCAAATCTTGATCAAACAGGATAAATACACGTATTCTACATTACTGTCCTTTACTTATGGTTCCAATAGTATCACTCAATTTCACTTCTTTCACGCTCGTTTACCCGAGATTCTAATACTATATGTCGAAAATATAATATAATACAGTATATTATTAGGTCATCCCATAAGTTCATTTCGAATTTTATATTTTACATCAATATTTCCAACAAACCTCTAAATTTAATAAGAAAAAACGTAAGCACCCTCCCATTTCACAAGTTTTTTTCTATTTTTTCTTTTTTTTTTTTGTAAGACCATTATATCGCCGCTATAAAATTTCCTTGGATTTTCATTAAAATACTTTTCGCTTTCGGCACGAACTTATATAAGTGGTTCTCTGCAAAGCTAATAATTCTGACTTAGGGGGAGTTCCCCTAGCACCGGACGCTTAAGGTTTTTCATAAATAAATCTCTCTGCCTGTGCACACGCGACTGAAACGCGTAGAAATCTTATTTTTATTCCCTTTGTCTCCTCTAGGAGATACGCAGAATAACGGCTGGGTAGCGTTTCAATTAATGCAGATACAACTAATGTCCGATATTAGGTGCCGTCCGGCGTTAAGGAAACTCCCCCTGTATCCTTCTTTGCCCGCCCACTAGATAATAATGAATGTTCTAAAACAGTCTAAAATAGAGAAAAGCATACAAACCTGTTGTAGTAGGTGAGAATATTTTTGTACATGCTGTAGAAGACAGGGTCCCTCATGCTGGTGCAGAAGATTTGGAGGGCGGACGGTACAACTTGGTATTTGACGTTCGTTTCCAGACCGAATCCTAACACTTTCCTCAAGTTCAGGTCTATCTGTCCGTAGAATTGTTTGTTCACCGTGTCTGCGTTACCTTGGACAATGTTACCAAGAACGTTCAATCCGTTTCTTTCTTTGTAGATATTAATGTGTTTGCCTGTGTTGTCCACTACGTAGCCGAGATCTATCGAGGTTGAGATTCTATGGTGGTGGTCCTTGATCATCTATAAAATTAGAAATTCGTTCGAAGAGAACGTTGATTATCGAATAATATATGTATGTGCATATACATATATTTTTGTTTGGAAACTGTATCTCTGTGAATGATTTATTAATTTGTAAAAATAATTGTATCGATAAAGAAAAGTGATTGTTTTACTGGTTCGTAAGCATCGAAGAAATCAATTTACTTATTTTTTAATTCGTGTTGCTCTTGGTATTGTTTTATAGAGTTTCAAGTTATTCTTTTTTTCTAGCAAGTTCTAATGGCTACACCGCCGATGGAATTGCTCGTTTGATTAGAGAGATATTTATGTATGTACGTTGATATTCTGAAACGTTAAACTCGCGATTTCAAAATGAACCGTACCTTTTGCTTTTTCAAAATTTATGCAGACGTAACATTTAGTTACAGAAGGTACTGCTCTATCATTCTTTGTCTCAACTTGTCTGTTTAATAAAGGAATTTTACCTTTGGGGAAGAACGTGCAGTTGCAATTCGTATGACATTTGTGGTATAAGTCAGGACTAATTGAATAATCCAAGTGGAAATTATTCGAGAGTACTGTGAGTTGGGTTTTAAAAATTGAACATCATGATGTCAAACTTAAATGAAGATGCAAGTCGCGACAGTTGAAAAAGAAGAGAAACTAAGAATTAAACAGAGAGTATCACGAGTCAGAATTTTTGAAAGATCTAAGGTCGAACGAGCGTTACTGCAAGTCGCGAGTGTAGAATTAAATTTGTACTTAAATAAATAAAATAGCTCTAATTTAATAGCAATGTAAATGATTAATAATTATATTAGAGGATCAACCTTGTACGTAGCTTTAAATAATTAATAATTGATTCACTTTTTCAAATAATTGCTACAATTTCGCGACACTAATCTCCTATTACAGATTTCTGTTTTCCTCCCGTAATTTAGCTATTAATTCACGTTTTTATTATGCTTACCAGAATATATTTCATCATACTAAGTGGGATGAGAGCGCCGGTTTCTCTTTGAGGGAATGGAAGTCCGTTACGGAAGTGCATAGTGGGGTAATATCCAGTCGGTATGGGTCTATCTATGTCCACGTAATTAACTTCGCCCAGATCATTAGCAAGTCTTTCAAGGTGGTATCTGCAAAATGAATTTTAATCAACAACCGTTAGAATTCTCGTTAATTGTCACGATAACTGCAAAATAATTTTATCGGAATTCCTCCGTTTTCTCTTACACGTCTTTTTCTTACTTTTTGTACAAAAAAACTACGAAAAGCAAGTGAAAATGTTTAAAATTTTTCGTTCAAAAGTATCTTTCAATATTTACACGAATCAAGTTGACCCTCTATAACGTCATCTGACTTGGAAGTTACGCGTTCATTTATCCATATCACTCATAAGTCTCTTTTTTATTTGTCTACTGCTGTACTATTGCATTGTATTGTTGTACTATTGCATTGTATTGTTGTACTATTACATTATGAACAGACAATTTTTTTATAATAATTATCAACTCTTGCTTCTCCCGTGATAATGTAAAATTATAATCGACTCTAATATTTCTTCTAACGAACGAAAGAAAATCGGGTTATAGAGGGTTGAGATCATTTCGTTTAACCCTTATCTCGACAACCCTTTTGCACATTTTCTCACTTAAAATATTTGATCTTCCCGGTGAAAGATTTGAATATCCGGCCAAATCGTTGTTATTTCGCACATTTCCTAGCCGTGTTCGCTTCGAGTTTATAGAATTTCGTTATCAGAAAACTACTAAAATTGTACGATAAAGTAGACGACAATTGTGGTTATTGACACAAGGGTTAAAGCGAAGAATATAAATTGGTGAATACGAGTGTAACCTACCTTGCCAGCAATTGCTTGTGGATGAAGAAGTAGTATTCACCACGAGTTTGCGATTGCAGAGTGGGTGTCGTAGTGGGCATGAAAGGTGGGATATGGTGGTTGATCAAGAAGTACAAAGAGTTCAGACCAATGTCCTCAGTGTAATAAGTCATTCTCTGCTCCGGATCGTTTTCTCTGCTCACGTACCAACCGCTGTAGTTTGTTGGAATCACATGGTACTCGATACCACCCACGTTCTTCTTAACGTCAGCTGTTTAAATTCGGCCATTTTTAATCTCGTATTCAAAAAATCTCCGGTCATATCGATTCTTCTGCTATTTTCAAATACTACAGTTTAGCAATTTTTCAAATAACTGCATGTAACAAAACTTTTTTCTGATATTCTCTTTTCTCTGAGGAAAATACGAAAGATTTACCTACAGTAGGTTGATTTTTGTTTTTGAAACATTTGTGTGGTTAATAAATCGAATTAACTTCCCCAATTTCTATTAATTAAATTTGATCGTTTTTATAACATCGTTAAAGGGAAAAATTGGTTTCACTTTTCTCACCGTTATCTCCCATGGCGATGTTGTATGCTTTCTGCATGACTTCCTCGTTGAAGAAGAAGTGTGGCAGCACCTCGTACAATGGCGGCAGCTTGATGAATTTGGTGTCAGGACGTTGGATCACGGCAGCGCTCAATGCATACACGTACATCAGTTCGTTCACGTGGAATCTTGCCCAAACTGCAGTGTTATAGAACATCTCGAAGTCCTTAGCGCTGTACAGAACGCGGAAAAGCACAACTGTTTGTCGTTGTACTTGGGGGTCCATGCTGGAGAACACTTGACCACGTGGCAGCATGTCAGTTTTCAGAAGCTGCACGAACTCGTTCACGGCTTCCTGTGATTGATTGGTTATTTTATTAGCGGAGAAACAGGTGCACAGTGAAAATTTTCAGGTGTAATATTTTGTGTATTATCGTTATGAAAATTATCGAATTTGAACATTTTCACATTTTTTAGATGCTGAATTGAATTCTCAAATTTGTCAGATTCTCGAATCTTCGTATTCTCAAATTTGTCAATTCTCAGATTTCTTAAATTCTCAAATTTGTCAGATTCTCGAATCTTCGTATTCTCAAATTTGTCAGATTCTCGAATCTTCGTATTCTCAAATTTGTCAAATTTCCAAAACTTGGAACTCTCGGATTTCCTAAATTCTGAAAATCCTGAAACTCAAATTTTCGAATTCTTAAATTTGTCAAATTCTCAAATAATCGAACTCTCAAATCCTTTAATTATTAAATCCCGAAATTCCAGAATTCCCAGATTTACAAAATTTCAAATACATTTTTACCGTACACGTCTCGATATTATTGTATAACGTACCCTGTCATTGTAGTTGTCGACATTTGCGACGATGTCGAAGGTTCGCGACTTCTGATTGAGCTCGGAGTGGAAGATGGTTGGCTGATCGACGTGCCAGAACAGCTCGTAGATGTTCTTCTGTTTAACGAGGTAACTCTTGTCGGCGGGTAAATGCGCCGCCTGGGCCAGCAAGCAAAAGCTGGCCAAAATTAAGAAACCAGGCTTCATCATCTTGATCATCGTTGAACCGTAGTTGGCTCAAACTGAGCCACTCGACGATTTATATAGCGGTTCGATACGCTCGGATTTCGATAAACAGGTCGATAATACGTATCGCGGTCGATTTAGGGTGAGGTCGCGAGGGTGGTGAAAGTAATCGGCTTATCTTTCACTCGTTTTCGTGTTGCAATTTTCAAAAGTGATAGCGCGGGGTGTGATTCGATCTGTGTACCGGCGCAGTCTCGTAATTCGATTGGAAATATAGAGAATAATGGTAATAAATGGAAATTGATGAATGGCACACGTGATTAAATAATCTTGGAACGAATTTAATACGCGATGTTGATCGATGTTTGGTATTTAAATGCTTCGGTTGATTTAGAATGCATGCACGAAAAAATTAACAAGGTATTTATCCATAGAAATTATTATTGTTTAATCGTTGAACATTTGTTTCTTTAAGACGATTCTATTTGAAATTTTCCACGTCTTCGGGAATTTGAATTAATCGCATATGTATTTTCAAAGATTGTTACAATAATTTGCGTTAACTATTGTTACTAACACGTCTAATTCTTTTTGTCATTCACCTTTAAATCAGCAGCATTAAAATCTTATAAGGCTTCTTCGACAAATGGAATAACAAATCTTTTTGAAATTCGCAACACCGATAATTTATTTATTTTATTTATTTATATGTATATATACATATACTCTTTGTTAATTACGATAATTGATAATAACTTATAAGTATTACGAGTCGTGAATTTATCGAGTAACAGTTTTTTATGCAATAGTGATTAAATATAAAATTGATAGTAAATACAAAATGATTTAGTTTAGCAACAGTTATGAATGTACGAAAGTTTAACATGTAATATCGAATTTATTTTATTAGAATATTTATTATTGCTATTGATACTTTACAATATTAGCGGAATATTAATTGTTATTCTTGTTACATTTTTATTTTTCATATACCTTATTTTTTACTTTCACCAACAAATTTACACGTGATTTCATTATCTGCACGCTAGTTATGGCTGATGACAGCTGAAAGATATAACAAACTGATTATTTATTTCAAAGTTGTACTCTTCTTTATCAGGTCGTTCTGATAATTCTATCGTGACAAAAATATGACAAAGTTGTTTAGGTATACGCTTTACCAAAAAATTAATCGTCCATTAATTGCGAAAAAAGTTAATTGCATGCATCGAGCCTAGCTCGATGAGTTTAGAGTTAAGAAAACTTGACGAGTTACGATTTCGTTTCATCTGTTCGCCAAAATTGACGCTATTTTATTGGAGAAATATTCTGTTTTTCTTGAAAAACAGCCTTATAACGAGCGGAAACTTTGAACATGGTAAATTAATTATTTTTTTATTAATAAATACATTTTTCGAAACTGTACACGTAAAATACAATCGTGTATTGAAGATAACAAACAAATCGATTTCAGTGCATGCAAAATGTATGAAAATATCTGCAAATATGTCTTATTCGAATTAATCCGTAAAAGGGTAGGAGGTATAAAAAAGAAAAACCTTCCTTCATAATTTTTTCAAGACGAAAGAAAGAAGTGAACTTTTTGAAGTCATGTCGAATTCATTTTGTCTTTTTTAAATGGAACGTAATATGTTTGTTTTATAACATCACAGAATTTACGATGTATAAAAAAGAACCAATTGAATGAACTGCTTTTAAGATCTGTTTGACTTCAAAATTCCACATGAAAAATTAACGTTATTATCAAATATTCATTTCGTTACTTTATACCTCATTTCTTACCTTTTCATGAATGTACCTACTGTCATGTGTATTCATATTTATTATTTATTCATTTGCTTATTTTTATATGTATGTAATACGTAACACACGCGAGTTGTATTTCTTCATAAACCTTATCATAAACCTCAATTGTAATTTTAATACACATAAACAATTTAATTCAGTTACATTTAATACACATACAAAGTCAGGAATTGTTGAACATACACTACCGGCCAAAAGTTTAAAATCACTTCCCACTTTTCATCAATATTAAATCTGCTGCTAAGTTTTTATAGATTTCAAGTTTATCTCAATTCTACTTTTATCAATATATCTCATATCAATTGATTCGAATAATAAAAAATTCTCAAAGTCGCTGACTTTTTTCTGGAAATTTTTATGTAAATTGCAATGCTCGGTGATTCGAAACTTTTGGCCGGTAGTGTATATTGGAAGAATATTTCAATGTTTATTACTTGAACATTTTTTTAACATGATCTGATTCGCTCAGAATTTAAATAAATATTAGATGAACGAAGAAAATTTTGTGGAAGCACCGAATTATATTGCAAATAAATAACACTTATTTGTAAGTGAAAATACAGAGTAGATGAAGATGCTTCTAGGAAAAAATTAAATTGAAAGTATGAAGTAACATTTGTTGATGTGAGCTTTCGTTTTTCGCTATTTTTAAGAGTTATTCAAAATTCGGAACGATTTTCTGGAAGTTTTAACTCTCTCTTTCGATGTTCATGATAAAATGTTTTTTGTGCCTCGAAAACAACAGTTGTTAATATTATTGAAACTATGCAAAGAGGGTCGTGTTTACCATAAGGCGCATTAGGTGCAATCTGGTGCCACATTTTATAACCTTAATCCTCGCAAACAACAATGTGTAAAACAGCCTAGTTATAGTTGCAAAATAAAGTATTCATTTTTAAATGTTAAATTCATAATGTAAAAGCGAATGTACGCTGAAAATTGGAACGGCAAATTTATTTAAGACTTGTCCTTTCGAAGCTTCGTAATGGTGTTGCGCCTAGGACCTCCGAAAGCATAAATGTGACCCTGAATGAAAAGAACTATCAAGAGATAAATGCATGAATTAATTGAGAGAAGTACGTAAAAAGGGAAATACATGAAATGTGAAAAACATATTTACGTGTAGATTCATCTTTCGAGGACAGCCAGTGTGGCACGTGAATGTTGATAAGTTTTCAATTTCCGCTAATCAACATCAATGATTCGAAAAAGAAATCTGCGATTCTCCATTGCTTTGCTCACCTTTGACATTGCAATCTGTTTTAACGAATCATGCAGTCAGAGTGTGCTGTTTCGTCTGAGTTTCACGTAAAAAAAAAGTTTCTTCTTCATCGTTTTTATAAGTATTTACGCAATTATTGGCGAATACGTGGTCATTCTGCATCGTTTTACTTGTTAGCAGCAGATTTGTCGAGTTTCTAAAAATAAAGTTCGAAATTGTACAGAAAATAGAATGTTTTTAAGTTTATTGTTAATGTTGACAAAACGTGATAACCTGTTTGAAAATGTGTTTAGTTATAATTATGAAATTTTGGAAACATGATAAATATTGTCAACACGTCTTCTAATCACCGAGCGTGCAAAGATTATAAACGTACAGCACGGATCCTTGATTTAGGTACGTAATTATAGCTCTGAAGATGATCTAAAAGAACCGATAAGATTCAATAGCATAATTGCCTGACCCTCGAACAATTCATGTTTAAAGTAAGCAATCGTGATAATCAAATCTTGTCATAATTGTTACAATCCTTTAATATAAATTTGTTTCAACAATTCTTTTGTACTTTCTTTTCTTTTTAGGCATGCTGGTACATAAGTGGCTCGCTTCCGCTGATCGCTTTGTTCATTCTCTCGTATAACATGTCGCTGGGCATCATGTCTGGCATCGTGAAGATAGACTCTGAGCTGTGACGCTCGATGTTGTTGCTTCCAGGACGGACTGGAGAAGTGAAAAAGGTTGATTGTTAGATAATTGTTAACTTCATTCCTCGTGGCGTAGTTTTGTCAATGCGAAAAACGAAGATGCGTCCCCTTTCGAGGAAAAGAGATGTATAGTCGGTGGAAGAAATGTAGCGAGGTCGTAAATTGAAGCATTAAGTAGTGACACTGAATGATACAGTGACATTCAAGATTCATTTTACGCTTGTCGATTGGGACTGAATCGAAGCTACGGTATAGTCGGTGGAAGCGATATAGCGAGGTCGTAAAATCAATCAGGTGTCAAAATACACGTAATCCGAATACCAAATGAGGATCGTTCGACGTCAACTTGGAATTGGTTCTTCCATTGCAGTATATTTAAAAAATTTGTCTGCATCTTAATCGTTCACCGTCGCAGGTTAATTTTTACCAATACGGAAATTACTATTGAGCAGGAAGCAACGGAGGCTAAATACCGTATACCTTAAACGAAAGATTGTAAAAAGAAATTTTAGATATCAATTCACAAGTGACAAACGACTCTGGATGCTGCTACATCAGTCGATGTCGTCGTTTAATACTTCAATTAACGACCTCGCTATTTCGCTTCCGCTGACTATACACTTCGTGCGACTCTGACTGAGACTTCTGTCGATTTGCACATCGATATGTTCGAACATGCATGCTTTGACGTCTGACCAATCATATGACCTCGCTATATTTCTTCCACTGACTATACTGTGACGCTTTGCTGTGAGAGAAGAGCGTGTAGAAGGAAATTGGAAAGAGGGAATGTGTTTTGTCAATAAGGCAACCTATTCTATGTAGAGTCCAAATGTTTCTCCTTTTTAAAAGTATGCATAAAGAAAGAAATGTTACGATTTGGACAACATAATTTTAAAGGGTATATTACTGTTACATTATTGTATTTCACGTCTAAACAGATGAGAAGTTCATTCACACTCGACACACAGAAAGTTCATTCGCTTCAGCACTTTTCAATATAACCGTGGAATCGTAGTTATCGGCGTTAGCTCTATCATTGGCCAAGCTTTCAGGGTGTAGACGTTCGTGTGAATAAAATTTCAATCGCGTAAAGCTTCGCGTAATAGAAATGCTGATAATTATTATCTGAAGATATGTTGCTTTTACTTTTTGTTAAAATAGCTTAAGATTACAAGGTACATTACCCTCTACGAGTCTAATTTTATTTCTAGTTATTATTTGTTGAATTTTACCTCTAAAAAGAAGCCAATAATTGAGGTAATGTAGTAGTAAGGTATCAAATCGTATAATTGACATCAGAGATTAGTGTTATTAATAGAAGATTGAAGTATAAATAATTGTATTCAAGTTAAAGCTTAATAAATCTCAGGATGCTCAATCAGAAATTAATCTCAAGAAGTTATTAATTATATTTTCTCCACTAATATAGAGAAATATTATATTCCTCAGTAAATCTATAGTAACTAAATCTAGAAAATATAATAAATACATAAATCTTAGAAGGTAATAAACGATACTTATGTATGTGTGTATTTATTTATTTATTTATTTGTCATAAATTTCATTTAGTTAGTGGTAGAATTTCTAATGTAAAATTGATAAAAACATCTTAATAAAATTGTTATTCACTTCATTTGCAACAATGGTCAAGTACATTTGATTAATAGAAATAAGAAGGATAAAAACGCATTATTCGTGATAATCGTTTATTTGCGACAAATGTTGTTGGTACTTGTAATATTATTTTATGATGTAAAGTCTTAAAAGTTTTGTATTACATACTTTGTATAATACTTACAAGTGCCAACCTTAAAGGAAGTGGAAAAAGAAATTTTGTTTTACTTTAATTATTGCTGTAGTGGTATTATTATTGTCAAATTTGTATCAAAATCTCTGTTTTATGTTAGTATAACATTTAAAAGGCAGAGTATACTCTTGAAAGTATATTAATTAGTCTCATATTAATTAAGTCTTTCTAATACACTTTTTTATATATGTTATTATAGACAAGTGATGCGAAACAAAAGTTGAACAGTTTACATGTATATAATGCTAAAAAAAAAAAAAATGAACAGAAAATGTGTATATAATTGACGTACATAGATCTTCGCATTGACCCTGAGAAAGATAAGATGAGATAAAGATGGATGTTTATTTCAAGTCCAATCAGCTGTTTTTCTATTTTGTTTTACCTAATAAATAACTCAGAAAATTACTATAGACTGCACCACTGAATAAACTTACTGTGGTCACTAATAACCTCAGAAGGTGCATGTGACCTTAATCACCCAATAAAAAAAAAAAAAATAACTCAGAAATTTTTTAATTGATTATATGTTTAAACGATTCGTACCACACATTGTACTCAATATTCTAAAATATTCTGAAGTGTAGCACAGTTAGAGAACAATTATTTCTTTTATTCTTGTCAAGAATATTAAGTGAATATTTTTGGCATTTTTGCAGGTATTATGTATTAAGTTTTAAAAGATTTCCATTCTCCTTTTTGTTGGACAATTTTGTATGTAATCCCAAAAGGGAAACAGAAGCAATAAATTTGTGTATTACTTACATTTTTTATATAATATTTCAAGAATTTGAAAATGAGTTTTATCGTAGGTCATTGAACTTGCCTCCGCAACCGCTATCATGTAATATAAGAAAAGAGAATAGCTATCGATAAAAAAAAATTCGTAGTATCGTCGTTACGCGAAAACCATTGTAAATTTGAAAACAACCTGTTCGAGCTACCGTATTGCATATACAAAATAAAGAAACCCCTTGTCTTGTTCTATTTTTCTCACAAATCTACCACTTACAGAAAAATACTGGAAACTAATAACGTGAATACTCTGTATATTTTCACTGATATACGATACTAACTTTGGCGAAGAAATGTAATTTAAATCATATAATACTTTCCGTACGAATACAACAGGTGTCCTAATATTTATGTAAGGCAGTGTATACAGGGTGTCCCAGTTTTTTCCAATCAAACTTTGTCAGCATGTTGTATGGGTATAAGTAAGAAAAAAATGTTATATGAACATAGGTCGTTTGAAGTTTTGTTAAAAAGCTACAACGAAAATACGAAGGGAATGATAACGAACTTGAGGTTACTATGATGCAAGACAAGCATATCGCTTGCAGAAGTTATATTGAACATCTTCACAACCTAATACCGTAAACACACCTTGCATGAATAGTCTATATAGATGTGTATATCGCCGATCTATTCTTATTTTGTACCATAACCTCAAATCCGTTACCAATCCCTTCCTATTTCGTATTACCGTTATAACTTTTTAATAAAGCTTCAAACAAACTATGTTTATATAACATTTTTTTCTTACCTATACCCATGGAATATACTGACACAGTTTGATCGGAAAAAACTAGGACACCCTGTATATGTACTGTCCCGCGTTGAGAAGATGGCGAGCGGGACGGCACAGAGGCAAGGGAAGTTTCGGCCAATAGTAAAAATGCGTGTGATCTGATTTTATGAGTGGCCGCTACAACCAATGAGGCCCACATTCCTTCCGCTCGTCATATTCTCAGCGTAGAACATATTCTCATAGCGTTAAGAAGGCATTGAATCGGCTAAAACCAGAAGCTGAATAGATCGACGACGATGGAAAGAATGGAACAAGGAGAAACGTTTACAGTTCCTTGCAACGTACCTACATCACTGCACAAGCAAAAGTGATGAAAATTAAAATATAAATCTGCAATGCTGGAAAAATGTTGCGTCATCCGGCTTATGTACACTCGTGTTAGGAGTAGATCTAGGCCAGTTTCACTTTGTTGTTTGCCGAGCTAACGTTGTTATTAATACTTATTTTCTGGAGCTGTTCGTTGCAGAAGCTTGATGCACAAAATTCGGTTAAATTGATTTATTTTGTCCGTGTAACGGTTGATATTTTACAAGCAACATTCTGTGAACGTGGTTGATCTTCGACTTGTGTGCTTAGGTGACGTGAGGTTATAAAAAAGGCTCGAGAAAATGTCAAGGGTGACCGCAAATGTGCAGTGATAAAAGTGCGTTGAAAGTGCGTTCTGTGATAACGCAAGATGAAGAATTGAGGAGTAACGGTGATAACAAAATGGAGAATGGATTATTGCGAATCGTGTATGAGTTTTTTTGTCCTTTTTTTGTTTTTCCTTTTTGTGAATCGAAACATCTATCCGATTTTCTTAATTATCATTCGACTAAGATGAAGAATTGAGGAGTAACGGTGATAACAAAATGGAGAATGGATTATTGCGAATCGTGTAAGAGTTTTTTGTCCTTTTTTTGTTTTTCCTTTTTGTGAATCGAAACATCTATCTGATTTTCTTAATTATCATTCGACCGAAGTGCGTTAATGGTCTGGACGAACTGAGGAGCTAATCTGAACCCGATGAGACTTGGATTTCGACTGACGCGTCGCGTTGAGAACGGGGTTCTTAAATGAGCTACACAGAGGGTTTTCGGTCTCTGTTCCTTGAATAGTGGAAAAACAGGAAAATACTGAATGTGTCTACGTTTTTGGCGGAAACTTAACCGGGGTTGAAGAAGGGGAGTGTACTTTTGTAGGAAGCAGAGGAACAACAGTGATAGACTGTATCCTGGTGAATACAGCAGGCTTGGAGTAAATAGAAAAATTAGACAACAGGACGGACTCTGATCACCAACCACTGAAAGTAATAGCAATAGTAAAGGGAGGGAAGAGAATGGAAAGAAATAATTTGCCGGAGTGCAGAGAATATAGGAAAGTACCAAGGATAGCACAAGTGAGAAAATGTTCAAATACATTGGATATAGAGGGAAAATGGGAACAGCTTAAGACCACGATGAAAGAAGCGGAATAAGAGTAAAGAATAGAAAAATAGGGCAAAAATTTTGTCGGGATAGGGAATGTGTTATAGCAAGGAGAAGAAGAAGCTAGGACGACGGTACCGGAAATGGAAAGTGAATAGGGGCAGTATCTGGTAAGGAGAGTACAATTCAAGAAACTATGTTGAGAACAAGGAAAAGAGAAAAGAAGGAAGAAATAAAACATGTGAGAACAGAGGGTCAAATATGGAGATATTTAAATAAAAAGAGAAGAGTCAGCTAATAAAGTACAAATGGAGGAATAACGAGAGCATTTTATGAATTTTTGGAGAAGTTCGAATAAGAGAAAAAGACGGGAAGCGAAAGAAGAAGCAAGCGTTGAAGAATACAAACTCGCGGATGGTGAAATGGAGAATTAAATAAAGAAATTGAAGAAGAAAAGGGCAACAGGAAGCTGATGGGATACCGAGTGAGGCTTGGATCTACAGTGAAGGCAACATCGTAGAGAGACTGAAAGCGATAGTGAGAAAAATGGATTCCCGAAGGAGTGGAGAAGTTTATGTATAATGCAGTACTCAAAAAAATATTCGACACGTATTTCTTCATGGGGCATGAAAATGACAATTAAAGTAGGGACGAAAAACACGTTTTCTTCAGTATCTAAAAAATTATCGACTGTAGAGAAATGGTTTAAATGGCAAAGTTGTACACTTTGGAACGAGAAATTCAGCTATTACTCCACATTTTCGACGCATTTCTTAATCTAGATTCACCCCTTTTCGAAGTGTACCACGAGTTTAGATGCACCACGTATTTTCTTAAACTTAATGTTTCAAGGGAGGAGAAAGTAGCGCGGAATGTAATCGATCCAGAGGAGCCAAACCTTCATCACAAATCAATAGTCCCTATTTCTACGAGCAGTGTACTCTTGGGATTGTCTCTACGTGATAGCTGACTTGAACCGAAGCGTATTATACGGCGATAAATTGGTCCAGATTGCCGTAACAGGTTGCTTATAGCACCAGTAAAAAAATATCCACTAATAACCTACATACACTGCCGTTCATAAGTATCAGGACACCCTTTATATTCGTGTCGAAAATATTGTACGATCTAAATTACATTTTCTTGCCAAAATTAGTGAGAAATTTATTATCAGTATTACTGTTAGTAAAAATATACATTATGTAAATGTTATACTTCGAGATTCTAGAATGAATAATTTTTTCTTTAGGATCTTAATAATTTTGCAATGACTTTTGTGTCTCGAATAATTTTATATGAAATTTTTAATGACAATGAGGCTTGCTTCGTATTCAGTAAGTAGATTTTAGTAGATCTCAGTAGACGTCTGTAGGATTCGGTAGATTTCCGTAGGTATCGAAAGATTTCAATAGAAGTTGGTAGAATACAGTAGATTTAAATAGAAAAGACGTGTCGAATAGTTTTTTAAGTATTACATTGTACATAAATTTCATTAAAATTCTCGTATGATATTTGCGTAATGTTCCTTGTGCGAATGTTTCTATACATCGTTCAAAATAAGAGTAACCTCGCTCTCGGACCGATTCTCGTCCGTTCTGCGCATAGACAGAGAGCGTAGCAGAGGGTAAGACGGAGAAAAACGTAGGCGGTTAAGTGGGGGTTTGGGCGTTCCAGCCCCGCCTTAGGCACGTCCCATGCGTGAAACGAGGTTACTCTTATTTTGAACGATGTATACTCTAGTGCGAAGCATAGTCGGTATAGTAAGGTCGCAAAATCAGTCAGGCGTCAAAGAACACGCGATCCGAGTGTCAAAACAGCAATTCAAGGGAGATAAGGAGCTCGAGCCTCGCTTATCGAGACAATGAATTGAAATCAACGAGAATTATGATAGTACTTATGATATAGTTAAAAGATAGTGTAGTTTGTCACTCACAATATCCTCAAAAGTATTTGTCTATCGCAAATACGGATCAAAAGTACAAATTTAAGAGGGAAGAGAATATGAAAAGTTCTGAGAAACAAAATACGAAACATCCAATGTTTAATAAGTCGTTTTGTTGTTACATTAAATTGCTACGATTAAACGTACAATAGCTAAGAAATTTCTGCGTTTATTCATTTTTACCCGAATATTTGCAAAAATTTTTTAAGTTAGATTTTCGTAGCTGAATTATTTATGCTATCCCCTTGATTAACATATTTTTGATAAAGTGGAAAATATGCAATAAAGTTACGTTGTATTTGAAAAGTTCGTTTGAAATAATCCCTCGAAACCAAATGCCCAATTTTATATGGATCTGGAGTCATGAATTGGTTTTCGACGTAATACCCAAAATTGCACGAATCTTAACTAGTTCAGAACGGTGACCCATGTCACTAGTAGGTGATGCTCTTATTTGCCAAGAAAGATCGAATAGACGGCGTAACCCATCGGTAGGTCACCACATTATTTTACAATATTCTACGAAAAACACGTATATTTAATATGTGACAAGATTAGAAAGTGAAAGATTAAGTATTGATGGTAGTAAACACTTCAATGAAATCGAAACATCCGGTTGTAACAAACGCCGGCAAGGAGAGTTTCGCGAATTTCTCTACCATCCTGAACGTGTTAAATCCCCGAATAGCGCGGTTTTCAATAACATGAAATGTTCTTCGAGGGTTACTTGTACCTCGTAGAGGGAAACACACAAACAAAAAGAAATGTTCGTTTGATTCAGAATCTTTTATTCAAAGAATCTTTTGTGATATGGGAAAGGTCGATAAAGGAAGAACACCATACAAAGGTGCTTTCGTTCAGTAGCTCATTCTTTCTTTCTCGTTCTCGCGGTTGTAAATGAGCACATCCTTGAAGTACATATTCGGAATGGTGTAGTTCCATGCCCACATAGGTCTATCCAGGGGGAATCCAAACGGTTTATCGTCGAACATCACCTTGCCAAGCATCGGCAGCTCGTATATCTTCATGTTGTTCTCCTCGAGTGGGCTCAGGAAGAAGAACATCTTGAACTTCATACCTTCCGGTTTACCACGTGGCAGAGTGAGACGTTCGGATAAACCGAACATTCCCTCGGGGTACATAAGTGGCTCGCTTCCGCTGATCGCTTTGTTCATTCTCTCGTATAACATGTCGCTGGGCATCATGTCTGGCATCGTGAAGATAGACTCTGAGCTGTGACGCTCGATGTTGTTGCTTCCAGGACGGACTGGAGAAGTGAAAAAGGTTGATTGTTAGATAATTGTTAACTTCATTCCTCGTGGCGTAGTTTTGTCAATGCGAAAAACGAAGATGCGTCCCCTTTCGAGGAAAAGAGATGTATAGTCGGTGAAAGAAATGTAGCGAGGTCGTAAATTGAAGCATTAAGTAGTGACACTGAATGATACAGTGACATTCAAGATTCATTTTACGCTTGTCGATTGGGACTGAATCGAAGCTACGGTATAGTCGGTGGAAGCGATATAGCGAGGTCGTAAAATCAATCAGGTGTCAAAATACACGTAATCCGAATACCAAATGAGGATCGTTCGACGTCAACTTGGAATTGGTTCTTCCATTGCAGTATATTTAAAAAATTTGTCTGCATCTTAATCGTTCACCGTCGCAGGTTAATTTTTACCAATACGGAAATTACTATTGAGCAGGAAGCAACGGAGGCTAAATACCGTATACCTTAAACGAAAGATTGTAAAAAGAAATTTTAGATATCAATTCACAAGTGATAAACGACTCTGGGTGCGGCTACATCAATCGATGTCGTCGTTTAATACTTTAATTAACGACCTCACTATTTCGCTTCCGCTGACTATACACTTCGTGCGACTCTGACTGAGGCTTCTGTCGATTTGCACATCGATATGTTCGAACATGCATGCTTTGACGTCTGACCAATCATATGACCTCGCTATATTTCTTCCACTGACTATACTGTGACGCTTTGCTGTGAGAGAAGAGCGTGAAGAAGGAAATTGGAAAGAGGGAATGTGTTTTGTCAATAAGGCAACCTATTCTGGGGATCAAATGTATTGGTCGTGTGGTAATGGATCTCCTCATTTTTGTCAGTTAATTCTATCATGTTGCAATATTAAGTACCATCATCAGGGGTCAGTTTATGCAACCAAGGATTAGACTGTGACGAATGGTATCTTTGCATGTTCCTCCATTTCTATTGTATATAGATAGCTTGAAACTCCCATTTGTGTGTCTTCATGCAACTCTATTTAACCATTTTGTACAGCTGTCCTTGTTTGCTCACTGTGACATTGTTCCACATTTTGGGGTGGCGCGAAGTAACTTCACTTTGGGCCCAGATCATGCCACACTGATTTCATTACAAAAGACCAGTTAACAAATTTGTTGTGCCAAAAATATTCCACATCTGTGGCTTACCAGTTGCAGATAATGAAAATTTGTTGCATTTTGCTGTGAGTATAGTTTACCAAACAAATATTACAATCTTTTTTAAAATGTACAGAAAAATATCCAAAATGTGGCACAATCTCACCCCAGATAATGTTAGTGTTTAGAAAATGATCCTGAAGATTCTATACCTAAGATGTCCATAAATTGGACAATGAATCACTAGTGTCACCTGTATTGAATTTTTTCAATTTTTGGCTTAATTCAAACGCTTGAAGAGCTTTGTTCAACTCGAAATTGAAATCAGAATCGAGAATATGTATCTGAATTATTTCCCCTATAATGTACACCATGCACAACTGAAGCTAAAAATAAATAGGTATACTAACGTGTTACGACGAATCGGTCCATTTCCACGAAGTAGTTGTAGTATTTCTGTAGATAGACCATGTCCTGCTTGACGTTGTCGAAGGCTGGTCCAAGATAGATTCTGAGCATACCCTGCATATCCTTGTCGCTGTTGATGGCCATCTTGTAGCTAAACGGTTGATAGTTGAGACAAGTACGACGTGCCTTTAGTCGAAGAGACATTCCACTCTTCATGTTCTCCACAGTTATGGCGTTGTTGATCAGGGTGTCGCAGGAGTCGAAGTAAGTGTACAATTTGTCGATATTCACAGACTCGAATTTAACTCCGGGCAGTTGCAGCTCGCTTTCAGTGTACTGTGGTTGCAATTTCTTGTATCTGTGTATGTATAATTCAATAAATTTTCCGTTAGCGTTCAATTTTCTCAACACTTTGCTATATGAAATCGAGCTAGACTCGAAGTTTGATTGAATGCTTTCTCACCCCGAAACATTATTTAACATAAATGTGCGAGTGATCATGAAAGTGACCTTAAGAAAGAGGAAGTATTATTTTATTTCAATGTTCCATGTATTTTCTATTTCACTATGGCGAACAAATTTATGAAGATCCATAGATCTTTCTGTCATAATCAATGATTTATCAAGTAACAATTGCTCGATGTCGCTTCTCAGTCGTCACTCGACTGCAAAGGGTTAAATGATATTTAGAAGAAATTACAAACTAGTCGTTTGTACTGCTTCTTTGATCGGTTTTACACTTCGTTCAAAATAAGAATAACCTCGCTCTCGGACCGATTTTCGTCCGTTCTGCGCATAGACAGAGAGCGTAGCAGAGGGTAAGACGGAGAAAAACGTAGGC
>NW_017100181.1:1252487-1284297 GCF_001263275.1 Habropoda laboriosa | reverse complement strand
AGGCGTCAAAGAACACGCGATCCGAGTGTCAAAACAGCAATTCAAGGGAGATAAGGATCTCGAGCCTCGCTTATCGAGACAATGAATTGAAATCAACGAGAATTATGATAGTACTTACGGTATAGTTAAAAGATAGTGTAGTTTGTCACTCACAATATCCTCAAAAATATTTGTCTATCGCAAATACGGATCAAAAGTACAAATTTAAGAGGGAAGAGAATATGAAAAGTTCTGAGAAACAAGATACGAAACATCCAATGTTTAATAAGTCGTTTTGTTGTTACATTAAATTGCTACGATTAAACGTACAATAGCTAAGAAATTTCTGCGTTTATTCATTTTTACCCGAATATTTGCAAAAATTTTTTAAGTTAGATTTTCGTAGCTGAATTATTTATGCTATCCCCTTGATTAACATATTTTTGATAAAGTGGAAAATATGCAATAAAGTTACGTTGTATTTGAAAAGTTCGTTTGAAATAATCCCTCGAAACCAAATGCCCAATTTTATATGGATCTGGAGTCATGAATTGGTTTTCGACGTAATACCCAAAATTGCACGAATCTTAACTAGTTCAGAACGGTGACCCATGTCACTAGTAGGTGATGCTCTTATTTGCCAAGAAAGATCGAATAGACGGCGTAACCCATCGGTAGGTCACCACATTATTTTACAATATTCTACGAAAAACACGTATATTTAACATGTGACAAGATTAGAAAGTGAAAGATTAAGTATTGATGGTAGTAAACACTTCAATGAAATCGAAACATCCGGTTGTAACAAACGCCGGCAAGGAGAGTTTCGCGAATTTCTCTACCATCCTGAACGTGTTAAATCCCCGAATAGCGCGGTTTTCAATAACATGAAATGTTCTTCGAGGGTTACTTGTACCTCGTAGAGGGAAACACACAAACAAAAAGAAATGTTCGTTTGATTCAGAATCTTTTATTCAAAGAATCTTTTGTGATATGGGAAAGGTCGATAAAGGAAGAACACCATACAAAGGTGCTTTCGTTCAGTAGCTCATTCTTTCTTTCTCGTTCTCGCGGTTGTAAATGAGCACATCCTTGAAGTACATATTCGGAATGGTGTAGTTCCATGCCCACATAGGTCTATCCAGGGGGAATCCAAACGGTTTATCGTCGAACATCACCTTGCCAAGCATCGGCAGCTCGTATATCTTCATGTTGTTCTCCTCGAGTGGGCTCAGGAAGAAGAACATCTTGAACTTCATACCTTCCGGTTTACCACGTGGCAGAGTGAGACGTTCGGATAAACCGAACATTCCCTCGGGGTACATAAGTGGCTCGCTTCCGCTGATCGCTTTGTTCATTCTCTCGTATAACATGTCGCTGGGCATCATGTCTGGCATCGTGAAGATAGACTCTGAGCTGTGACGCTCGATGTTGTTGCTTCCAGGACGGACTGGAGAAGTGAAAAAGGTTGATTGTTAGATAATTGTTAACTTCATTCCTCGTGGCGTAGTTTTGTCAATGCGAAAAACGAAGATGCGTCCCCTTTCGAGGAAAAGAGATGTATAGTCGGTGGAAGAAATGTAGCGAGGTCGTAAATTGAAGCATTAAGTAGTGACACTGAATGATACAGTGACATTCAAGATTCATTTTACGCTTGTCGATTGGGACTGAATCGAAGCTACGGTATAGTCGGTGGAAGCGATATAGCGAGGTCGTAAAATCAATCAGGTGTCAAAATACACGTAATCCGAATACCAAATGAGGATCGTTCGACGTCAACTTGGAATTGGTTCTTCCATTGCAGTATATTTAAAAAATTTGTCTGCATCTTAATCGTTCACCGTCGCAGGTTAATTTTTACCAATACGGAAATTACTATTGAGCAGGAAGCAACGGAGGCTAAATACCGTATACCTTAAACGAAAGATTGTAAAAAGAAATTTTAGATATCAATTCACAAGTGACAAACGACTCTGGATGCTGCTACATCAGTCGATGTCGTCGTTTAATACTTCAATTAACGACCTCGCTATTTCGCTTCCGCTGACTATACACTTCGTGCGACTCTGACTGAGACTTCTGTCGATTTGCACATCGATATGTTCGAACATGCATGCTTTGACGTCTGACCAATCATATGACCTCGCTATATTTCTTCCACTGACTATACTGTGACGCTTTGCTGTGAGAGAAGAGCGTGAAGAAGGAAATTGGAAAGAGGGAATGTGTTTTGTCAATAAGGCAACCTATTCTGGGGATCAAATGTATTGGTCGTGTGGTAATGGGTCTCCTCATTTTTGTCAGTTAATTCTATCATGTTGCAATATTAAGTACCATCATCAGGGGTCAGTTTATGCAACCAAGGATTAGACTGTGACGAATGGTGTCTTTGCATGTTCCTCCATTTCTATTGTATATAGATAGCTTGAAACTCCCATTTGTGTGTCTCCATGCAACTCTATTTAACCATTTTGTACAGCTGTCCTTGTTTGCTCACTGTGACATTGTTCCACATTTTGGGGTGGCGCGAAGTAACTTCACTTTGGGCCCAGATCATGCCACACTGATTTCATTACAAAAGACCAGTTAACAAATTTGTTGTGCCAAAAATATTCCACATCTGTGGCTTACCAGTTGCAGATAATGAAAATTTGTTGCATTTTGCTGTGAGTATAGTTTACCAAACAAATATTACAATCTTTTTTAAAATGTACAGAAAAATATCCAAAATGTGGCACAATCTCACCCCAGATAATGTTAGTGTTTAGAAAATGATCCTGAAGATTCTATACCTAAGATGTCCATAAATTGGACAATGAATCACTAGTGTCACCTGTATTGAATTTTTTCAATTTTTGGCTTAATTCAAACGCTTGAAGAGCTTTGTTCAACTCGAAATTGAAATCAGAATCGAGAATATGTATCTGAATTATTTCCCCTATAATGTACACCATGCACAACTGAAGCTAAAAATAAATAGGTATACTAACGTGTTACGACGAATCGGTCCATTTCCACGAAGTAGTTGTAGTATTTCTGTAGATAGACCATGTCCTGCTTGACGTTGTCGAAGGCTGGTCCAAGATAGATTCTGAGCATACCCTGCATATCCTTGTCGCTGTTGATGGCCATCTTGTAGCTAAACGGTTGATAGTTGAGACAAGTACGACGTGCCTTTAGTCGAAGAGACATTCCACTCTTCATGTTCTCCACAGTTATGGCGTTGTTGATCAGGGTGTCGCAGGAGTCGAAGTAAGTGTACAATTTGTCGATATTCACAGACTCGAATTTAACTCCGGGCAGTTGCAGCTCGCTTTCAGTGTACTGTGGTTGCAATTTCTTGTATCTGTGTATGTATAATTCAATAAATTTTCCGTTAGCGTTCAATTTTCTCAACACTTTGCTATATGAAATCGAGCTAGACTCGAAGTTTGATTGAATGCTTTCTCACCCCGAAACATTATTTAACATAAATGTGCGAGTGATCATGAAAGTGACCTTAAGAAAGAGGAAGTATTATTTTATTTCAATGTTCGATGTATTTTCTATTTCACTATGGCGAACAAATTTATGAAGATCCATAGATCTTTCTGTCATAATCAATGATTTATCAAGTAACAATTGCTCGATGTCGCTTCTCAGTCGTCACTCGACTGCAAAGGGTTAAATGATATTTAGAAGAAATTACAAACTAGTCGTTTGTACTGCTTCTTTGATCGGTTTTACACTTCGTTCAAAATAAGAATAACCTCGCTCTCGGACCGATTTTCGTCCGTTCTGCGCATAGACAGAGAGCGTAGCAGAGGGTAAGACGGAGAAAAACGTAGGCGATTAAGTGGGGGGTTTGGACGTTCTAGCCCTGCCTTAGGCACGTTCCATGCGCAAAACGAGGTTATTCTTATTTTGTACGGACTTTCGTGTTAAAAGAACGTACCTGAGGAAGTAACCCATGATTCTGTTGTAAAGCATGTAGAACGCCGGATCCCTCATACTGGTGCAGTAGCATTGAAGGGCGCTCGGGATCATATTGTTCTTGTTCTGATAATCGAAGTTGAAGCCGAGGATGTCGCGCGCCAACGCATCGTACATACCGTAGAATCTGCTGTTGCAAGAGTCGCCGTTACCTTCGATCACATTTCCAAGCATGTTAAAACCTTCCGGAGTATAGATGTCTATCTTCTTGCGACGCTCGTCAATCATGTAGCCGGAGTCGATGGCGTCCATTATGCGCATCTCCAGTGCGTTGATTTCCTAAAGAAAAATTCTTATTCTCAGCTAATGTTCACGTTTTCGGCATTTTCTGCAATTGATTTCGGACATTTTTCGATCTCCTATACTACGCTGATCCTATGTCTAACGTTGAACTTTTTCAGTCTAAACTTTGTATTACTATCGTAATTTTTTTATTCGGTGCATTGCTATATTTTACTATACTGTCGGTAAATTTGATATTACGTTTTCCAAACAAATTAGGTAGCGACATTTCAAACTGAATTCTTTCTTAACCCCTTGTGTTATAACAACGAGTCAGACTCGTGACACGGATTCTGGTGAAGATGCGACACAAATAGTAGCCAAAATTAATTTGAATTCTAACTTTCGTTTTAATTTGTAGGATTGAGAATTACTATATTAAATTCATGTGTAATACATTAGCTTTTCTTGGAGAGAGGAAATGAGTGAGAGCAAGGAAGAGGAATGAGGAGTGAATGAGGAGGAATGAGGAGTGAATGAAGAGTGAATGAGGAGGAAGGAGACAGAAATCGGGAGGAGCAGTTGATAGGATAAGAGTAGAGTAAGAAATAAGAAATAGATATAAGGATCAGGAGGAGAGGGTGCCACTGGAAGAGGGATGGCTCTCCCTCTCTCTCTCTCGAGTGGTAACAATAGGTGCAATAAGAAGGACATAGGATAGGGAGTATAATGGTAAAAAATGGATAAGCATGAAAAAGTGGATGCAACAGAAGTAAGCATAAGTTAGTAATAAAGAAAGTGTAAATATAAAGTTAGGGTAAGGAAAACTGTAATCCTAAAGGGACACAAATAAAGATATGCATACATTAGCTTCTCTTACCTAATACAGTTAATAAAACAGTAAACAGCTGAGATGTATAGCCAGCAGAAGAAATCATAAATCAAGGGGTTGACACGTTGACTGCCTGCATATTATATTATGCTTTTTAATTTTTTAAAAATTCAAAATAACGTCTAGTTAGCTACGATGTTCAAAATTTTCTAAACATTTGAGGCACTCCGGTCACTGACGACCACAGGTGACCAAAGTGGCAGTCGACGTGTTAATTTTTGAACAGATTGTGGAATACATTTAACACTCACCTTGAGATACTTGTATTTGTAATACGGGATCCACGAGTGTCTGTTTCTCTGTGGAAGAGGTATGCCATTGGGATACATCAACGTCGAGTAGTATCCAGGATAGATGGGCTTGTTCCAGTCGAACTCCTCTATCTCGTCAAGATCGTTCGACATGCGTTCGAGGGAGTACCTGGCCATCAGTTGTTGATGGAGGAAGTAGTAGAGCTGTCCACGCAACTCCTTGGGGATGTTGTATTTGCTGCTGCTCAACCAGAAGGGGAACATTTGCCGCATGTAATAGTAGTACGTGTTCAAACCGATGTCTTCCATGAAATAGTCGAGTTTGTACTCTGCATCGTTGGACGACATGTATCTGCCGGAGTAGTTCGTGGAGATCATGTACGTTTCAACATTGCCCATTCCGGCGGCACCACCAGAGCCTGCGGAATGTTATTCTGTATTTTAGAATTACGAAAAACAATCTCGCGCAGCGGTAATTTTACTCTGGCACGATTGACTATGTTCCATTAACCTCTTCAGGGACACCGGCACATATGTGCACGTTTAAGTTTTTCGAAAATTCCAATATTTGCGATAGAGAAAATATGAAAAACACAGTCTCCCGAAATCTCTAAAAATCTCCTAAGGAAAGTAGTTTAATTGCTATCGATTTAACATGAATATAAATGTAACTACATAAAAAATTAGATCAATATTTTCTAATTTTAAAGAAAATCGTCCCTGAAGAGGTTAAGTTGACCTAAAAGCTCTATTCGCGTGCACCTTTGCAATTCCATTCAAAGATTTCCATAAGTGACAGAAAGTTCGAGTGTGTAGTCGCTCTAATTGCCGAAATGTGAATTATAAAAATGTAGTGTATATATTTCTTCTATTGGCCATTTCGGCGGTTTGCTAGAAGAGCGACACATCTGACAAATCGTTAATTTCGAGATATCTGCAAAAAGTAACTCTGAAAGTGAGCTATTTTTGTCTGAAAGAAAACTTTATCTAAAACTAAGATATATTATATTATGCTTTTTAATTTTTTAAAAATTCAAAATAACGTCTAGTTAGCTACGATGTTCAAAATTTTCTAAACATTTGAGGCACTCCGGTCACTGACGACCACAGGTGACCAAAGTGGCAGTCGACGTGTTAATTTTTGAACAGATTGTGGAATACATTTAACACTCACCTTGAGATACTTGTATTTGTAATACGGGATCCACGAGTGTCTGTTTCTCTGTGGAAGAGGTATGCCATTGGGATACATCAACGTCGAGTAGTATCCAGGATAGATGGGCTTGTTCCAGTCGAACTCCTCTATCTCGTCAAGATCGTTCGACATGCGTTCGAGGGAGTACCTGGCCATCAGTTGTTGATGGAGGAAGTAGTAGAGCTGTCCACGCAACTCCTTGGGGATGTTGTATTTGCTGCTGCTCAACCAGAAGGGGAACATTTGCCGCATGTAATAGTAGTACGTGTTCAAACCGATGTCTTCCATGAAATAGTCGAGTTTGTACTCTGCATCGTTGGACGACATGTATCTGCCGGAGTAGTTCGTGGAGATCATGTACGTTTCAACATTGCCCATTCCGGCGGCACCACCAGAGCCTGCGGAATGTTATTCTGTATTTTAGAATTACGAAAAACAATCTCGCGCAGCGGTAATTTTACTCTGGCACGATTGACTATGTTCCATTAACCTCTTCAGGGACACCGGCACATATGTGCACGTTTAAGTTTTTCGAAAATTCCAATATTTGCGATAGAGAAAATATGAAAAACACAGTCTCCCGAAATCTCTAAAAATCTCCTAAGGAAAGTAGTTTAATTGCTATCGATTTAACATGAATATAAATGTAACTACATAAAAAATTAGATCAATATTTTCTAATTTTAAAGAAAATCGTCCCTGAAGAGGTTAAGTTGACCTAAAAGCTCTATTCGCGTGCACCTTTGCAATTCCATTCAAAGATTTCCATAAGTGACAGAAAGTTCGAGTGTGTAGTCGCTCTAATTGCCGAAATGTGAATTATAAAAATGTAGTGTATATATTTCTTCTATTGGCCATTTCGGCGGTTTGCTAGAAGAGCGACACATCTGACAAATCGTTAATTTCGAGATATCTGCAAAAAGTAACTCTGAAAGTGAGCTATTTTTGTCTGAAAGAAAACTTTATCTAAAACTAAGATTGTACTATCCAACAAGAGCAATGTCACAATTCAAAATAGGGTTGCTTTAACCCTTTTCCTAACAGTAGACGATAAACAGTATTTTATTAGAGACCCTTGAAACCTAAAGACCATTAGGTAAATTGTAAAAAAAGAAAAATTGCTTGGGTGCTAAATGGTTGAGTAATTAATAACTTTCTACCGTAAAAACTTTCAAACCTATTTCCTGAAAAATTTACGTTTGTTAGCTGCGTCTTCTAGCAAGCCGACGATTTGTACGCATGGTGTGCAAGTGGTTCAAAAAGTTTCGATTAACGGATTTTAGTCTTGGCTCGAAAGAGAACGGTATTTGAGGACTCGATACAAGTTAAGTAAAATGAGATAGAAAATAATACATAACCGCCTGTGTCATTTCGATCTCGCGTCGTCTGACTACCATCTAATAAACTTGCCTTCGACGATTCATCGATAGGAAGAAACTTTTGAATTGAACTTGCGAAGGACACGTTAGAGGTATGTACTTGAACCGCAAGAATAAGATAAATATGTGTAGAAACCGACGAGGGAAAAATATTGAGGGACCCAACGGGAATCGAACCCGAGACCTTCGGCTTAGAAAGCCGAGGCTTTGCGCACTACGCCAACTACACCCTCTCTATTCCCCCGTGCCGGTTTCCAATTTTTGGGTGATTTGGGCATGGAGGCCCCGATACTACACTCGGCCATCCCGAACTACCGACATTCGCCCCCGAATGTCCTCTCTCAATGCAACACAACTCAACTCAACACTTTGGGGTACACTCCCCCACACAGTGGCACTCTCTCAGCCGAAACTCGGTTTCTCAACTCTTTTTGGGAGACGTGCAACCCTCTCACATGTTTTCACCTCACAGGGCGCCTGGCTTATGCAGCCGTAGATGCCTCCATCCCGGACGAGACCCCATTTGTAAGAACTTAGGGAAAAATATTCAGGGACCTCAACGGGAATCGAACCCGGGACCTTCGGCTTAGCAAGCCGAGGCTTTGCGCACTGCGCCAACTACTCCCTCTGTATTCCCCCGTGTCGGTTTCCTATTTTTGGGTATCGAAGCCCCGATACTACATATGATATCACAGATTAATTAATCGAAGTTTCATTGGATACAACCTTGGTTAACGTTCTTTCGAAATGAAACGACAGAATAAACAACGGGGATAATCACCTCGAGACATCTTCAGGTACTGAGCTTCTTGGATGACTCTCGAGTCGAAGAAGAGATTAGGATAGATCTCATAGATCGCCGGCAGTCTTATGTTTTTGCAGTCGTTTCTAGAGAAAACGGCGACCGTGAAGGCTGAGGTGAACATGCCGTCGTTCATGTAAATTCGGGCCCAACTAGCAGTTTTGTAGAAGGTTTGGAAGTCTTTCGCGTTGTACATGACTTCGAACAACATCCGCATTTCGTATAATAGTTCGTCGTTGTACGGGGTGAAAATGGCGCTACGGGACATGAACATGCCCTGCTTGTACCACCAAAGGAACTTTTGCACGACATCCTGAAACGAACAATTGGTAAATTTAGTCCAGCCATTATGAAGTTCTTCTGCGTTCATGTTTGCTGATATATGATACTAATTTTGGCGAAGATATATTATTTCACACAATGCTTTTTGCACAAATGTAGTACCTAGGTGTCCTAGGTGTGAAACCTACAGTCTACTGTTTTAAATGCAACACTTGTTTCGCTGGCAAAGCTAGGTTAAGGTTATATTGAAAGCAGAAAATGGATTCTAATCAGATTTAGGTGATTTCCTTTTTACGAATTTAACACGTTAAGCGCCATGTCAGTCACCGATGACTGACAGTATACTTTTCGTTGGTCGTCTTCTGTTTATAGTTCGCATGGCCCACTTGACGGCCAAGTGTGGCCCGAACGGAACGGTAAGCAAAACAGGCTGGGCGTTCAACGTGTTAAAGTGGGACATGGTGCAGTAGAGGCACTATGAAATGTTAATACATACTGCATTTGAGATAGGAAGAACTAGTGAACGAACAACGCAACGATGGTTCAAGCATTTAGATAATTTTGTAACAGGAGAGATATTCAACAAATATTCAGATTTGTATAATAATGTGTCGAATCTGCTAGAATTTCTTTTGATAAATAAAGTTCAGTTTTGACTATGTTATTAAGGTTTAAAGTTTCATTAATGAATCCGCCATTTCATATGCAACGACCTAATAGCTAGACCGATCAGTGGCGATGTGTGAACATTAAGTCACCTTGTCTTTGTACATGTCCATGTTGCTCTCCATGTTATAGTTCCTGCCAATGTCGTACCATTCAGCATCGATTAGGTCGTTCTGGCGAACGTAGAGAAGCAGATCGTAGATCTTCTTCTGCTTGTGCAGGAAGTCCATGTCGGCGGTGCGAGTTCCGGTCAATTTCGCGCCCTCGACGGCGCAAATGGCGCCGAGCGCCAGTAACAACGCTAACTTCAGCATCCCCTTGGAGAACAATCAATCACCCTCGATACAGTACAACTTTTTATGTACCGGGCTTCGATCCGTCGCCTGCTTTTATACTTATTCCGAATAGAGTAATCACGGTGAACCTCTGACCCAGGTCGTGCTTACCGAGATACCGTGTCTCATCAATAGCTGTGTATATTTGTACGATTGATTATTGACACGCGGATCTGTCGAAAGTCGCCCCGACCTTTTCTTCTTTACGTGGCGAACGCGCGGTTCCTAGCTGCCGCGCGGACTCATCCGAGAATGATAGAGCCACCTGTGAGAAATTGACGGTTTTACATTGTAACGATTAATTTTCAGATGAAAGTCTAGCTGTACTAAATTCTTGTTATTTTTTTTTTTTACGAAGCGTTGATGTTTACAAATTGCAAATACACACTCGGCACACACTTTAGGCAATATTATCTGTACGGACGTTATTTCGTATCGGTACTGCAAATCGCCACTTGAGAACCACGTGTTACAGTTTTGTTGGTTTACAGGTCTTGAGCATTTGAATTTTCGTTGCAGTGCTTTTATTACTTATAACGCACAGTAAATCACTTAAAATGTATCGAAAAGAGGGACCAGGAAGCGTTACCAAATACTGACTTTATTGTCACCCCTTAACTGTATATTTCATAACTACATAAGCTAAGTTCAACTGTTTTGTCTGTCTTTAGTGAACGATCGTTATTAACAAATTATCTAGTGCGAAAACCTTGATATTGTGATTTTATTTCTGCACAAAATCAAAAAACATATTTTTCGTATTGCGGCTCTAATAATTTGATCACCCGTTATACATGAATCTATGAATCTGCAAATTTACACACTCCGAGTAAAGACGTGAGGAGGTGATAATAAAGAATTATTTTATAGTTAACCCTTTGCACTCCTCGCAATTTTTAACATAACCTACCAGAAACTCTGAATCATTTTTACTATGGGCTACCAGCTACTCCGAGACTATTTACAATAGTGCGAGTGCAAGATTCAAAATCTAGCTTTGCCATTAAAAAAAAACATGGCATATCTTACAATGTCGCCACAGCAGCAACAATGGAGCTGTTAGTTCCACTTACAATGTCGCCACGGCGGCGACAACGGGGTGCAAAGGGTTAAATTTAAGTCTGAAGTGAAGACATATCTGCAAGAAAATTTTTAAAATTTTTATCTCTTGAATTATAATCTGATTGTGTTTCACCTTCAATCGTGAATTTCCATAGTTTATCGAATAGCATGTTCTTTCCGGAAAGAGTTCACCCTGTGAGACCACGGAGTTCCCTCAAAGAGCCCGACGAGGGTCGCCGTTGGAGGTTTTAGTCTCCTCCAGGGAGGCGGTGTCTTTCTGAAGATTTCCTCCACGAAAAAAGAAAAGGTTGTGTAACATGAAATATTGGATTTTTAATCATTCGCAAATAAATCGCTAAAATGATTAGTTGATGTTGAAAAGTCTTTCTTTTTGGTGTTAACTTAAAGTTCGTACAATTCTTGTTAAATTAGTATTGACGAAGGTAAACGTGACATTTCATATTACAGGACAATACAGAAATGTTGTCTCTCGACTTCCAACGAAGAAGTTCGATTTCAAGTTTGATAGTGAAATATATTCTCGTTGGATTACTTGCAACGATAATTTTTCTCAAATTTACTGTATGTACAGGTGGATGAAGTGTCTTTACACATCTTACATTGCTTCGTAATATGTAACATAATTTTGATTTTGATGGAATATTATAAGAATTAAACTGATCAATAATGTCAGGTCTTATTATGCCAATTTCAATGTTTCGAGAAATTGATCTACAACAATATGTTCGAAATATGAAATAAAAGGAATAATTCAGGAATAATAAATAAGATTATTCTAAATTTAAGAAATGTTACTTCACGAACAATATCTCTTCATTATATTGTAATATAATGAAATTAGTTAAAATAAAAATACAGTTTTTGAAAACATCAATTATCAGCAATTGAGGTTACAATTAATCGTTGGGTAATTGTTATTAATAAGCATGTTTGACAAATTTATTTTCCTTTCTTCGTTTAATCTGTTCAGATAATGGAGATTTGCTATCTTTTCTCGTGTATGAGCATTTATTTTTTAGTATTACTTTAGAAATTTGTAACATGCTCTTCTCTCATAAATAGATACAATAAAATTAGTCCATTACAAGCGTAGTGCTGAAATTGATGAAAAATAAAACATCGAAGCTGTTCTAATTTTCAATCAGAGTAGATAAATCGATAAATTTTATTTAACATTTTATACAAAAATTTTTCAAATATTATTGAGTCTGAATAAATAAACATAAGCAGTATTAAAGTAAAAATAAGAATATTTAATTAACAATTGAGTATTTAATTTACAATAGAAATTGCTATACCTAACAAATCTATGGAATTAATTGCTTCGTATGTATACTTGAGATATTTCTGAACATATTTAGTGGAGCTCAAATGACTCTAATCGCAATCATTTGATTTCTTTCGAATTTAGTGGACAGGCAGCTCAGGTGTTTTGGGTCACTGACTGGAAAATTCATTTGGAAAATTCGTTTCTGAAACATGAGGAGATAAATTGAAATTTGTTGAATACTTGAAATAAGAAAATGTTCTAAAATTTTCAAGTGAATGGATTATTAAAAATGAAACGTCATAATTTGTATTTTTGTATTAGGACACTGTTGAAGAGTATCACAGAAAAAGGAAAAAGATAAGAAGAAACGAATTTACTTTAGTTAACAAGAACGTGTAAATCTTGAAAGTAATAAAATCTTTGATAAACGTACGTAATGTAAACGTGTAATTATAAACTACAATATTTTCATCGTTTATCAGTGCAACCTGATATGATGTACAAAATTTTCCCCTGAAAAGTTCAAGACATTGACCTTGCACACACGCTATATTCATCAATGAAATAATTCACGAGAGCAATATCAAATTACCTGTGTCTTATCACATGCAATTATGTTTTCTTATCAGAATCAGTAACCATAAAAATACACAATAAATATTTGAGTAACCATCTCGACAAGTTGTAGGAAATGTTTTTATTTTAGTAATTAAAAGCACACCAGAAATTATTACATTTTTCTTTTAAGTTATTTATTAAAAAAAATAGCCAAGTACATATTGTATTACCCTAGCAGTATAAAAAATATAATTGCAAGGTAATAATCGATTCACTGTTTATTCCTACGAATTCTACACTTTCGTGTTAATTTGTTGTTTATGTAAATATTGAAAAAGGAAAAAAAATTTTCCGATTCTTCTGCCTCCAGTGTTCGTAGAATAATTCTGCAGAAATCTGACCACTCGATTTTATTTACTTTAGTGTTTTTCCACTTGCTCGTCGTTTTTACAATAATCCATCGGAACAATAACACTTTTGGTGGTCGTCTTTTATCTCCGTACGCTGGTCAATTAACGGACAAATGTCATTTATTTATTCGTTGACCCGTGAATTATACATGTAATCGTTGATTGCACGAAACACTACTGAGATAAAGAAAAAAAGATGGAAAAAAGAGAAACAAGCGAAACCGTTTTAAAGAAGAATAAAATCATCTAACGATGGTTTTATTGCAATAAGTTTATATATTTGAATTTAATTGTTTTCAACCTTTATTGCACAAATTAACACTTCCAGTAGTCTGAAACTAACAATTGACGAAAATTGATTTTTTTGTACTTATTGTACTACGTTTGTCAAATTTAATTACTACGTGTAAGTTGTAATTTTACAAAATGTATACTGTATAATATTTGAAAATTACTGATCTAAATAAGTTCAAATGGAGCAGTTTTATTGCGAAAAATATTTTTACTTTCTTAATTTATTTTACCCGCTTGACATACTTCTCGCAATACTTCTGCTTATTGTTAGTTTCCATGAAAATATTTCGGCGTGCGAAAACTATAAACGCTTGAGAACGCTGAAAAATGTGTACCTACTGTTAAATTCGCGTTATTTTTTATCATCTTCATTTCGGTTGTATTTTCAACAATTTTATTGGATTATTTTTTATCGTATTCATTTTGATTACATTTCCAATAATTTCATTGGCCTCGCTCGATTCTTCTTCCTGTTATAATTCAGCAATTTTCTTACATCATCCTCATTAAAGCCTGCAGTCAATACTTAATAACACAATTTATTTGTTTTCGTTTTTTGCAGTTATAACTTATTTCTTACTTCCTTCATGTAATTTTACGATTAATTATAAATGTTTCGATAAATTAATGCTTATCTATGCGATATTCCTGTAATACAAATTTTATGATATTTTTGTAAATATTATTAACCCCTTAACCTATGATTTCTTTTCTGACTATGTATCTAAGCGTCAGCCATTTTCTCTTTTAGTACTGTATCAGGTAACAAAAACTAATCTGCTACATTTGGCAATCCTAAGTCTTACAAATTCAAACGAAAATTAGGATTACAATGAGTTCTTCTTACTAATATAACTATTTTTCTCACATCTTCGCCAGAATCTCTGCCGCGAGTCTGACAAGTTGTCATATGTTAAGGGGTTTACAGATTTATTTACACGGTTTACAAAAAGCTTTTCCGCGCGAAGCTAGAATGTAAGATTTTAGACGTGCCTTTGATATCTTTCACCTTTTCTTCGTTTTTTCATTTTTACACTACATTACGTTATATTTTTACATTACATCTTATATGCAAGAGAGTTATCAGTTAGTTTGCTACTTTTCCTACAATTTTCATTGAATTCTAATATGCTTACTTCAATGAAATATTTAAAAACATTTTGTCCACGAATTTGTTTAGTTTCCTTGTATTTTGTAATAATACTTTGTGTATTAATTTATTATTAAAAGTGTTTATATTAATTATTTTACATAAGACGAACGATAAACATAGGAACATGTATCTTTCTCTTCCAAATTGTTGCATACTTCCCAATTTTTTTCTAGAAGTGTGTTTAGTTATTCAAGTAGGGAAATTACAATGCCTCGTTCAACGAAAATTTGTAAACGTAGAAAAACAACGAATGGAGAAAGTGAGTAATGGTATTCATTCGTTTTAAACGTGATTTCTTGAAAGTTAACATTTTCAAACTTCGTGTACCTTTCTCGCAAAAACTGTAACAGACATTGAAACCAAATTTTAATCACGTGTTTCTTGTGGCCAGATAAAAGAATTGATACGTAAGTTTTGCTGTATCTTGCCTCGTCCTCGTTCATTACTAGGAACAATTTCTTATTCAAAAGTTCAGCAAAGAGTTAAGTATTTTTTGAAAAATTATATTTTTCGCTCCGAGCAATATTTATCAATTTTAATATATAAATGTTCCTCGAAAGGACACAAAAACACGTGGAAAAAGTTTGCAGGAAATATCTGCAACGGTTCCCGAGAAAAAGACGCATAAATTTTGCAAATTTAACATTGGTAAGATAGACACTTCAACCTCCTTTAACCCCTTAACATATGACAACTTGTCAGACTCGCGGCAGAGATTCTGGCGAAGATGTGAGAAAAATAGTTATATTAGTAAAAAAATCTCATTGTAATCCTAATTTTCGTTTGAATTTGTAAGCCTTAGGATTGCTAAATGTAATTAATCTGTATCAGATTAGCTCCGGTTACTTGATACAGTAGTAAAACAATAAATGGCTGACGCTTAGATACATAGTCAGAAAAGAAATCATAGGTTAAGGGGTTAATTCAACTCTCGAGGCGTAACCAGAGAATTAGCGCCACAATGTCTACGACGCAGCCACAGATTCGTTAAAAAAATTTCTTTTGTTTGAAATATAATTTAACCGCGATGTGAAAATTTAGTATCGAGAAACTGTCACTGGATATACACAATTTATCTGCCGCGCGTAGAATGGCACGTTGCTCGTAAATACGCTGCCGAACGATAAAACAGAAAACAAGACCTGTACGTAGAGATTTGCTCGTCGAGGGAAACATGTTCAGCGAAATGTGTTTACTTAAACGTGGATGAAACCGCTTTGAAATGGGTGAAAGCGTTATTGCGAAACGTATAGTGTATTGTCGTCGCGCGAATCTTCGTATGTATTTAGATATGTATACGTAATTAAGGGAGGCGAATGAATTATGGTTCGGCAAATAGCTTCGATGCTCGTAAATATCTCAAGATGTGGCCCCTGGTAAATAAGCTTGTCGTTTCTCGCGTAGGTAAATTTCCATGCAACAACTTACAATTAGTTGCGAAAAGATGTTCAAAGGGTGTTCGTTTCAAATAAGTTTAGGACAATTCTGAGATATTTTTATTATTTATTTATTTAATGTCGCATCGACATTTCTAGCCATTAACGGCCATAAAAAAATTTGCAGAAAGAAAGCAATTGTACATACGTATGTACAATATACACTACCGGCTAAAAGTTTGTGATCACTGTGTATTGCAAGTTATAAAAATATTTACAGAGAAAAGTCAGCAATTTTAAGAATTTTTTAACGAATTTTTTATCATTCAAAGCAATCGAAATGAGGTAAATTGCTATTAATTTCCACAACACCAATTTCAAATGTGTAAAAAATTAGCAGCAGATCCAATATTGATATAAATTGGCAGGTGATTCGAAACTTTTGGTCGGTAGTGTATATACATATATAAGTCATTTGCATATGTATTTTAAATGGGGAATCCCAATAACTTCCTAGTAACTTCCTAGTAAGAGGTAGTTACTACATGGAAAAGTTCCTAGGAAACTTCATTCTCCCCAATTATTCGCATACACTGGGTGTTTCCCTTATCTCGAAAAATTGGAATATCTCGCGAGAGATTGAAGCTATAAAAAAAAAAAATGTTTGAATAAAAGTTGTTTGGTATGAAGGGGTACGGTCACGCTGTGAGACAATTACTGCATTTTTCTTTGTTATTCACGTGATATCCTGATTGTCACTATTTTTAAAGCGTCTCAGCGAAATATAGATATAAATGAACGGATTAATGAGAAATATCTGAAAGTTGTATTTCGTAATGACCATTTCTCTTACGGTGTATCACTTCCCGAAAAATATTTTCGCGAATTAATAAAGGAAAAAAAAGCTCGTCGAAATCTCGGTAAAGTTTATCACTAGTATTAACAATTCGATAACGGTAAACTGATAAGCTGTGCGAGTCGGTACGTATTCGGTGAACGTATTAAAATAAAGTGTTATGCAATTATATTATTCTTTAACTTCAAATCTTCGTCAACATATTTTTAAGTAAACTGGGTAGATCAAATGAAATCGGCTCCAGTGGCACTAAACCATGGAAATTGATCGAAAGACACTATGTGTACATTAATATTCAATTTGTAGCGCAATTCAGTTTGTTTATAATGAAATTAAGCGATAAAATAGCACGTATATATTTGGACTATTCCGTTAATCGTTTTAAACATTTCTCTACATAGTAAAAAATCAAACGCACCCGAAGTTACATGGATATACTAATTTCGCTAAAGTGGGTGCAAAATACGGCATAAAATAAACAATACAAAATTATCATACTTTCTGTGCACAAATATTTTAGAAAGATTGACATACACGATACGTATGAATTTCATGAATTTTTCAATTCACTTTATGTTAATCGTTAATACCAATATTACAATATATACATCTTAATTAAATCCTACGATATTTAGTTTTAATATTAGGGAAAAAATTATCGTAGCATAGTATTCTCTTCGAAGTATTATCTTAAGAGGTAAAATACTTTTCGTTTTAAAGGTGAAACATGAAAATTCGAAGAAAATGGATCTTCCACTTTCAGAAAAAGATTTGATTTTAGCGGCGTCAAATTTTTCCAGTATGATCACAGAAGTTAAGTCACTCGTTAAAAAGTTGGAAAATAACATGGAACATCACATGGAATATTTAAAGAAAACGGACAACGCGAGACTTAAAGCAGATAAAGTGTTCCATGAACATATGGAATTGTGGACAGGAGATTTAAAGGCTAAATTAAAGGAATTTGAATTTTACGGTAGAGTAAGTTATAATACACAACACGTATGTGTATAAAAATTAATTTTTGTTAAAAGATATATATCAACTACGCGATAGAGTACATTTAAAAATTTTATACATGTGCTTGCTAAATGGGGAAAAAATTTATTCTTGAGTGTTTTAAACATTTTCAACGTGAACGTCAATTAATTCATTACTAATAATCGAATAAGTAGAAAAAATATTTCTTTTTATTCAAGCTTATCAAATTTACACTTGAAAATTTCATTAAAGCTAATTTAAACGTTACTACCGTTCTCTTATTTATTTATTATGTGTTAATTTATTTATTATGTGTTCTTTTACGTTATATAGTATGTCAATTGTGTATTACAATTATTGCCGAGAAAAACGTAATAAAATGCATCCTAATGTAACATTAAAATATTACTATTGATTAACGTTCAAAACATTCGTTCAAATATTTATCCTAATTAATTCGTAAAAGTCTATTAGAAGACATTTTTTATATCGATTAATTTTTGTTGATTTACTTCACGTATTTTTGAAAGGCTACGACACTCAGAACATTCTTCTACCTTAATGACTATTTGGGTACTTTACGACAACCTGTAACTAAAATGATCGATCGATACAAAATGCCAGTGCACAACATTATACTTCCAACGTACGATGAAGATGAATTACCTCGTGCACGATACGATCCGGGAACAATAAGTGAACGAAAATGCATAAGTAAGAATTTGACAAAAATTAGTACGTGTAAATAAAACTTGTTCAACGTGTCAAAATAATTGACTAATAAAAAATATGAACAGTATGATTGTGATTTTTTTTTGTTGCAATTGTTACATTGTAATAATAAGCGACTTCGATAAATGAATGAAACGGCACATTGTAATAAGTTGCTCACTACACACCTCCTTTATTTCATTAAACCTCTAACGATAAGGTCCAGACCGGGATCTGACCGAAGTTATAGCTCTTTTTGTAGTGTCCCCGCGTTTAAATTTAACATGGGTGTGTTAAAAATTAATATGTTACAGAGAAAATTTTTCAAAAATAAAATAGTATTTTTTGAAATTTTTAAGTACAATGTCTTACCTAAATAACTAGAAAATAAAAATTTATTTATGATTTTCATATATTGCTTCTTTTGAACATATGAAGGTCATTTAAGTTTACATATAATTTAACATGATTCAAATAAGTTCGTGTTAGAACTCATTTTTATTGGGAGAATCTTAGCAATCCATCCACCCGTAATAATTTCATGAAGATTCAGTGAAAAGTATAAAAATTTTACTTTTCCACGATCAATGACTAATTGGATGCTCATAATTGTCGCTTGCGTATTTTAAAACAATCTTTATCTATTCTTATATAGATGTTCTCCATCTTTTTTTTTCTTTTGACATAAAAATTTATTTTTATTACGCGAGAATTATTTTACTATTGTCTAGATAAAACATTTTTCAAAATCTCAACAAATACTATTACAATTCTTTAAAATTTATATGAGAATATATAAATGTTTTGCATACAATTTATTTGACAATTAACGTCCGAATGGACCATGAAAGATTATCTTGCGAACTAATATAGGTAGGAGGCCCAGATTCTGGACTCGCATAACAACTCAGTAACAGATGTTTATAGTTTTCATTAGATCTTCATGAAATCATCAATATTTTGCAGACTATATCATATAAACAATAAATTTTACAGTGATACTATGTGTAATTAAAGACAGTTTTAATAAGGTTACATTTAGACTAATTTTCATTAACAAAATTTCATAAATTGGTAATATTCTCGTTATATTGCGATAAAAAATGTGAGAACGTAATTTTTCATTCGTAGATGATTCATCCCATCCGCGTGTTCTACTGCTTTCACAAGATCATTAACAGTTTTAACCACGCAATTCAATATGTATTTTTGTATACGGATGTACCAAGAGAGGATCTTTGACCTATTCTACATTTTATCATCTTTGGTAGTTAGATTGAATATAATTCCTAAACTCACCACTCTAAATCGTAGAGGGCACAACAAACCTCTAATTTGCTGCACGGTCGGTATTTCAGAACGTGAGACCCAAAGTCTTATGTGGACAGGTCTACCTCTCTACCATTCTCTACCTCGTCTGTGATAAAACATATTCGTAATAATTCATATTTTCATGTTATTGAAAGTTACTCATTAAAGTACAAAAATTTTACATATTTACCGGCTATTTACTTATCGATGAAATAAACGCTACAAGTTTGTCCTAATTTGGTCATGTATTACAAGATTTACTTAACAGACTAAAAAGATATTAAAAGTGTACAAAAAAGAAACGAAAATCACATTTTATCAACAATATATAAATACACATATTATTTATATTCATATTTGTTTGTTTAAAAATATAATGTGATTGTTGTTTTATTCTATTTGGGTTCGTATATTGACAAGCATAAAGACATGACATAACAATACTTGTCGCACCTGTATAAATCACTTTGGTCACGGTATTTAACTATTAGCTATAAGTATTAATGATTGCTCAAATTAGAAAATTTTTGTATTTCATGGTATACAAATCATAAGGATGAAACTGTATAACAGTATTCAATTGCGCTATTGATTTAATCAAGATATCTTAATTAATCGCTATTCAGCCTTATTAATTTAATACCTTAATTGCCTATTATTTTCCTTTTAATATCGATACTGTAGTAAAATAAAAATTCTTTGTCGCGTCTAGAATGATCATTGTCCTAAATATTGAAACAATCAAATACACTTATATTGTTACGTTAGTATACTAGTACCATACACCATTATCATATAGTTACCATCACATGCTTCTGTAATCTGCATGACAGTTTTTAAAACCTTATCGTCGTATTTTTGGAACATTTTTCTATAGAAATTTGCGCTAAATAAATATTCATCATCACAGTTTCTATAAAAACAAAATTTACATACAGCATGTAACAGAAGGTCATTTTACGTGCAAAGATAATCTGAAAATATAGAGTAAAATGTTTCGTAACTTATTGAAGGCAAGTTATAAAATTGTGCAGTGTAGGCAAACGTTTAACCGTATAATTTTAATTTTAATCTCATTAGGAACTGTTGCTTCTTTTTGTGCTTGTATGTTCATGGATATGGTAAGTTTTTTACACTTAAAAAGGTTTTCAGGTGTAAAATAACAATTAAAGCATTAAAATCTACAACTGGCAAATTTGTATGTCAGCAAAGATATTATTTTCTACATTATTCATTTTACAATGTAAACCAGCACCGTTCAGGCTCTTTTTTACCCTGAACAGAGGCTGTAGCAGCGACCGGAGCAAAAAACGTCGACAGTCGTAAATGGAATGGGGAACAACGGTAGTAGTGGGAGTGTAGGCTTGTAGGTAAGTACGTTCGTGAGGTTTTTCGTACCATCGGTTACTGTTTTTTGCACGTACCTATCTTTGAAGCATAGTTCTCGCTCTTAGGCCGGGTGATCGCTACTGTGTAGAGCTCAGGTGTTTGCCACTGAGACGGCATAGGGGCAAAAGGTGTACTTCAACTCGTACCGCTTGAGTCTTCCGCCACACAGTGTTATATGATCCGATTCGTCGATGTTATCGCGTTCGGTCAATAATGACAATACGTGTGCTTATTTTTATGATTGTGTTTGAGAACGTGGCCATATGGGGATACGACCCAATCAGACCCGCATTCCTTCCAGGCGCAAACTCCTGGGCTTTACACAGTACTACATTCTTACAGTGCCCCACCACAGGATCATCGCTCAAGTAGGCGTGGCCTACTGCTCGAATATCGCTCCATGCTCAAACTGCCTGACCACTTCACATGGAGCAACGTCGAGATCGTTCCCGATGTGAACGTTAATTTGTGAAATTATTAATAAAAAAGTATTATCAATACATATCATGATTTGGAGTGTTCATCGTTCAAAATTTTAATTTAGTTGGCTGTATTTATGCATTTTTATGCATATATGCGGTGTAAAAGAAATTCTAGAAATGTTTAATCACATAATTCTTTGCTTGTGAGAAATAAGTTTGAAACTTTCGGTGTTTGTAATTTGTATTCGCTAAAGAATTTCCCGTAAAATACGTTCGTCAATGAAGTGGTGTATATACTTAATGAATAAATACTCCCATCAATACTTTGCCTTTGCATTAATTGAATTTTGACATTTTTGAAAATTGTTTTAGACTTTATACGTCTAAAACAATCTGAAACAACGCAAATCGAAAATGAGTTTTCTTCGTGTCCATATTTTAAAAATTTAAAGAAAGACCTTTTGAAGTAAAATGAAAAAATGACTGCTAAACATAAATTGATCTTAAACTTTTGGCGGACAGTGTACACAGTATGTATACATAAATTGTATCCTATATTTTCAATTTACCTTTGCACATAGGATCAACTCCTGCACAATCCTACCACCCTTCTGACTGTAAAAAGTCATGTTACGTGCTTTCGGAAATTTTCTAACACATAGTTGCCACAATTTAAAAAATGTACTACTTATATACATATACATTAATAAAAATAAAACGAAAAATTTGCCTCTACTGAACGTTTCCTGTGTTATCTTTTTCATCATTTACTTCTTCCTTCAACACAGCGTCGTTCAAGCAAACGTTATTCAGGCTAACCGCGCTATTGGAAAACATTGCTGTGGCTAAATTCGAATTCTTTATATCGCTGCTAGTCGAAGAATGTTTCCGGGACGTCGTTGAATCGCTGGGTTCCTTGGAATGTGACAAAATCAAATCACACGCCTTGCCGAGAATCACCACACTATTCAAGATCCTTAACGCTATTAAAATGAGGTACGCTAAAAGGAACAAAATTATATTGGCTGGCTTCGCAGATGGCGTGACAGTCGTGCAAAACACTCTTCCAATCGCGACGCCTAGCGGAAGAGGAATGAAGCCCATTCTACGGGCAACCAAGTCCGACGGATCGGAAAAAGCGTTCTCCTGACGAGTTTGAGCCATGTCGTAAGCTAAACTTATAGTATAATCCCTATACACTGTTGAACGAAGTTCATTGAAACGAGTTATAAAGGCGTGCTTTACCTGGAAGAAAAAACAGATAGATAAAATGTACAAAGTGTACAGAACATTTATGAATTTGTGTACACGCGTGTCTAGTCTCTAACGCGTTCGATCTTGATGTACTGTATCCCTTAACTGTTCTTCATATTTATGAAGAAAAACCTTGATATTGTTTTTGTATGAAAACCAGCATATTCATGTCTTCTATATCAAAAGACAGAAATTTAAATCTGAAAGATGAACCTCGCTCAGGAAGAGCTTAGCAAATGGGCATTGAAATGCTTCGAAGAATATTGTAAGATGAGCCATTTCTAATTTTAAAAGTAATAAATGAGAAATTCGGTGTGGAACGTTCTCATCGTCTAAAATTCGTACACAAGTATTTACACTACCGATGGGTTCTACACGAAGTAAGGGAGAAGAATTTTGGGGATCAATCAAACATTTGCTCTTTGCTTTTTGCTCACCATCGATACCAACTATTATTCGACCGAATAGTAACGGATGACGAACAAATTGTTTCACAACTACAGACGTAGATATGGGTCCAAAAGCCACAAGCAATTTCCCTAAATTATCGTCAACTTAAAATGATTTTTTTTTCCTTTCTTCACGGAAACTTTTATGTTTGGTAAAAATGTATATTTATTTACTCACCCAATCTACAAGAACTTCTGCTAAGAGCAGCATTATACAGTCTGGTAAAAGGTCTGCAAGGCGTTCCGTTTTCCATGCGTATTCTTTCATTGTTTGAAGATTTACAGCAAAAAGAAGCATTATTAAATGAAAACGTTCCCTTACATCCGCGCAAGACAGTTGAAATAGATTATTTTTGTCAAATTTCTTAAATACGGAACCTTTCAATTCTACAAACTGAAACAGAAGTACATGCCGTTTATTATCGCTTATGTTACTCTGCTCTTATTAAAACTTCACTTTTTCTGCATTCTTCTGTATTATACAGGGTGGGGCATGTAAAACAGACCACCTAATTACCTTCTCTAGCTGTGGCGGTACGGGAAAATTTTTATACCTAATTTAAATGGTTTCGAAGGATGAATAAGAGATGGAGGAAATTTCTTTTCTATAAATGCCATTTTTTTCTGTTTCTTTCAAGGTCACCTATATTTCTTTAGACGAACGTATTATATATTTTTTTCTACTGTAACAACCTTAAAATGGCCTTGGACTTTAAAATTTTAAATCAAATGTGAAACTTCCTTTCATTTTTTATCATTTCTTCCATCAAACAAAGTTTTTCTTACATTTCATCCAGTCTTTGAAAGCTAGAAAAGATGATTAAGTGGCTCACCTTGTATATTGATTTTCATTACGCTATTTCTTTTTTAATAAGCGAAGTAACATGCTGTTAAATGAATATCAGTAAAGACTTACGTTATTGGACATCATTATAGTAAGCAATGCCTTGTTACTGCTGTTTATCGCTACGTTCAAAGTCGTTGCTTGGAAAAGTACTAATATACTGTGAAGTACTTTAAAAATAAAACATTGCATCGGAAAATATATTTTCATCCAAACTTTTTTAACGGGTGGTTCACAAAAAATTCTAATGTTAAATTTTAGATCCGCGATGAACAAGTTAATCCTCCAAAAACCAAGTTTTCCACTTCAATTTACATTTTCGAAATGTAGGTACGCATTTATAGATTAAAATGATACGGAGGGAATAGACGATGACTGTGACCATTCAAGATCACCACCACGCAATGGCCACCACGATGCCAAACAACTTTTGTTTCACACATTTCTTCCTATCTCGAAAACTATAGGAATTATTCAGGTAGCTTGTCTTAGAAAAAAGAATATACAGGCTGAGTCACCGAAAACCTACTTTAATTATTTTTATATTTTACAACTAAAGTGTGTCGACATTCGTTAATTACCAAATCCCACAATATATGATTTGTTTTTTTGAAAAATTTATCAGATCTTTGAATAAAGAGAAAAAGGTAAACGAGCAAATAATTACGAACGATAGCGTATTAACTTATCGATTTCTATTTAGGTATATAAAGGATACGAACATAGGTACCAGCGAACATCAAATGGGGTATAGTACCCAAATGCTGAGAACGAGTTTTCCTCTTCGACCTAGGTTCCGTGGCTGTCCACAGAAGGGCATCTATTGTATCTTGACCAAAAGAGCTGAACAATCTATCCCCAACCTCCAGCATATTATAAAATATGTATAATTTTATTACTGATTGACTTTTCACCAAATGGTACATCATAGAGGTGTCGACTTTCCATGTGACTGCCCAACAGCTGATCACCACGATTCCTTTCAAAAGGTCGCAGATCTCTGCTGGTCTTAGATGCTGTTCCCCAACTTTTAAATTATTCTTGTCCTTCCTAGATTGTAATTCAACTTTATTCAAAATATGTAACACACAGTAAATGGTCAACTACAATCATTCATGAACCATTTGTTTCTTTTCTTCTGTGATACGTTATTCGTGAAATGTACACTCAGTCAAAAAAGTCTCCGTACACCCTTTAAAACAGAATAACTGTTTTTAAATTGCACCAAACGACTTGAGTTGTTTCGAGAAGTTAGAAGGATTAGTGTACTAGATGACGTGTCGAAAAATTTTGAAAAAATTCCAATTTGTCGGAATCGCGAAGAATGCGATTTTGATTGAGTGTATATTAGTAGATTTACACTTTTATATCATTTTATGTGGATGTCTTATGTTATGCAAATATACATATTTAAAAAAGCCAATTATAACACATGCCCGTAAAGGGAGATACCCTCGTTTTAGCTAAAGTGGCTGTCAACAATTTCAGGAGAAGGGTACAGTTGACAATGACCGAACAGCTTTCTTTAGAGCTTTTAACAACGTGGAAAACCTTAAGTTCAATTATTTCAAGTTCCATACGGTTCTTATTCAATTTTCTTCTGACTGAAGGTCTTACGACCGTGAATTAGTTGAGTGCTATTGTGGGCCATAAAAGCCTTCTATACTTTTTACAGCGATAATTAGTACGGCGTCACATTGTAAAAATGTATAATACGTAATCTGAACTTTCTTGAAACATAATTAAATAGGGACGTTTATATATAATTATATAATTTGGGTAATTAGGGTCTTTAAACACGCAGCAAAATGACCAGAATTAGGAAAATGTCTAGGGCTGAATCCTTGTAAAGGCCTATTACACACGTGGTAATGGTTTACCTCGTAAACCATAAACCGTGGTTCTTTAGTCGGCAGATTGCCCGCGGATATTCACCATGAAATCTTCACACAAATTAGTGTTCATACTTGTAAGGCGCCGTACGACACGCCTAAGCGATGACCGCGAGACCCAAGCCGCAGGGGGCCTTAACCCTTTCGCGACTATACATCGTTCAAAATAAGAGTAACCTCGCTCTCGGACCGATTCTCGTCCGTTCTGCGCGTAGACAGAGAGCGTAGCAGAGGGTAAGACGGAGAAAAACGTAGGCGGTTAAGTGGGGGGTTTGGACGTTCTAGCCCTGCCTTAGGCACGTCCCATGCGCGAAACGAGGTTACTCTTATTTTGAACGATGTACAGCGCCGGTTATATCCGGCATCCACTAAACACGTCGCATTGGCCAGCGACAGTTGCAGTAACGATACGCGAATTGGACATCACACATTTAACTAGCGCAGAAGAAAAAGTTCTTGACACGAGAAAAGTCCAACGAAATCCTCCTAAGATTTTGCACGGAGCTCGAAAAATGCGAGAAACGCTTAACGTGTACGGTGTGCACTAATGACACGACGACCCATTCATTAGCGGCGTACCGATGACTAGTTCCGCCGTCGCGAAAGGGTTAAAACAAGGATGACTGCAGGCTACACCCCCACCCGAAGGCTTGAACGGTCCCAACGGCTGAAGGGAACATATAAAAACGGGAAAAGGGGCTGAAGTGACACATAAATTACCGACTATTACCAGCGGAATACCGGGTTATTTCAGCGATCGTTTTAAACGCCTTTGACTATTTCATCTTACATACTATTCGGCACTGTTTAATTGAATTCTGAAAAATACCTTTCATAAGCAAAAAGAATCATAAAGCAAGACTAGCTTTTGCTGAAGAGCATCTTCTCTGCATAAGAGAACAATGGGCTGAAATTCTTTTCACTGACGAATCCAAGTTCAATTGCTTCATATCAGATGGGAAAAGTTAAAAACGGTTTATGGCACTACACGCAAAGGAAGGCTATTTTTCAGTTCAGGATTGTCGTTTACCGCTTGCACGTGTCAAAGTACATCCTGGCGGGATCGCTAGAATTGTTTTGTTAGAATTTTTGGTAATTCGTACCTCACACGCTCAATAACTTAACGAGGAATAACACTTTGAAGCCCGAAAAAAAGCATGCTTTTTGTGAATTATTTTTGAGACACATACTTCGTAGAAATGTTATTGATGAGGGATTCGAATGTACATACATTGGACAATATTTAAGAATTTTTTAGTAACAAAATATACATATTTAACCACATTATAGAGTGCTGCGCGAAAAACGTGGCCTACTGGTTGCACACTTTATTCTCGTCGAGTTGATCTGAGAAAAAAAATTACGACATTTTTTTAATCTATATTAATGTAGTTTCAATTAAGCGTACGGAAATTTAAATATAATAAATTTTAGAAAAATGGCAAAGGTTGAAACATAAAATTTGAAAATTTCAGCAAAAAACAAATATATTTTGATGTGAAAAATATAGCAACTATTATTTAAAAAAGAATTTCGTACACTTAACTGAAGACATTTTTATGTAGAACAAATTTGTAAAAGTAGAAGTTGATTTGTTTGAAATTGGCCGAGAAAATCATGCAACCAGTTTAGAAAGCATCGTTTCTTGAATTTTGCTTCGAAGTACATGCGTTCCAGACTGATAACAATTCAGATTACAACATTTCTGGCTGTTTCTATATTTAATAAAGGATTGAGCTCTACTTTAGAAATGATGGGCACAATAAGAATCAAAATTGACCTCGAAACAAAGAATTTTATCAATAACGAGGCTGAGGTGCATCAGAACAGATCTGAGTAGCGCAAGTCAGACGTAACAAAAAAACGCTCGAATTACTGACAGATATGAACAAACAGTTTGAACTTATTGAAGAAGAGGAAGGAGCGCTGTATGGTGCAGGTATTGCTGATTGAATGTAAGTGCATCTAATTTCTCTTTACTGTATCTAAACTTAAAGCAAAACTTTAAACGCTATTTTCTTAAAACCATGTTTTACAAAATAGCTGCCATAATATCTTCATAATGGTGAGAAATTTTGCGTAGATAATCTGAAATGTCGTCATTCTCGTCTAAACCAAAATTTAAAAATATTTGCAAAATTTCTTTTCTAATTAATAAATTAAGCTCATAATTAAAGGAAAGAAACGGACTTTTTTATTTAACGTGGCGCCACTTTGCTAAAAAATTAATTTTAACGTATGATTTTGGTTTAGACAATAGCTATGTTCTTACTGAATAAAATTTTCTTTTAACCATTTGTTTCAGTCGCCTACGAAGGACAGAATGATGATAGCCAGTCGAACGTATTCGGAAAAATGTCTCCATACAAACATCTCACACTTATTATTTACGATAAAAAAAAAATATAAATATTGTCAAAAGGACGATTCAGTTTTCTAGGTTGGTACTTCTATACATGTAACACCAAGTCCCATAATGGTGATAGGTCTATTTTGTACCTCATCTGTGATATTACATCAAATATACATTAAACTTACAATGTAAACTTACCCTAAACAGTACCGAAGAGGTCTTGTTACTACTGTCCATAGTGCCATCATAAATCTTAATGGTAAAAATGTATAAACAAACAGAAAAGAGTCTACACACTGTAACAGAAAATTTTTTCTGTTTTACATTCTATTTATAGATACGTATACTTAATTTTAAATAAATTTACAACTGTTTTACCTATGTTACTCAAGTAATGTTCACTTACATTATCATAATACTTTTGATATCAAAATGTATTCAAAAAGATAAGAAAGTTATTAGATTCTGAATTAAAAAGTAGTACAACTTAATATTTACTATCAAAGTTTACAATAATATTTTGTGACAAAAATACTTGATTTCATTTTATGATTAAGATAAATTGCATTCTTAATAGTAAAAGTATAAAAATAATTGGAATCTACTACATTTTTCTTCACAACAAAAAATTACATAATAAAAGCAGCAAACTAAACTTACTATGATTAACTAAAACATTTAAGGAATTATACATACTTGCAAAAATCCATATATCATAAATTTTTCAACTTCTCTTGGAATTTTCATAAAAGAGTAAATCTTCTCTCTTCTTGCAGAAAACCTTTCTTCGTCATTTTCTAATTGATAACCTCTTGTTAACTCGGTTCGCAAAAATTGCATAAGAGACACACCTATAACCACATTGAAAAGTTACATTTACTATTAATCAAAACTGTATAAACAAGAATAGTTTATTTTTCAAATCTCAGTATTATTTAACAAGTGATAAATACAATAACAAATATTATAGAAACAAATGGGATAGCTATAATTATATTATTATTGTCCCCTTTTAAAAATGTTGTACTATGTTAAATTCAAATGAATTTATTCTCTGACAGAGAGAAGAAAAAGTATTTTTTGACATATTAATTCATTGGCAACTTCTTATATCATGTACAAATTGACTAGTCACCACAGAATATGTTAACCTTGCCATCACTTATTGTTATATTTATGTAAATCTATGTTATATTGTAATTAATTTAAGAAAGCATTATTACACTTGTTAATAAATTTTATGTAGTTTCAATATACCTTGTTATCTTACATAGAAGATACAAGTTTAATAAATATACAAAATGTAAATCATTGGAATAAAATACATTTCAAAGTTTAAACAATAAGTAATTTTCAAATTTTTAGTAATTCTAAAATACATATTTCCCTAGTACTAACATATTCGTATATATTATTGTAAATTTATAATTTCATATACGTTATCAACAATTCACAGAACAAGTGACAGTTAAAAGAATAATTACCTTGTTTTTTTTGTTGATGTTTTCCATCATTTAACTGATCCTTTAGATCTTGAACTTTATCACCATGTATGTCAGGTTGTTTTACTGATCTAAGATCTTTAAATCTTATGTACTTTTTTTCAGTGTAATTTTGACAATTTTCATCGGTATTCATTGTTTGTGCTCATTCCTTTTTTCGTTACTACATAACCTCAAATCTATTTCTTTATTGATATCACTTTTAGTTTTAAGTGTTTGTTCTCTTGCCAAAATATTTCAGTTATGTAAATTATCTTTTGTCATTACCACTTAATGAATCTTGATTATACAATCACTTAATTTATAAATTTCTTTATAAACCATTACATAAACTACCTATGTATGTATGACGCGCTACGAAATTCAAGCGTACAATTCAATACATTAAAAATTTTTCGATGAAGTGCCTGCATATATAGTTCTCATTCAATTCTTCACCATTGCATTTAACAAATTCTAAACATGAAATTATGTCTTCAATTTTCATAATTTTATTCAATATAATGTAATATTTCTAAACAAATGTGTTTAGAAATTTTTTTTTCACTACATAGTTTTTGAACTAGTCAATACGTGAGTTTCAAAGAATGAGATTAAATTTATGTATTTAATTTTTAATTTTAAAGAATGAGGTAAATTAATTATAAATCGAATAATATTTATCTAATAAAATGTATTAAACCTTTTTAATATTTTGAATACCAGAGATATAAGTTTATATTAAGCTTTTATTTTTAATTTTTGTTTAAATGTCATTTAACGTTGTATACGTTATTCATATTTATACCTTTAAACATTTCAATACTTTAATCTCAAGAAAAAAAAAAGTAAAGATAATTTGCACTCGCAAAATATTATTGAAATACACAAAATATTGAAAAAGTAATATTACAATTCATGTTCATAGAGGTTGGTATTCGTAATTGTAAATTTTACAACTGCAAACTACGAATAAATGTATAAAAATAAAGTGCATTTTGATACAGTTCCCACAGTTTGGCCTACAAACTAAGAACTGACTTCTATGACTTTTACGATATCTGCTCCTTTACACACAGTCTTTAGCGCAGCCCTACTTTCTCGCCTTTTTTCAATTTATTTGTATTTCGTATCATTGCACGTGCTATTCGTTCTGACTTATCGTCTTATTCTGTTTTCATTTATTATGTTGCAAGAAGAAAATAGAAATTATCTAACAATAAGTTCGATCTAACAATAATCGACGATACTGTCAAATTTTTCTAAAAAAAAGTTTTAATGCAATAGACACTAACAGATGCCAATCTATTTAATGCTTAAATATCAACTTGGTAAATAATATTTAACCGTAAAATGTTTAAATTCAAAGTAGTAATTTGCTATAACAAATATTTATATTTAGCCATATTTAAATTTTAATGTTAAACAAATGCTATTTCAATATTTATGGTTAAATATTTATGATTTAATCTTACAGTGTTATTTTATGATAGTCTAATTAAATTATAACAGAGATTTAAACGAGAATAAATTACTTTCTATTTATTATCAAATAAATCATTGTATAAAATACATAAAAGAAAAGATATTAAAAATTATTAACAGATACGATGAAAAGCATAATTTTTCAACACATTCTGGTATTATTATTTTAAATAAACAAAAATTATGGAATATGTAATTGTTTATATTTACCCGAAGTATTTTACTTGCAACGATATTCTAAAATATTTTAAGCTTTTTCTTAT
>NW_017100181.1:1236820-1251026 GCF_001263275.1 Habropoda laboriosa | reverse complement strand
AGAGCAAAAAATATTGAATACATATTTAAGTATTAAGCCATTAAAAAACTGAGGAAATTTTTAAATAATTATAACGTTAAAAGTGGAATGATTCATATGGTATTACACGCGTCTACTTTAGTATTCCTTTGTTGTCAGTGTCACGTGGTATGCTTCAAATATTTGCCGAACGTCAAATAGTGGTTTGTTTATTTCTGGAAAATTATTCTTTTATCAAGTGTGGTGATACATGTTCTTATAGCTATAGCGATACAAATTTTTAATAAAATCATGGCACTCCTCTCTACTAATAAAGTGCAAGACTTTTATATGTGCAATATAACAATTCCAGTGACTGTTTTTACGTTAGCTGCATTTATTTTCCTGGTGTTTAAAAGGTAAGTTACATGTTCTTTATTCGATAGTGTCTTGCAAAATATATATTTAAGTTGAATGTTGTCTTTCATGTTAAAGGTTCAGTGTTATTTTTTAGTTAGGTTACCTTATTGTTTTATTTCTTTTATCTTTTTCTAAGACTTTTATCATTTTTATTTTCTTAAATAATTATTTATTGTACAGTAGGTCTCTTGAATTTCATCAACAATTGTATATTTTTTATATACAAAGTTTTGCATTTTTGTTATTTAACAAAATATAACATGAAGGAAAGAATTTATGAAATTCTTGTTTTGTAACACCTCAAATTTGTCATGTTTTTCAAGTAAATTCAAAGGAATGTTTAAAAGAAAATTAACAATATTTTGAATATCCATTATGCTATTAGTAAAAAGATTTTTTTATTAATATCTATGATTTTCTAATTTTCTTACTAAAGATGTGTTTAATGTGACTTTAAATATGCAAAATGTGGAAACAAATATTTTAAGTAAATGTTGCATTAAATGAAATCTATCCAAACAGGCACAACGTTTTCATATCACTTTTGATAATAAATAAGAGCACTACATGTCACTTATAGGATCACAAAAAATCATAAAACTGCAAAGGATTATCCTCTCTCTCATTAATAGTTTCTGTAGAAACTATAAAATAAGTATTCACTTGAAGAATATTTCCAACACAAATTTTGAACACACACACTTCCATTATAATGTTAGAATTTTAAACTTTTAACCATTATATTTGTGATTTAGAATGATATGGCAATATAATATGCCTTAAGTTTATCAAAAATTTAACATTAAATATCTTTGTAAATAATGCATATTGAACAATACGCTCAGATACGAATTTGTTTATTTTCACTGCAGATTCACTATAATAAATTTAGTTGAAGTTATTGACCTCTCAGTTGTGGCTGCTCTTTGTTAGTCAAAATATGGGAAAAGAATATTGTTATTCTTGTAATTAGCTTATTATAAATAATCATCATATTGTGGAAGTAGTATTTACATTATAAATTATAATTAGGAACACAGGTTTCTACTACGCATTACAAATATAATGCTTTATATTAATGCATAAAATTAAATAGTTGTACCAATTTCTAGAAATACTTGTATTCTTTAGCCTATTTTGTTTGTTGTATGTAATACACCTACTATTTTTAATATACACTATTGTGGACTTATTTTACTATAATGTTACATAAAACAACATAAGAGTAGTACTACCTGTAGTCAACATAAAATCAGTAGCAAAATAAGGTCTTATAGGTCTATTTGATAGGAAAATACATAATGTTATTATTTCAGTTTTTTTTGTTCGTGTTTATGTCACTAACAATACATATGTCAAATCTTCATTTCTCTTGTAAACTACAAATGTAGTTAAAAAGTGATTAAAGTTTGTATACGTTAGTGAAATTAATCATGCCACCATTCCCCTACAATGCAAAATTTATCTTAGCAATAGTCTTCAGTTGTTACTAATCATAAGTATCCTCAAGTTAAATTAAAATGAATATTTATTTTATTTTAATGTTGTTTTTGGCCACATATTGTACCCGTCTCACTTGTTAATTTGCGTATACATACAGTGATGTTCACTTGAATAGACTCAATTAAAAATATATTAGTTCGGATAAATAGAAAAAAATGTTGTCTAATATTTGTACATTAAAAGTTAGATACGTATACAATACGAATTATTTGATAGCATTGGTTTCTATAGCTGCAAATATTTTTGTGTGTAGTGCTTTTTGATCGTTTAGGAAACTGTTCACATGAATAATTTAATTTGTTTAATCGCGCTCAGTTAATGTTTCATCGTAAGCCAGCGAAGAAGCGTCGTTTAGCAATAGTTCTATAATTCTTATATGCTGAGTCGGAATGTACAGGTTAACCTCTTGCGATCGGAAGCCGGTATATTCCCAGTACGCGTATTAGTCGCTTGAAACAATTCGATTTATCTTATCACGCTCTCACTAGATCTATTTTAAATAACTTTGATGACGGTTATTTATTGTTATATAAAAAATAAATATAACTTTGCTAGATATTCAGTTTATCCGTAGCGTGAACGCGTCAGCTCGTCAAGTTAACAATGAAGAATACAGTATACCATAGAAATCGTTTTGGTTTTTACATTTTCACTTTACTTCTGTTTTTTACACTATCTTTATGAAGTACATATTTTGTCATAATATTACATGTATTATACATGTACTATACATATTCCAAAAAGATACATGACTGGAAATTTTTTCAAATGTTTTTGCTGCAACTCTGAATTAAAAAGAATTCAAAATGCTAACAATGCCGATTTTTTTATTAAAGTTGTATATTTTTACAGTTTAGTAGCTTGTTATGATTGCTGATTTGTAATTTTTTTATGAGTTTTCATACATATGTAAAACTAGGTAAGAAAACGCCGCGTACGTTACATATAATGAATTACCAAAGAACGAAAATTTCAGTTTCTATAATTTTCATCCTACCTTTATGAGAATAGTACTAGTGAATTGGTGAAGTCCTCCCGATGAAAATGAGTCCAAACATGATATAAATTGGACTGAACTTAAATTAATTTTCCCGTTGCGTTGCGACGTTCTTATTAAACATGCAAATAGTATGTCTCGTATTCGCTATTTGAGATATTTAAATTGATTACTGTTATTTATTTGTTTCTAGTTAACTTCGAACCATTGCGTTTAGTCGAAAATTTTTCACCAGGGGTTGTAGACGTTACAGCAGTGATAATATTTGCACACTCCTTTTCACGTTCTGTACTTTTAGTTTTGGTATTTTCCGCCTTATATACATAGATTTATTTACGTTTTATTATTTATTAAATTTAAATGAAATTTTTCAAATTTTATTCAATTGCAAAAAATATAGTCTCCGTATATTAGATTTGTGATTTAACTAGTAACTTTTTTGTATAGATTTTTCTGAATTGAACATTAGTAATTTACCATATGAGATTAACCCTCGTATACTTCTCAGAAATAGTAACACAAAAGACCCTCGGGTATGATATTTCACCCATTTTTTTCTTTACACTCCAATTAATGTTATTATTAACCTATTATACTGTATTTCATAAAAAGTTAGTTACATTTATTAACTTATCCTTTATATTTTGCAATTATTACATATATAAATAGCATTTTTATGTTCGCCACATACATACCACTTATACCCACAGTATAGGCCTGTGACAGTGTTGCTCATAGAAACACTGAAGCGAAATTTTCGAAACGAAAATTTTATACCCAATGATATCTTTACATATCGAGTGATCGTGACAAAATTTTACAATATAAATATAATTCTTACAAAATAAAAACATGTGCATGAAAAGCACTATGTAATAACTTATTTTCACCAGAGTATCTAATGTATTTTACAAGTGAACAATATTCGGGTGAAATATCATCCAAGGAACTTTTCCGTTACTTTTTTTTTTACAACATTCTTGTTATATATAAAACGTTAACTACTTGTGCTTTACATACAACTCTATATTTCAGACAAATACATCAAGTTATAACATATTTAGAAAGAAATCAAGCATATTACAGCGTCTGAAAATAGAAAATGGGTGAATTTTCACCCGAGGAGCGTATGAGGGTTAAAAATAAACACTGTTAATATTTCAATGTCTATTAATGCATTTCAGCATCATCTGGGTATTAATTATATGTTGCCTCTATGTAACGAGTATCTTTTATGGACTTGCAATATTACAATATGTCAGCGTGGTGTTAGTGAATCTAAATGCTATAAGCGATACATTTAATCCAGCCTACGAAACGAAAGACCCTTGTGCCATTTGCAGCAACAATAGTTGTAACAGGCATAAATTGTTACCACATTCGACTAAAGTCAAAATACCAAAGGATGTTGACCAAGCATTGCAATACGTAATGAACTCATGTTTACATTATATATGTACATTTTTAATTTTAATCATTTGACTACGGAGGGGAACAATATCGTTGTTTCACGATTTGCTCAATTGTCGGCGCGAAATTCAAACAACCAGATTATACGTGTATATAATACATGGTGTTTTAATAACATTCTATATCAATGTAAATTGTGTGCTTATGCTTTTCATATTCTATCTGTGCAAATATTATTTTATACTAATTTGTTTCTACACACCAAAAATAATAATAAAACATGCTTGTATAGACATTAGATAATTTAAATGTTATTTGTGGAAAAAGTATTCGAATATGATAAAATCGAATGGTAATTACTTGTGATATTTGCAAACATAGAAAAGTCTTGCATTTCATGTTTCATTTTACTGTAATTTGGCCATCACCAAAACGACATGCGTAGTCAAATGGTTAAAGTAAGTATTTTAACTCATATCAGAACTCGCACCTTTTTCTACAATGTGAGAAACTTCACACCACCTTATTTTCTGACAAATTATTATTGATTCTTACATTGTTTACTTACCAAAATTTTGCTAACAAAATGATATTAAACGGGAAATTAAACCCAAGTGCCCTTGTGTCACTTAATGGCAGAATTGGGTATTATCCGAATAAAATCTTATTAAATAAAATTTCGAATAAATTTTTTCAATAAAATTTGAGCTGAAATTTATCATTTTTTATCATTTGTGTTACAACACCAAATAGAATTTGCAAAACCCAGAATTATTGCAAGGACCACGGGGTACTTCTCAAGAAAATGCAAGGAAGCCTTAAAAAAAGGAAACACCCAAATAACATTACCAGAGATAGTGGATACCATCTTAACCCTATACCGAACAAGCTCCTCCCGGTTTTCTAATTGTACAGCTGATCAATTAAAGCACCTCATTAGTAGCCAATGATCTGTGGCAGCAGCACGCCACACTACTCAATAAACTCCTATCACCAATCTATAAACCCAAATCCAAAACGACACGTGACATTATCAATGTTGTTTCGACGCGATCCTTTAACTTTATTTTATTATTCTCAGTGTATCGCGTCTCTCACACGCCAAATTAATCTTGTGTGAGTGTCGTTAATGTTTGAGTATGAATGTGTAAGTATGAACTATGTTTAACGTGAACTGTTTTATTGATCTTTTTGGAATTTTTGTGGACATCGAGGCGCGTTGGGGCCTTTCTTACAGTTTTATCTTAAAACTATGGTGAGCGGGTGAAAATAGGAATCCTTCCTCGTCCTGCGCTGTCCTTCGTGAGTAGGGGATGCGCAGCTCACCCTGGATTTCCCTGGTCGATGGGGTGGCGGTATGGTATCGCGGCGAGAGTGTGAGGCCCTGAAAAAGATTAGTTCAAACAGGACTTATCTGTGTGCACCTGTGTGAAGTGGTTTTACGACACGTCAATTGCTATTGAAAGAAATGTACGGACACCAGGAAGGCGTACGGCACGCAAAAGCGTCGAGTTTCTGCGTCCACAAAACACTTTCTGGTCCTCAACATCGTTTCGAACGGAAAAGTAAAACACAAAAGAATTGAAATTAGAAGCCCTCAAAAATAGCAGGCCTGGTCGTCCGTGTCATAAAGTGAAACTCTAAACTCTAAATTATGTATATACATATATGACGGAAAAGTAAAACACAAAAGAATTGAAATTAGAAGCCCTCAAAAATAGCAGGCCTGGTCGTCTGTGTCATAAAGTGAAACTCTAAACTCTAAATTATGTATATACATATATCCACAAGAAAACGAGCAAACTGAAATCAGCGAGAGGCTGTATTGGAAATGGGTGATTGAAATAAAATTGGCTTTGTATAACTGCTAATATTCAATTTATTCTACGACTCTGAAGAAATGTCTTTACTGTTTGAAATGCTCTATGTCTCTGGACACCCAAAAAGAGAAAGCTTTTTGTCCTCACTCGATTATTTCTACAGGGTGTTCTTAGAAATAATCCAACAGGCTGGATAGTATGAAAAGAGAAAAAAAATTATTTCTGATTTTTTTTTTAAAGGTGGTGTCACTCAAAGTGCTGTTTACAAAAGCCACCCCCAAAAAATAAATTATTTTTCTTTCTACCCTTAATAATTGATTTATAATTCTAAAAGAAAGTATCTCGAGTAAAGCTAGTCTATAGCTCTTTTACATTTTTTTTTCTTCATCTAAATATCTTAAGTAACAACTGAGAAAATAAATAAAGTTTAGGGTTTTCACCCCCATATTACTACCTTCAAACGAAGAGGTAGAGATCTGAAATTTTGCAGAATGGTTTTTCAGGCGAAGAACATTTCAAAGAATTTCATTCCTCCACCAACTTTGGTGTCCTACACTCAAGATATCATAGTATTTCGTGGTCTTTGTAATTCTACAAAGGAGATACTCCAATCTGCGAGTTCTGATGGGTTAACAGTGTTCCTTTTAAACAGAATGCCTCATACAACTTTAAAAGTTGCTTTTTGTTTTTTTGTTTGTTCATCTTTTCAAATGAGGAAGTATTAATACTGCTGCATTACTTAAACGCAGCACAGAACTTTATTACATGAAAATTTTCCGATTTAAATAGAGTGTCGATTAAGTTTCGAGTATAATTTATTTAGAAATTTTATTTTGATAATTAGACAGATAATGCCATCTCCCTCAAAATACATAGTCCTCTTGAAACTATGCACAAGTAACATTCCTGATGTCTGTTTTAATACCTACGCTGCATTACTATGATTTTCCGAAAATGCGTTCGTCTATGTCTCCTTTTAGTCGAAGAAATAAAAGAAAAGTCACGGGAAGGTAAATCGGACGAATATGAGGGACGCTTGAACCTATTGCGAGAGCATTGTCGTGATACAAAATCCACGACCAAGTTAATTTCAGGTCGAATTTCATTCTCTTACAAAACCTTTCCCAAAATTCGAGATAAAATTGTCAATTGACAGTTTTATCAGGTGAAACAAAGTCATCGTGGACAATTTCTTTCTGATAAAAAAACAAAAAAATAACTAATAAACATGAGATCTCGAGACTTCATTGACACTTCTGGTATTATAGTGCATTAATTGGAAAAAATATTCCGAGTCGTAACCTTCCCTTGTAACAAATTTATATACAATTAATGAAGCTCTGTGACGTTTAATAAATGCAATTCTCCTGAAGGGTCTAGCAAGGATAAAGGAGTGAAACCAAAGGAGTTTAAACCAAATTCGACTTAAGACTTGAACTTTCAAAATTGTTGCATACCACTAAATTAGGGAAAATAGTGTAAAAACTGATGATCCAAATTTACCCTGTAGTAACTACGCCCCAGGTCAAGCTGAAGGGTTGAAACTGGGCATTGTTTCCTTTCGGTAAGCTATCGAATGGGTGGATCGCAAGTTCAGTTTGGTTTAAAAGCACCTTTGATCCCCTTATCCTGCTGGATCCTTTACGTTTTAATTCTCTCTGCTTGCATTAACAATCCTAGAAGAAAATGTGTTTGTAATTCATGAAATATAGAAATATATGACTTCTTTCCACAGCTTCTCGACGATCTATTGCAGAAGTATGTTTGTGCATGGTATTCAGATTTTTCGACGAACGAAGCGTTCGTGCAACAACTTCGTTTAACTACAGTGACAGCAACCAAAAACGTGACAGTCCGGCTGCTTCGTACAGACGTAGCAAGTGTTGTGTTTCATCGTTTAATACCGTTGATTTTACAACATGCTCAGGACTGGAAAGCGTTGCGCTCGAACATACAAAATACGTCCGACAAGTCTCAGTTTGGGAACAAACTGATCGATTACTTTGGCCGTGAGATTCATCCGGCGAGTTACTCTCGCAAGGCTGAGTTAAATTATCTCAGAGGAGTGGTTACTGTGGTTATACCACACTTACTCCCTGCTATACATATATCTACCAATAACAAGGTGAGTCTGTTGTAAATGTTCACAAAATTGTAAAAATTCACAAACTCGTGACCCTCCCTCCGTTGTTCCCATTTGGTGACCTTCGTTGTTTTTGAGAATATGGAGAGCTCGTTTAACCTCTTGCCGTATAGTAACGAGTCAGACTCGTGCCACAGATTTTGGTCAAGATCTGACAGAAACAGTTGTATTAGTAGGAAAAATTAATTTTAATTCGAATTTTCGATATAATTTATAAAACTGAAGATAGTCAAATTTAATTGATCTATAATACATTAGCTTCTCTTACTTAACATAGTACTAAAATAGGAAATAGTTGACGCTTAGATGCATACACAGGAAAATAAATCATACGTCAAGAGGTTAAGGGGAGAACACCCCCAATCGACGAATCGAAGAAAATCGATTTCTTTTTCTTGCATAAATCGATAGTTTTATATCTTGAGAATATGTTCCTCAAAATTTCGTTTCGTTACGTTGATTGGGTCATACGTTACTACACCAAAATAATTTCCGACTTGATTTTGGGTCAAATTGACCCAATTTCTCCGATTGACCCGATTGAAAGAAATCGCTCATATATTCGTATCATTTTGTAATCAATAATCGTAAGTAATCGTTCTTTATGCATGTGTCACGTGTTCTTGTATTGTCACGTAACAAGAGGATGTTTTATTTTCAGGTTATACTTCGGGAAATTTTAGCAAATTGGATTCTGTTACCAGCAGTCGATGCAATCGCTGATCCAGATAATATAAATGCATTGGTAATGTTATCGACCCATGGCAGTTCAGTTTCTAATCACGTGGATACGGTGAACGTACCAATGCTGCAATATTGGATAACGACTCCGTTGGTAGTGAAAACCACGCAAGATTATCTAAGACCTTCGTTGGATGAAATTTTGGCCGATCCTCGACTGTTGTATATGTTCATGCAACATATCAAAGAGTCTGGCCCCATGAATCTTTTTCAGTTTTGTTTAGATATTGGTAAATATTTAGTACATACGCACAATAAAGATATTGACAACACAGAGAACAAGTGACGAGAAACGGAACATCTACATAAATATTTCGTGTTCCTCTGTTGATAGATAAATAACTAAACCTTATTTTTCTTTATCACGATGGAAAACATTCGCCCCGTCGAAGAGTTCTTTCCGTTTCCGTTATCAATATTTTTCATACCTATGTCTTCGATACTATTCGATCCGGCATCATGATTTACGGACTAGTATCGATTCGATATCGGTCTGATCACTACCGCGTGTACTCCTAGCCTAGATCTTCCACCTTAATGGCTCTCCTCCCCACCCGATAACTCCTCCTCGCTCTTCTTCCGGGATTGTTTCTCTCCCGCTTCCGCTCTGCGGCTCCTTCGCGTCATAACGTCTTCGCAGGAAACCTCGGCTTTCGACAATCTAAGCAATAGATGCGCTCTTTTTTTAGGCCACCCACGCGATACTATAACAGTTACAGCGAAACTAAAATTTGATCGATGCCCTGTATGCTTGCCTTTTTTCAGATGATCTTAACACACGTATGTTAAATCCAGAGATGAATTCAGTCGCTGAAATCAGTTTACATACAGATATTCAGAATATGTATGCAACATACTTAAATCCTGAAGGACCAGAATATATAAATTTACCAGAAGATATATCAATGGGTATACGACAAAGTAAGCACGCAGTATTTCAGAGTTTTACTAATAAGACTCTGCACGATATATTTGTTTCCTTTCGTTGTAACGGCGTGGAATAGAAATAGTAAACTGAAATATAGAACTGTGAATTTTATATGAAATTTCTGTTTATTGCTTCATTTATGCTTTTTACTGTATGCATATATGATATTCAGATTTTGCATTGTACGTTATATGTTTCTAGTTCTCGATAAAGGTCCGAAGAAAATTCAAGAGATGAGGACCTCGCGAGCATTTTATCAAGCACATCAAGAAGCACATGCTCTATTAGAATCTACTTGTTTACCATCTTTCCATCATAGTTACCAAGTAAGCAAATCGAAGATTGACTTTCATTTTACATTTACACATTTCTTTAATAATCCTTATCTGCTTTTACAGTTGTACGACTTGTTATGTGGACAACCAGTTCCAAATCGTGTTAAACAGTCTTCTCGTATGAGGTGAGTAATTCTATATGTGTTTACATATACTGAATTCCATTATAAATGTAGATATTTACGGATTTCTACACTTGTAGAAGATAATCGAAGAAATAGATTTCATACACAGAGTGATTCACCTGAAATTGCTCGTAAACTATTAGCTGTTCAAAATAGTGTTTGAAGCAGAAGTTGCATGATTTCAAGGGAGACATATGTTACAATAATTATTTTTTTCTACGTTGTTTTTATGTATAAAGTTTTGAAGATCACCGTGATCTTTTTAAATGGAACACACCCTATAGTTTCTTTCCGGAAATTAAGAGAGCATTAAACGCCGAGTAAATAAATATTAAGGTGTAATATGTCTAAAATGAGTATTTATTGAGATATTTACAATAGAAGTTCTATTCTATTGAAATCGAATTTACAGAAAAACACGCAGAAGTATATTTCTCTATCCGTAAATTTGATTTCAATAGAATAGAACTTCTATCGTGTTAATATTAATTTACTCAACTTTTAACGCTCTCTTAATTTCTTGTGACTTTCAAAACTTTATGTATAAAAGCAGTGTAGAAAGAAATAATTATTGTTACATATGATCTCCTTGAAATCATGCAACTTTTATTTCACACGCTATTTCGTACAGCAGTTTACGAGCAATTTCAAGACGTCAAGTTAGGTGAATCATCCTGTATTTCAATTTTAATAAAAGTAATATGTACTTGGTGGAATAGCTTCAAGCCATTTAAATTTCCTCTAAAACTTTTCTCGCACCATCTCATAACTAGGGAAGCAAATGAGGAGAAGTGCTAAAAAACATATTTACACACGTTCACTCTATTAATTCTAATTACCTTTTCTAATCTGTAAAACATGTTGCAACAATATATATAATTTTTATTTGTAGTGTTACTAGTGCATCTGGCACTCTACTATCAAAGACTGGAAATCACTTTATGAAGATCGACGACGTTTTAAGGACATCTACAATGGACGGTATAGCTTATCAAGGCATGTATCGAGGCGAAGAGATCGATTCTCGTTCCTACAATGAGATGAAATGTACCGATGACAGTTTTCATCGAGATCTAACGACGTGGCGGGTTAGCATTCCACAGATTGAAACAGGAGATAATCAGATTTTATACGTGATTACTGTGCACAACGAGGGAAAATCCTGGACCGTTTTACGTCGCGATCAAGATTTTTATGTCCTGCGAACACGATTAGCAGAGTTTCACGGTGACAAGGAATTAAGTGATTCGCCGTTACCATCGAGAAAAAATCCACATTTATCTTGCGCTATTAATAAACAACGATACGAAGATTTTTTGGAGAAATTATTATCGAAGCCGGTGCTCAGAAGTAGCGAACTTCTATACAACTTCTTGACAATGCCAAATTTGAAGCCTTACTTCACGAATTATAGTACTCCGGATATTGGTATATTGTACCAAAGTGTGGCGTACAAATTGCGAAAGGAGAAAGGGCAAAACTTGGATAAATTCATGTCGGTGTTTCTGGCCTCGACCAATGTGAAAAGTGATTACACTGATATCGGGATCGAACCATCAGACGAGCCAAGTGCGAGTGAAACAGAAAGAAAAGGGCGACGCGATCTTCTGTGCGGAGTGTTTGGAGACAATCTTCATTTAGATCTTAATTTTCGGACCCTGCCTTCTTCTTCATTGGAACGCTCCCACGTTAAGGGTGCTTGTTTCTGTATCGCAGATGCTGGTAGGTTTTTTCACCTTTCAATTTTTTTTAAGTCATTACTCTGCGTCAATGTTTTTCTATTATCTTTCTATTCGCTTGAATTCGGTATAAGAAATCAGTCCATTTCTTTTTCTATTTTCTGTTAACGTGTAGGTTTTCTCACCTTTCAATTTTTTTCAAGTCATTACTCTGCGTCAATGTTTTTCTATTATCTTTCTATTCGCTTGAATTTGGTATAAGAAATCAGTCCATTTCTTTTTCTATTTTCTGTTAACGTAGATGTTCTAGAGTATTCTGCTGAAAGAATTTTCGAGAAATTCCAAATGTTAACACTTACCGACCGGTAGCCTATTAATCTGCCTTTTGCCGCCAACGCTTACCGACCGGTAGCCTGCTAATCGGTTTTTTTTCCGCTAACGCTTTTCGACTGATAGCCTATTAATCGGTCAAAGTTTGATTTAACATTTCTATAGGTATAAGAAAAAGTGCATATATTCCCGCGCGATAACCTAGAGTCCAAACAGAGCCGGTGTTAGCGATGTGTCTGTGGCCGAGTGAGCGGTCGGAAGTGCGTAGGATGTACAACCGCTACCGGTCGGTAAAGTGTTAATAAAGTTACACAGGTTTGAAGTCAAGCACGCAGATAGCAAATTGTTCGCTATATAAATTATACGAAAATCTTTAAACCCGTTTTTCTCGAAATTATGTTTTTTAAACTGGTTGATCTGATTTCTCAGAAACGAATTAGCTGATTAACTTCAAATTATATGTACATTTTCTATACACCTCTCTTTATCAGTATCTACGTTTACGGTTTCAGTGGACAGGTTACTGAACGTGCCAGCAACAATTGCACGGGTTTTCTGGATGTTTGCTTCGACGTCCCGTGCAAAAATGGACCCGTATATTAACATTCTATTGTACAATGCTTTGGCGAAACTTCTAAGCGGCGGTCGTGCGGCCATTGTGGTGAAGCTTTTACACGCAAAAGTCATGGGTGATAAGAGTCGTACGAAAGACACGAATTTTCAAGCAAATCGTCGAAATTACTACGTAAGCGCGAAAAAAGGATTATATGGTTTATTACCGTATTGGCTAATAGGATTTTACAAACCATGGACTGAATTAATGGATTCCATTTTAGATGCGTTACAAAATGCACCGCTCAATAAACATCTTGCGTATGTCCTTCTGGATCAGATTTTGATAAATCTGTTCCCAGAACTTACAACTTGATTCGTATGAAAATATCGATTGTACAATAATACAAAGTAAAATGAATATCTTTAGTGAAACTATTGCTTCTCATACAAGGTGTCGTGTAACTGGTGGTACAAGCGGACAAACGCGATTCTACGTGAAAAACTAAATGAAAAATATAGAATAAAATTTGTTCATAAGAAGCTTACTTTTCGAGAAAATTGAATTTAAAAATTCCCTATAAACTTTTGCTTCTGCTCATACTTTTACGTTGATAAATAGCGGTTATGTCACATTTCGCAAAGAAATAACCGTACAGGCTTTCACACAATTAAAGTATCGAAATATCGTATCATCAGTCCATGACTCTCCAATTTAAAGAGCAAGGATTTGAATGCGTTAACAAACGATACTTTCAACAATTCGTTTAGTAACGTAAATTTAAATTAGGGAAATCGTTAATAAATGTATTATCAAAACTTATCACGACATTAGTATCGTTTGTTAGTATAAACTTAAAGCCGAGATCACGCGTGCTCGACGAATTTTTAAATTCAATTTTCTAGATAACTAAACCTCTTATGAAAAAATTTTATTCTATATTTTTCATTCAGTTTTTCATGTAGCATCGCCACTTTTTCGCTTGTACCACCAGTTACACTACACCCTGTATAACCGAAACAACAAAACCAGCTATGAAATGACAAAATGTATTTCTGCAAAAAAGTTTTTTTTGCATGTAATAAATAAATAATTCATTAAACGCGTAGTGTGCAGAGTCTAAAAAATATTTGCTACAGTATTCATAGCTATAGGTTTATAAAAGAAACCCATCAAATTTACCTTAAGTGTGATTTGTAATTTCAAGACTCGATAAAATTTGCAGTTAATTTTTTATACACTGTACATTAGACATGAAAAATTT
>NW_017100181.1:1207097-1236558 GCF_001263275.1 Habropoda laboriosa | reverse complement strand
TTTAAATATTAAAAGTTAATAATATTGTTTAAGTAATCGTGTAAAATAAAAGTGTTTTAAGGAAAGAAACACTTAAGAATTATGCATGCATAATGTAGTACATGAGATTGAACGAGTAAAATGATATTTTTTGTTTGAAATACTCGTTCTCACTTTTTATAATTAATAATATACTACCTAGTATATAAGATTCAAATGATTGTAACTTTAAAATATAATTTAACCTTTTAGAACTTTAATTTGTTAAGAATGTATCATTTTCCTCTATATTTCTTTGTTGAAAGTCTTTTGAATAGAATCTCACTAAAATGTCTTATTTATATTGTATCACTGCTATCATAAATTTAAATTAATATTAAGTTAACTGAAAAATAAACATATACAATAATTCTTATGGGAGTATTTAGTTTTTAACGTTAAGAAATCAATTTTTTTGTGCATTTTCTGTTAGCATTATATGTTAAAAAACACAAGTTAATGTCTCTGTTATAGTTAAATTTTGAGAAAATATTGATATAACAGTTTCTGCTCAGAATCAACGTTTGATTTAACTGGTAAACTTGTATTCACTTGTACCAAATAAGGCCAAATACAGTAAATTAAATACAGTTTATTAAACCTCTGATAATGAAACTCATACCTCAACTCAAAGCAAAATTCTTTTTCGAACAGGAGAAAGTTGAACTCTTATGTGAGCTCGAAATATTTACCTAAATCGATCATCGAAAAAACGTACAACTCCCTAAACGCAGACCACACAGGTGGACATTGTTAAATAGATTTTATTCCTACCCTGAACCTTATCAGTACTCTCGGTACTTTTTATCTCGTCAGAATTGGCAACAATAGGCTTTGAGAACTGATCTCTACGATCAAGAACGCCCAGGCAATTTATTTTCATTTTATTTAGTAAGGAAAACCGCGAATTTATTACAATTTAACAAAATTTCGCTGGAACACTGTTGATACTCTAATAATGGGAGGGCGTTTGCACCATTAGTGCAGTAGAGTCCATCCAGTTCTTCTTTGACCTCTTGGTAGTTCAGCTTCAACATGCACATGCACACACATATCTAACCAAGCACCAAACCCTCAAAAAATTCACTCACAATTCGCAGATTAAGCAGCTGGGCTCTGCAACGTAGATTTGGCTGCCTGGCTGCATTGCCTCCTTCCTTCCAGTCAGATCGTCATCCTTCCTTCCTTCCTGCCTTCCTCCCAGTTCCGATCGACTTTGCAAGACCCACAAAGACGCGACGCGACGTGATAAATTCTCGTATCGATCGAAAGTAAATGGGAAAATTGACTGTAAATTGAATTAACAGTTCTTCTTTGACCTCTTGGTAGTTCAGCTTCAACATGCACATGCACACACATATCTAACCAAGCACCAAACCCTCAAAAAATTCACTCACAATTCGCAGATTAAGCAGCTGGGCTCTGCAACGTAGATTTGGCTGCCTGGCTGCATTGCCTCCTTCCTTCCACTCAGATCGTCATCCTTCCTTCCTCCCTGCCTTCCTCCCAGTTCCGATCGACTTTGCAAGACCCACAAACTCACAAAGTGTGAGTCACTGTGGAATGGACGACGCGAAAAGTACTTCGAAACGCGATTTATTTCAGTTTTATTCAGAAAGGGAGAAACCGCGACTTTGTATTATTTTCAGTATTATTATTGAACTAAACCTTCGCAGAACGCGAGTGAAAAATTGAAAAATTCAAAGGAAAAAACGCGAATTCGTATCTTTTTCGATTCTAGAATATAAGAAAATTTGAATAAAATACGCGACGAGAATTAGGAGAAAGTATGTTAAACGCGTAAAATATTAAATAATAAGCGAACAAGGTATGAAGCTATTATTTCAGTACGCGATGCAACGACTCTAGTGTTTACTAAAATTCAAAAATTCTCGTATAAATTCCGAAAATAGATTATTAATTACGGTAAACTACTGAGACGGTTTAATTTAGGGTAGGCATAGTGCCCGAGTGTAGTGCACTCGTTCCAAATCAGCTCACAATATACAATAATAAATCAACTAACTACTTAACATGCAATTCATGCAAATTCCTTGGATGGTAAATTATTAGTAAACAAAATTAAATATCAGAGAAAATATATGAAAAATACTGAAAGAAAAATTTCAAATCAATTTCAATTGCTGTAACGAAAAAGCAACCTCTCAAAGTCATTTCAATATCCTATTCGACAAGTCTGAAGAACAACGATGACTAAAATTCAAATGTTTATTTCCCTAAACCTTCAAAATAATTTCGAAATATTTTATTCGAAGCGGAGTATTCCAAGTCAGTATCGATAATTGAAGAAATTATTTGATTGTATTTAAAAGAACCGAAAGGAGAATATTTAAAGTCTGATATTAAATGTCTAGCAAGTACCAGTAATTGGTAAAATGATTTATATTTGTTTTAAAAGGAAAATTTCTAATAGGTATTAGTTAAAATGAATTGTTATTCAGTCTACTGTATTGAAATTCTAATTGATTCTAATGTATACAAGTGTTACAAGAAGGCTGAGTGTGTACAGGGTGGACACTGACTCTAGTATTTACTAAAATTCAAAAATTCTCGTATAAATTCCGAAAATAGATTATTAATTACGGTAAACTACTGAGACGGTTTAATTAAGGGTGGGCATGGTGCTGCTTTAGTTTGAAATGATTTATAAACACATAATTAACAGAGGAAAAACCGTGAAACGGCAAAACGTCTACATTCTAATTGTTATAACATGTAAACAGAACTTTAAATTTAGTGTAAACAGAAAAAATATATAATACAATTTATTTCACGGTATTGCAACAAATAAACGTTGAATCAATATTTAATTCGTATAAAAACAATTATTTAACGTAATAATTTTACCTTCACTATGGCTATTTTTAATCTACGACCACAGGTCAACCTGATTTCTAATCCTTACGAACTTTAAATTCAGTCTAAACTGAGAAAATATATAATACAATTTATTTCACGGTATTGCAACAAACAAACGTTGAATAGATTCTTAATTCGTATAGAAACATTTATTTAAAATAATAATTTCACCTTCACTATGGCTATTTTAAATTTACGACCAAGGGTCAACCTGATTTTTAATCCTCCGAACTTGATTTCACAACGAGAAAGTAATAAGATCGTTGAAACGTACTTATTTGTCAAAGAAACTTGCAAAAATGTATAAATAATAATATGTAATGTTTTAACAAATTTTTGGAAGTATAAATTAATAATAAAATTGTGAAAATTAATAAATTATACGTTATTATAACATTAATAGAATTATGACTAAACCGAAGTTCGAAGTCGAGTATTTAAAGTCTGATATTACGTGCCTAGCGAGTGCCGGTAATTGTTAAAATTTGTTTAATAATTAGTAATAGAAATTCTAATTGATTCTAATGTATACAAGTGTTACAAGAAGGCTGAGTGTGTACAGGGTGGACATAGACTAGCTAGTAGCCCCCGACCACTCTATTCACATCTCAGAACCTTCAGGTCAAAATACGCCGCGAAGTGTCTAGGGCCCAGTATAAAGGGTAAATGATTTCGCGGGACATCGGCGGGTCCTTATATACCTGCGGTACCCTCTCCCCAAAGTCATTAGCAAAATCGTCGGTTAGGTCAGGCGGGAAATTTTCGCGGGAGATTTTCGCGGGAGATTTCCGATATCGTAACACGGTATAATTTATCAATTTTCACAATTTTATTAAAAATTTATACTTCCGACAATTTGTTATAACATTGCATATAACAATTTATACGTTTTTACAATATTCTTCAATGGAAACATAGGTTTTAGCGTTCTCGTTACTTACTCGTGGTTAAATTAATTTCGTAGGGATTAAAAATCAGGTTGACCTGTGGTCGTAGATTAAAAATAACCATAGTACAGCTAAATTTATCGTGTTAAATAATTCTTCTTACACGAATGAAAAATGTATTCAACGTTTGCTTGTTACAATACCATGAAATAAATTATTTGTGCAGTTCTGTGCATTTTCTGTGCAGTTCAACCTAATTTACTTAAATTTACATTGCGAGACAGTATACTGTAACAAGTAGTAACAAGCAAACGTTGAATAAATTCCTAATTCGTATTAAAAAAATTATTTAACACAATAATTTCAGCTTTATTATGATTATTCTTGATAAATGACCACAGGTCAACTTGATTTTTAATCGTTATAATCTTTAAATTCAGTGTGAATAGAGAAAATGTGTAATATAATTCATTTCACGATATTATAACAAACAAACGTTGAATACATTTTTGATTCGTAGGAAAAGAATTATTTAACACGATAATTTTAGCTGTACTATCACTATTTTTAATCTACGACCACAGGTCAACCTGATTTTTAATCCCTACGAAATTAATTTAACCACGAGTAAGTAACGAGAACGCTAAAACCTATGTTTCCATTGAAGAATATTGTAAAAACGTATAAATTGTTATATGCAATGTTATAACAAATTGTCGGAAGTATAAATTTATAACAAAATTGTGAAAATTGATAAATTATACCGTGTTACGATATCGGAAATCTCCCGCGAAAATCTCCCGCGAAAATTTCCCGCCTGACCTAACGGACGATTAGCGATACTCACTTGGAATACTCCGCTTCGATTAAAATATTTCGAAATTATTTTGAAGGTTTAGGGAAATAAACATTTGAATTTTAGTCATCGTTGTTCTTCAGACTTGTCGAATAGGATATTGAAATTACTTTGAGAGGTTGCTTTTTCGTAATAGCTATTGAAATTAATTTGAAATTTTTCTTTCAGTATCCTTGTGGAACTTGTAACGAATGCTGCTCCTAATTCTTATCACTTGCTGTAAAATTATTAGTTTTTGCATTTTAACAAAGTGAATTAATATTCCTATTTCTTATAAAATTATTAATCGCTAAAACCTATGTTTCCATTGAAGAATATTGTAAAAACGTATAAATTGTTATATGCAATGTTATAACAAATTGTCGGAAGTATAAATTTTTAATAAAATTGTGAAAATTGATAAATTATACCGTGTTACGATATCGGAAATCTCCCGCGAAAATCTCCCGCGAAAATTTCCCGCCTGACCTAACCGACGATTTTGCTAATGACTTTGGGGAGAGGGTACCGCAGGTATATAAGGACCCGCCGATGTCCCGCGAAATCATTTACCCTTTATACTGGGCCCTAGACACTTCGCGGCGTATTTTGACCTGAAGGTTCTGAGATGTGAATAGAGTGGTCGGGGGCTACTAGCTAGTCTATGTCCACCCTGTACACACTCAGCCTTCTTGTAACACTTGTATACATTAGAATCAATTAGAATTTCTATTACTAATTATTAAACAAATTTTAACAATTACCGGCACTCGCTAGGCACGTAATATCAGACTTTAAATACTCGACTTCGAACTTCGGTTTAGTCATAATTCTATTAATGTTATAATAACGTATAATTTATTAATTTTCACAATTTTATTATTAATTTATACTTCCAAAAATTTGTTAAAACATTACATATTATTATTTATACATTTTTGCAAGTTTCTTTGACAAATAAGTACGTTTCAACGATCTTATTACTTTCTCGTTGTGAAATCAAGTTCGGAGGATTAAAAATCAGGTTGACCCTTGGTCGTAAATTTAAAATAGCCATAGTGAAGGTGAAATTATTATTTTAAATAAATGTTTCTATACGAATTAAGAATCTATTCAACGTTTGTTTGTTGCAATACCGTGAAATAAATTGTATTATATATTTTCTCAGTTTAGACTGAATTTAAAGTTCGTAAGGATTAGAAATCAGGTTGACCTGTGGTCGTAGATTAAAAATAGCCATAGTGAAGGTAAAATTATTACGTTAAATAATTGTTTTTATACGAATTAAATATTTATTCAACGTTTATTTGTTGCAATACCGTGAAATAAATTGTATTATATATTTTCTCAGTTTAGACTGAATTTAAAGTTCGTAAGGATTAGATATCAGGTTGACCTGTGGTCGTAGATTTAAAATAGCCATAGTGAAGGTAAAATTATTACGTTAAATAATTGTTTTTATACGAATTAAATATTTATTCAACGTTTATTTGTTGCAATACCGTGAAATAAATTGTATTATATATTTTTTCTGTTTACACTAAATTTAAAGTTTTGTTTACATGTTATAACAATTAGAATGTTGACGTTTTGCCGTTTCACGGTTTTTCCTCTGTTAATTATGTGTTTATAAATCATTTCAAACTAAAGCAGCACCATGCCCACCCTTAATTAAACCGTCTCAGTAGTTTACCGTAATTAATAATCTATTTTCGGAATTTATACGAGAATTTTTGAATTTTAGTAAATACTAGAGTCAGTGCATCGCGTATTGAAATAATAGCTTCATCCCTAGTTCGTTTATTACTGAATATTTTTACGCGTTTAACTTATGCTTCTCCCTAATTCTCGTCGCGTATTTTATTCAAATTTTCTTATATTCTAGAATCGAAAAAGATACGAATTCGCGTTTTTTCTTTTGATTCTTTCAATTTTTCACTCGCGTTCTACGAAAGTTTAGTTCAATAATAATATTGAAAATGTTGTATACAACTCAATTTTGAAAAAACAAAAGAAAAATAGAATTTGCTTAGTTTGATTCTAAAGTACAGTATTAATAATGCAAAAAACCTCGCAGCAAAGCAATTTCTTTCTCCATACATCCACAAGAGGTGTAACCGTCCCTTTGTTGTTTGACCATTAAAGCAAGTGGATTGTTCTGAACGTTTTCTGATTATTTCTGATAAAACTTTTCGCGTTCAGCGTGAAAAATGCGTCGTGCGGCCTCTGTTTGTCCTTGTTACGTCTCCGCCTCCTGGCTGGTTATCATTTGCTTAAGTGGTTACGGATTGATGGTCGCTGGGATTGTAATGGCGTTTCGTGGAATTCGTTGGACAAAATTGATGGAAAATGGAATTAAAGGGTGCCAGTAGAATCGTATGAACGTGTTAGTCGTTACCGCAAGACGTACCAGGGACTTATTCGGTTCACGGTTCTTATTTCCGTCGTTTAGTATTCGACTATAGTTCACGACGTTAAAAAAATCGTTTGAAATTGAGAACTCGCAGCATGAAGAATAAAAGTCGCAGTATTTGCAAGCTGCATAAGAAGAAATCGGGAGTAGGTGTGTAAGATATAAGATTGTTTATGATTCAATTATTGCAATAAATATGAGTTAGAACGTATTTCTAATATTTTTGGGGAGAGATGGAATTTCTACTCACATTTACGAGATATTCTATAACTTCTACTGTTGCTTCCTTTCTTTATTAATTTTTCTTATTCAACATATCACGCTCAGTAAGCTTTGTTTTACTTTTCTAATATTCATCAGTTTATATAAAATTAAAAATACACGCAACTCGTCAATAATAAAACGATGTTGGAGAATTTAAAAATCAGAATTGTTAATAATTTATAAACGTATTCCACGTTGTTTGCCATTATTTAATATATTCCTTTTCATACATTCAGGTGCGCATAGTGTTACTACTTAAATATTAGAAAAAAAGATTTTGCAAATTTGAATGGTCCAACAAATGAATTATATATTTCCTATGTTGAGTATAACGAATCATTTTTGAAGACAAAAGAACACATGTACAAAGAATACATGTGTATATTAATTAATTCAAAAAATATCGTCTGATTAGATTTATATTAATTTCTTTTATAAAATCATGATATAAGTTGAATTATTCACACTGCTTTTTTATTATGAAGAACTTGTGCAGTGTGTTTCTAATGAACTTCTAAAGAAATACGCTTCGCACGCATCCACTTACATGTTTTTCTCCGACGTTATTCTTCATTATTGCATTTATTCCTTTGCTTTCGTGCTACTAAGATAAGATTGTAAATAAAATGAACGCCTGTAAACATTTTTACCCCAAAAAATATTCATGTTTCCATTACATCGAATTAGGAAGTCGGTCAACTTTCACGCAGACGGTAAAGAGATCTTTCCGTGTTTATTGTGAAAATACAGGATTGCACGGCTTTCGTTATATTGTTACAAGCAAAACGACATTTGATAAGACGATTTGGTTCACGGTGGGTTAGCTTCTGCTTATTATTCTCATCTCACTACTTAATCATAACAAAGATTGAAAATGTATTATATGTACGTATTTTTCAATGCGTAGATTTGCTTATCGGCCCTTGTCTTTTGCGTAATGCTCATGTTGCGTTTGTGGCATTATTTTTCAAACAATCCTACGGTAACGATAATCGACACGTCGAATCCCATAAGGGAATTGCATTTTCCAGGCATTACTATATGCAATAATAATAAAGTTTTCAAACCACATGCTGACAAAATTGCAGAAAAACTGTAAGTACCAAAAATTAACGATAAAATTCATTTATTCTCTATATCATTTTGTATTTTTACTTCCAACGACACTGCTGTTATTATCAAATGGTAAATAAATCTCGTATATTTTCAATAAGCAGATATTAAACATTTCTTTTACATAAATAACACTGTTTACAATCATTTTAAAATATCGTACTTTAGTACACTAATCTAGGTACGAAAAATCTGATTGGTCGATGGAAATTCTTCTACTTCACGTATACGGTAACTGTATCTAATATGGAACACCGCAATATCTCGGCAAATAAGTAACAAAATCAGTCGGTAATAGTGTGAGATATTTCATTAAAGACAAAAGGCAATCATATTGGAATTAGAGCTTCAGTTACAAGGCTGTCGTTGAATGCGAAATTGATTGTTGTTTGAAAATTTTTGAGAGGAGAGTTAAATAGAGAAAGTTTTTAGTGAAGATAAGGTAAAAAAAATAATATATTTGCACGATTTATCATTAGACATGTTTGTTTTCGAGTCTTCAAAAGAAATTTACCGTTAAATTTTTTTCTTCTTAGTATAATTATTATTTTTCTGTCGAAATACGTATGTACCCAATATGGAACATGTTCCACATTAATATTATATAGTATTATATTATATTTTTACCATTATAAGTGCATTGTATTATTGTACTACAATATATTACATAGTTTTATGCTATTATTATTATTATCGTTTATATAATAGACGGAAATTGTAACACTAAAAATTAAAAGAAAATCTTGGGACAAGGTTCCAAAAAAATGGAAAATACCTATTTTGTCAACTCGCCGCGGTTGATTTTTTTTACATTTCTTACCATGACTTCAAGACACTTAAACTTTTGCATAGTTAACTGTTAACGTACGAATATCTATTAATTTTGTCGTGTTTTAACGTTAGTTTCATTAAAAAAAAAGCATGTCTCTATGATTAGCAAGCTTTTAAAATCAGGTATTTCATATTAGATGCAGTTACTTTATATCTTCATATTTATTACGAATCGAAAAAGCTTGAAGTGTGAACAAGCAATCGTGTGCAACAATATGCATTTCGTAGAAACAGTTTCTTTTAATAGGCTGATAAATGGATTCGATAGTGACATGAGCAACAAGCTGTTCTCTTCCTTGATGAAACTGATACGACCAGATAAAATTGAAATCGATAATGCAACTGCTTCGTTGGCCCTTGACATCCTAGGTTACTCAGTGGATAGACTTATGCTTGAGGTGAATACATAATGTCTTCCTCAGAACTTGTTAACACTTTACCGACCGGTAGCGGTTGAACATCCTACGCACTTCCGACCGTTCACTCGGCCACAGATGCATCGCTGACACCGGTTCTGTTTAGACTCTACGCTATCGCACGAGAATATATGCGCTTTTTCTTATAGAAAATGTTAAATCAAACTTTGACCGATTAATAGGCTATCGGTCGGTAAGCGTCGGTGGTAAAAAAGCGATTAATAAGCTACCGGTCGGTAAGCGTTGACGGCAAAAAGCCGATTAATAGGCTACCAGTCGGTAAAGTGTTAACACGTTGAGTTTATTGTATATTGATAATGTGCGTCATCGATAAGCAGAGTTAAATAAAGCTCGTGTTGATATTCCTAAGAAAATCTACGAATTCTATGCGTGTATTGAATTGAATTCAAGAATTCAATATGCTTCTGAAAAGTAGTTTAGTAGTGACAGCGAATAACTGACATTTCGAAAAGAAAATCGATCATGTTTAGTTTCAGGCAAATAAAAAACGTTCAAAGCCGATATCTGAGTTTTTGTTTCACATTGTAAAATGTTTACTATTTACTGTAACATCGTAAAAAATTATGAACGTTTAAATCAAATATTACGTCGAAAAAAATATTCTTCCTCAAATTGTACATTTTGTTGTCAATTTCATTAAATTCGTTCAAACAAAGGTCCAATCGACATGAAAAAAAAAAAATGAAGGGACAAATCCATTTATAAGGTATATTTGGACAACAATATTTGTAATAAAGTAATATATTTTATTGTTACAGTTGATGCAACCGTGCAATTTACTTTTAGTGAGATGCTCCTGGCTGGGCAAACTGTACGATTGCAATAAGATTTTCAAAACGGTGAAGTCGAACGAAGGTTTCTGTTGTGGCTTCAATTACCATTACGATCTTTCTGCTGATTATAGGTAATTGAAAAGATTAGACAAGGATTGGTCAATTTTATTTAGATATTCTTTAGAATAATTCGGAAATTGTTATTTTTTCTTTACCACTTGATGCTTCGATATTTCGCATCGTCGTGAAATTGAGCGTACAATATGTTTAATGTTTTCTTAGCAACGAGTATGCTTGGCTGATGAATATCACGATGATCGCGGAAGATTTACATAAATCTAATTCTTCCGATACTTTACCAGGTGTTGGAAAAATTCTGGTAACGTACGAGTAATACTTTGTAAAAATTTATTTCTCCTTTTCTCTTGCTCTTTTGATACACTCTCACACCGTTTTTTCTACCTTATCGACATCAATGGTTACTATATTTTGTAACATTTTAAAAATGGAATCTTATGAAACGTAAACAGAGATTGAAAAAGAAAATAAATAAAACTCGCTGTATTCTAAAGTTGTACACCGCGAACATATTCGAACTTCGTTGCTTTATTAATTATTATCGACGAAGTATTGTTTCTGTATACAGTAGATTCCCGTATAACGCGGTTGAACGTTAATTTTTCTCGTATAACGTAAATAATCTAAAGTAACATGTTTGAAATGATTATTGCCATGCCAACTTTTATTTTCTGTTTTATCAAATGGGACAATTTTTAAAAAATTTTTAATATAAAAATTATGAAATAGAAGAAGTCGGTAACGATGAAGAAAACAGTGTAATGCTCGACTAAAGCAGGTTTAATTTTTAGATGCGGGAAATTCCTGTATTTCATTATTCAACGCGTTGTACGAGGAATCGCGATATCTTTGGCGCGTTATAGGAATTCAAATCAATTTTTACAAGGATATTGCGAGTGTACTTGCAATCTATCGTAGGCTATCGATGCTCCACGTTATTACAGTCATTATGCTATTTTTCATTAGCAGTGCGCCACTTATAAGGGAACTTCGGTAACCCAAAAGTTCCGATTATTTTGAAATTTTGCAGGTTTGTAGGGGACCTCAATTTAACAGCATTGTCTTATAAGGCATAAAAAGCCATTGAATTTTTATTATAAACATTCTCTTATATCTACTATAGTTTTAAAGATATACAGAGAAACAGGGTAACACTTATCTTCATTCAAGGGCTGTTTTCACCCCGAAGAACCGAAATTTCGCCAAAAAAAGAAATTGTCCCCTACAAACCTGCAAAGTTTCAAAAAAATCAGAATTTTCCGGTCACCGAAGTTCCCTTGTTGGCGAATTGAAACCGCATCGCTACGTCACGGACGTCATCGATGGCCCACGGTATGATGATTTGATGATTGCACTATACATAGTTACATGATATCATGAAATATTTCACGATAATGTTTCTTTTTACACGAAATTATTGATGGCACACGCGACACTCAATACGTTAATTCGATACATAGCATGTGCCAGGAACAGGACGTGATATCGGATTGGCGGTGGCACTGAATATTGACCCCGAAAATTACAAAAGTTCGGTGAGGCAATTTGTGGGTGCCACCGTGTTAATCCACGATCCCCAAGATTATCCGGATATTGGTGCACAATCGGTCACTTTGCAACCGGCCCACGTAATGGCAATAACACTTGCTGGAACGAAAATACAAAGCTCCAAAGATATTCAAAACATACCCCTGCGTAAAAGGATGTGCCTGTTCGATGGCGAGGTAAGTGGAAATTTACGATGGAGATTTTAATGTGCGGTGTCTGTATCAGTTCTAGTGAAGATTATTATCTTAGCCCTTTGGACTCATTCGTCGAGTGCGACTCGACGTCAGTTTTATTCACAGGTATGAACCAAGTAATTTTCAAATTGCCAGTTTAAATATGTATTGTATTTTGCAATATTTGTTTTACCTGGATGAGCAATAGGTACGCATACATGACCCTTAATGCTATTTTCAATATAATTAGTAAAAAAAAGTTGTTTAAATTGGTTCCTATCGACCAAATGTCTTTTGAAGTGCATTTCAAATAAAATTCTTAAAATAATGGGGAGTTGTTGAAAAGAAAATTTTAAAAAAATTTGGAGTTCAAAGGGTTAACATCTGGAACAGTCGCAGAATATTACTTCGCTTCATAAAGCGTACATTCGTACCCCCTTGAAAACAGAATAAATTTTTTAAAATTGGACTAAACGGCTTGAGCTTTTTCTTTCTGAGAAATTAGAAGGATTCTTTGCAATTTAAAGTTACATGTTAGAAAAAAAAAGAATATATTATATGTTAAAATTTATTGGTTAATATGTTCATAGAACTCATATCGTTACGTAGCTGATGTCTAAAACTACGGTCATAAATATTCTCATTTTCATATGTTCAGACACCTGGGGAACGAGCATACAGTTATCAAACATGCATTTCGGAATGCATACAGCAGAAAACTTATGGTTCGTGTGGGTGTTTGCCTTTTTTCTATCCAGATGAACGTGAGTGAATAAGAATACTCACACACAGAAAATTACTTATTATACAAAATGTCTAAAAATACTATTACCATACATATGATTTTTCCATGTAGGTATAAATCTATTTTAACTTGAACCAAATTAGATGAAAAATAAAATAATAAAGATTTACACTTATAACTTTCTCAATATAAATTTCCATGTTTTTATAAAAGTATCTACATAAATTTTTCAAATAAAAGACGAGTAAGTGGAATTTAATTTACAGCGAATGGTAGAATTATTTACTTAACCATAGTATTGTACTTTTACTAAGCTCGTATTAATTTTAACCGAAACTACAAATTCCAAAATCAATAAAAACTATAAACCGCTGGGCAAACTAAAGGAAACTTTTATTATTTTGATACATTTTTTATCCGTTTTAAACAATGCTTGACACAGTTTAAGTAGAAAATTATCAAAATGAAATATCTCTCGCACAAACATAAGTACATAACTTATTTTGCTGATAGATCCAAACGAGCGTACATGTTATTTGACGGACGTGGATTGCATCTTAGCTCACAGAAGTAAGTATACAGCAATCGTGGTTCCTTGTGATCAAAATTATTCGAAATTGCAGAATAAAGTTTCCGCACACGAGGCTACGTAGATCTCGATCTAATAGATCTTTGTATATATAGACTACTGTTTCTGCTGTATTTGTAAACATCTGTTATCTTAGTATGAAATTCGTTGAAAAATTAAATACATCCATCTGTGAAGTACGCGTGTAAATACTAACGTGTATGTAGATCTCGATCTAGTAGATCTTTGTATATGATAGACTACTGTTTCTGCTGTATTTGTAAACATCTGTTATCTTAGTATGAAATTCGTTGAGAAATTAAATACATTCTTTCGTAACGAAACACTTTATTGCAATTCGGATTAAATTTACTATTTCTCCTCGTGCTAACCCTTTGCGCTCTTATGTCGAGTCTGACTCGACGTACGAATATTAGTCTTCAGATATCGTCCAATGATAAATAATAAATTACGAATGAAAATGAACCATTTTTTGATACATTAATACTTCCTATTTTTTGATTTAATATTATGCTGAAATATTGAAATAAAGGTAAACTACACGAGACCGTCCGGAAGTGGCCAGATACCCAATTGCGGGGTAGCTAGAACGAAACGGTGAAAGTAATTCGGAGCGCAAAGGGTTAAAGAATAAAATATGGTAAAATTCATAATTTCTCAAACGTTGAATATTTAAAAAGGAAATCTATCGCAAGTAAACTTGTCACATATCAACGACTGTAACTGCCTTCCACAATGCAATGATAAATCATACGAAGTGGTCTCTGAGTCTATACCAGTGGGGAATGTAGGATACGATTCTGAAATAACGTAAGTTAGGGTAAGGAGCTGAAATTTCATCCCCGTTCCCAATTTCGTCCGCTAATCGATCTTTGTTTTTAAGTGCTGCAGCTTGTTAGCGACAATTGGAAATTACAATAGAAACGCTAGTGAGCTGGCAGCAAAAATAAATGAATTCGTCGTTTCCAGTACTTTTTATAACACTTTGTTTCTTAATACTTGAAGTCGTATTTCAGCATCTGAACTATATAATTGTACCATTTATTTTTGTTGATGTGTAGTATATTGCTTCTATTTTCATATTCCGAAGTGACGATCTTGTTTTGTTATTTATCGATTAGAACTGGCAATTATATGAAAAAATGGCTTTGTGTCTAATTTCGTCCCCCTACGTAAATAACGAAATAACGTAAATAATTATTTAGTTACTATCTTCTCTGTTGAAATTGTACAACGTTAAATAAATTCCAATGAGTTGTACAGAGACTCTTTTGATCGATTGTATGTTTTTTACAGGCGTAATTTGAACATTAAGAATACATCTTTTTTATACGTGTATTTTCGAGATGCCACCTACCTCGAGTACCGTAAAGAAACTATCATAGGATGGGATAGCCTTCTCGGTAAGAGGAATTTTCTAGCGAATTAAGTACACGTTTTAGCTATAGTATCATCTTTGATAAGGTATCCCGAAACGGATCTATGCATAATCATTTAACCATCGTATACTTAATACTGTTTACTCGAAATTATCATTTCTATTGGCCATCTGAACATCAGCAGAAAAAGTTATACAACTGAAAATTAGCTACTATATAATTCCATGTTGGGTTAACACTTTACCGACTTATACCTATAGAAATGTTAAATCAAACTTTGACCGATTAATAGGCTATCGGTCGGTAAGCGTAGGTGACAAAAAGACGATTAATAGGCTACCGGTCGGTAAGCGTTGGCGGCAAAAAGCCGATTAATAGGCTACCGGTCGGTAAGCGTTGGCGGCAAAAAGCCGATTAATAGGCTACCGGTCGGTAAGCGTTGGCGACAAGACGCCGATTAATAGGCTACCGGTCGGTAAAGCGTTAATATACATCTGAAACATTATTTGTATGGTAATGCTATTATTTATAGTACAATTTAATTCTAACTTTACTAATGGTTTTCAACTTTAATATAATTTTAATTATGAAACAATGCAAATTTCAGCTTCATTCGGTGGAATCTTCGGACTCTGTCTAGGCGGCTCGGTGATAAGTTTAGTCGAATTTCTTTACTATCTACTAACGGACTTTTTTGGTATTCGTAAAAGGAAAGAGAGAATACAGAATGATTTGCCACCTGCTTCGAAATTATTCGTCTCCATGCCCACGAACATGCATTTGAAGAAATGCAACACAACTTTAAATCAACGCACGTTTCTCGAATGGAATCAGTAGATTTCTTAAAATCAGACAAATTCACGTGGTATTAATAGCGATGACTACCATGAATAACGCATTAATTGTTGGTTATACCCTGTTAGTTGATTTTATAAAAATTGTGGTAATATAAGAAAAAGCTGAATTTAATGGTATTAGAAATTAGAATATCCATCATTTTTAGAACAACAGTTTGACACACTGTGCTTTTAAAATATCGATAATGATTCAAACAAAGTAATTTATGAAATACAGTTATAAACAGAGATGTGAAAATTATATTGAAGAAAGTTTTGTATACGCATACAATGTTAATAACAAATACTATTGGTTGATACAAAATTTTTGTCGACAAAAGCGTTGATTTTGTACCAAAAAATGTAATATACTGTTAAAAAATTTACATATACTCGTCAGACTGTTTGAATATTTTCTGTTTTTGAATACTAAATATGTACCTCGTCTGTGGTAAAAGTAACAATTGTATAAAATCTAAAAAGTATAGAAAATGTAAGAAATAAACTAAAAATGTAAAAAAGCGTTAAAAATCGAAGTATAAAAGATATGGACATCCTAAAAAATATTACAAATGAAAAACATGAAAATTTTGTAAAAATATAAAAAAGTAAATTTCAAAACATAAAATATAGAGGTGTCAAATCATATACAGGGTGTTTCCGAAAATGTGGGCATAACTTCGGGGATAGATTCAGTACGCTAAAATAAGAAAAAAAGTTCATATAAACATATACCCGATATGACGTTGTTTCCAAATTATAGCCCTTTTCGTATGATACCTGTTATTTAATAATTTTCATAGAAATTGTTCGAAGTGGTCACCCTCGGCTAGAATGCAGGCTTCCAAACGTCGTATCAATGTAAATTATCACTCCAAATTATTATGAAATGTATTAGCAAATTGCCATACGTGCTGTTACCACCAAGAACATGATTAAACTGATTGAAACAAATTATGACATAGTGTTTACATAGCAGTCCAGAAGATCGTGCATGAGATAAGAAGCGTTTCTTGTAAACAATTAAAAGAAGCACTCAACAGAGTCATAAGAATTACTGGAAGACAAAAATGGCTATAATTCGTAAACAAGATCATATCGGGCATATGTTCATATCAACTTTTTTTCTTATTTTAGCGTACTGAATCTATCCCCGAAGTTATGCCCACATTTTCGAAAACACTCTGTATATGGTAAATATGGAAAATGTTTAAAAAGTACAAAAGCTAACGATATGAAGTTACAAAATGCAAAAAATTATGAAACAATAAAAATTTTAATTCACTCACCGATTTTCCAAGAGATATGCAACATGGAGGGACATCATCATTTGCCATTGTTCATCGAAGTTTTTTTGCAACTTGCATTTATCCATTATTTTTGCACTTTACAATAGAACACTCCCGAACAATCTTTTATCAAACGATAAATAAATAATTTAAGTTACTTAATACGACACGAGAGGCTTACAGAGTCGAAAAACTGTTGCACGAGGTATGAAGACCCAGAGGTATGGTGTCATAAATAAGTATAAATTATGAAATAATGGAAAATTTTTAAAAATTCAATTATCACTCGAAAGCTTGATGGATAAGGAACAAAACGAAACATACCTTTGCAAGTTTTAATCAAAATTACTGCAATTTTCTTTTAATACCACGGTAGCGTTACGAAGAATGTCTAACCATGGCTGGGTCAGTACCGGAAGAGATCGGTATGACAACTGAAAGCAAAGTATTGACTATTAATGGATGAATATGATTAATATAATTACTATAAAAAAAAGCTGTTAGTTCACATTAATGTGAAATAATTTATAACAGCATCCAAATATGACAAACTTGGCGAAAAATTAGAATGGAATGAATAAAAGTAATTAATAAATGCGGAAACAAAGACTGGTTAAAATTGAAAGGAAAGTCCTAACACAACCTGTTTCTTAGACATTCCATCTTTATTAATTAATAGATTATTAAATAAACCCTAAAATCCCAGAAAAATTAAAAAAAGACGATAAGGAATTGTCGACCTGAATTACTATTAAAATAAATAAACCATTTAAATTCATCAAATAACAACGTTGTGAATTTATCGTTGCCACCTCGTGGCAGTATTAGGAAAATTTCAATCAATGCATCAATCGAAGATATGTACAATTTCAATGTCAATCTATGGAAAGAAACTTTTAGAAATTTTCAAGTGCCTATCATCGTTCGAAAAGCCAAGTCTATAACTGAAAATCGACGTAAAATAGGTAGAAATAAATAACTTATGAATTAGTGAACAAATACGTATTATTTTCTGTATTCGATAATTTGTGGTTAGTGTTTGATCTGTTTACCGACCCGGTCTGTTTATCGTGCATTTAGTCGCACGTGTTAATCGGCATAGCAAGTGACAAAGGGAACAAAAGAAGGTATGGATAGTTTTATAAGGGGACGTGTCAAGTCCTCAAAGGTCATGACAACAGAGATATAGACTCATTCTTTTCAAAACTCATTCAAAAAACAAATTGATATTTATCCTTTGAAAGAAAATTAAGGGAAATGCGACCTCTAACCTATAAAGATTCATCAAAGATTCATCAAAGTTTGCATGATGAGACATAGGAAGGGTTAACCATTAAGTTATTGTTAAAAACAGGTATTGTTAGAAATTCTAAAATTTTCCTAGCGTAGTTCCATTCGAATTATTTTTATTAAAAATAATACCATCGTGTGTGTAGGAAAGCCGTGCGTTTATTTATTTGAAATAGCTCTCAAGAAGATTCACATGATTGTCTCTAGACCCAAAGTACTGAATTTTATTAAAATATGTTTATTGCATTATTTGTTTCATCGTGGTATTGAAATAAAAAATTTTGTAGAAATTTCGTTCAATGCGAGGAAGCCTGTTACGCCGTGCGAACGTGCAGAAAAATTATGCAGCGTACGCTAAGTAGGTATGATAAAAAACTATTATAAGGTATTATTGAAAATGTATTAAGAATTCCTTTTTAGAAAGCTTTCTTAGCACTGTTTGCATTCGAATTAATTTTCGCTGACATGTGTATCGACGATCGTGCGCGTAGGAAATTCGCCAGTTTGATTATTTCGAATAGTCCTCGAAAAAAATTCAAGTGGCTATTTCTGGACCCAGGGTACTGTACATTTTATTGCAAGACATTCGTTATATTATTTATTCCTTTGCAGTACTAAAATAAAAACTTTTTTGTAGAATTTTCGCACAACGCTGGGAAACGTCTTTACGACGTTCGAACGTGTAGGTAAATTACGTAGCGTGCATTAAGCAGGTTTAGCTTATATTATTATTATAAAATATTTGTAAAGTTTATAGAAAAGATTTTTTTAACTTTTTACGATATTTTAGGTGGGATTTTTCTCCCACTTCATTAATCGACTAGGACAGGATGCGATCGTTCACAGAGAAGGGTTGCTTGTACATGTAATTTAAATAATCCTGAAGAATACTTAGAAGTCTGTTTTCGTCCTTGTAGAGAACCCATAGTACTATTTTTCATCACGATTTGTCCATCATTTCATTCATTGTATTGTGGAATTAAAGTAAAGTCATTGTTGCACATCTTACAAGGGCCAGGGTATTTTTCACAACGTTTGTATGTTTTGAATAATTCTTTAGAGGACTCAAACGACTATTTTTGTACCTATAGTACTGCTTTTTATTCCAAAATGTTTGTCGTGTTAATCTTATCAGTATGGAAATTGAAATGAGAACATGTTTGTAGCTTGAGGAAGTCTTTCACAATGTTGTAAAATAATATTGGTATATTGTAGCTTTTTGTAAAATACATTTTTACAGTTGTCTTACTTAGACTTCCAATAATTATAAACAACCATCTAAATTGTTATTTGACAAGAAACATTAATTATTGTATAATTAAAGTACTTGAAAATAAACCAGAAACTTTATTTTACTATCTACATATTAGTAATGTTAAAGCAATTAAAAATATATTGTAAGTATCAATTTTTATTTGTTTAATACGTGCAATTATGCTCTAATTAACAATAAATATTATTAAAAACGAAAAATTCAAAAAATTCTCATTATACTGTAATAACAAATATGAGAACATAATTTGTGATTAGTGGATGATTCATCTCATGTGTGTGTTCTTCTGCTTTCGAGAGATCGTCAAAGTTCTACCTATATAATTCAATACATGTAAATATCTTTACATGCGGATTTAACAAAGGAGAATCTTTTACATCTGTCGATTTTACCATCTTTGATGGTAGGTTGTATGTAATTTCTCAACTCACTGCTTCATATCGTAGAGGGCATAACAAAAACTCTAATTTTTTATACGATTGGTATTTCAGAACGTTGAACACAAAAATACATTAGGTATAAGGTCTATCCTGTACCTAACTGTGATGTGATATATCTTTATTTAGCGATGTAACAAAATACGTTTTTCTCACATCAACTGACTTTACCGACGTTGATGGTTAATCTGAACATATTTCCGAAACTCACCGCCTGAAATTGTAGAGGGCATAGCAAAATTTCTTTTTTTCAGAATAAGCCACGCAACGTCTCATAATGTGATAGGTTTATTCTGTATCTCATCTATGCATGCATATACGTTTTAGTTCTTTAGATAAATATTGATTGTTGGATTTATTGAAGTATAGATGAATATAAATATTTCAGTATACAACTTGTTTAATAATAGGTATGGTAACTTAAAATTCAATTTCAAAATCATACTGTTTTATTTACGATACTTGCGCGTAATCTTTATTTTATGTTGAAATAAATATGTTTAAACGTTTTTCTAATCCTTAACCGTTGAATGGAAAATGTGTTCTATAAAAACCTATATATATATAAGTGATTTAACGATAAAATATAATGAAGAAATTATTTTATGAGAGATCATTTTTGAAATTTATTCAATAAATGTTATTTCATTCAGCGCCACAGTGTACGTAGTGTGAATTAAAAGTTTTGCATCGACTCTTGAAAATAACGAGCTGCACTTGTATCAATAAATACATATACAGTTTCCTTTAAGATTTCGCCGAAGTGTAGTGTTGATTTCCGTACCTAAAAGCAAGTGAAAATAAAGTTAAGAATGTGATATAAAATTAAAAAATAATAAAATATACGTGTAAACAAGTGCAACTGAAAGTTAAGTTAATTTTGAAATTAAAGTTAGATAAAATCAAGATTTCGGTTTGAAAGAAATAATACATTTTTTATATAAATATACAATATGATTATTAACAAGGTTATGTTTGCATTGAAACACAACGTTTCAAATAAAAATATTAGCAATACATGTAGACTTTTGATAAGTGGTAATATTTATAATTTTCAACAATATTCAGTTCGAAGAAATTTTACAAAATTTTCATACGAAAGGAACAAAGTTAAGAAGAATTATTCACTTTTATTGTTCATCCTTCCTTGTTTTATTACAAGCTTTATAGGTTGGAGAAGGTAAGTTTTTCATTTTATGCAATAACTTTTAATTCTCATTTCAATAGATTAGTGTCAGTTATGTTTATAAATGAACATTTTTAACTTAACATTTATATGTTGAACCTACCATTTATGCAAGGTGTCACATGCAACTATGTAGAGTAATGTCTTTGAAATGGTTACAGATAGAGAAAAATATTAAAAGATAAAATGTTTGCATTACTTTTATGCATTTTTGTACATTAATGTGGTTGCAAAGTGTGATTGCACTCTTTGTTTAAATGGAACTATATAATTTTTTTTGCATAAATTGATTCCATGAGTTAGTCTACATATAAAAGTATTAGAGTTAGATGATCGAAACTAAAGTTCACTGAATATTTTAACTTTATTAGTAAAACATAACCTTGATCAGTCTTGTCCATATGGCCCTGATCATGCTTTCAAATAGTTTTGAAGTTATAAAAAGTGTAATAATATCAAGTATTGAATGTAAAATGGTGTAGAATGTGGTAGAGAACATTTTAAATCCCTCTTACAACTTGAAAACTGTTTAGAAATGTGAAAAGGGCTGTACAGATGAAAGTATTTGTATCTGTTCTTGAATATCTGTTTTATTTATTTATTTTGTTTCTGTAACATTGTCTACATTTTATTTATAATTTATGCTATATCAGTTTTTAATTACATTTGAATCTGATAATTAAAGCAATATTTTAATTAATTTTGGATAGTTGTAAAATTATCATTTCTAACCCCTTGCCTTGTAGCAACGAATTACATTCATAGTGCAGATTATGAATAAGGCATAACAACGGGAAGTTCTATTTGCAATAATCTTTAATTTTAACTGTTACTCTAGTTTATATTTACATTCATAAGTCTAAAGATTACCAAAGAGAAATTGTACATATCTGAATCTTTTTCATCTAACACAGTATTAGTACAATTTGCAGCTAGCAGTAAAAATCATATAGATAGCTGTTAATAATTACAGGTTTATGTTTGAAATTGCCTTAATAGAAGTGAGATATATGTAAAATAATTAAGGTTTCAGCACTTTGTGACATACTTTTTAAATAATATATTACAGGGCAACTATTTCAGTGAATCTAGAGTGGAAAGGTGACTTATATTGATGTATTTTGTTTTATTTGTATTAATTTCAAAAATATTTAGTATTCAATATTTTGTAAACTAATATATGGTAGATTACCATGTTTTTCAATAGATGTAGACAGGATTCTATGTATATATAAATATTATTGTGAAATAGATTTAATAGAATTCTATGATGATAAAATAAGTCTGTCTTAAACAGTATTGTTCAAATCAATTGAAACAGTTTACCTTAGTATTATCAAAAGTAAATATTATTTTCTTATCAACCCAATATGACTGGATTACTTGGATTACTATTACCAATAAATTATGGTATTATGTTGTACATTAAAGTAATAAGTAATATATGTTAATAAAAATTGTAATTTTTATATTGATTTCAAATTAATAAGATCAGCAGAAAAAGAAAAATATTCGATACATATTTTTTATCTGTTGGTATCCATGTTTATGGGGATGAAATAATACGTTAGGGGTTACAAAATTATGAAATCAAATAATTCAAAACCAAACAGAGATAAATAAACGCCGAATATGAATGTTATCCGATCTTGTGCGAGGAATAACAACAATATTAATACAGTTTTTGTAAATATTTTATTACGTATTACAATTATTTTTTTGATAAAGCTACGCCAGGATAACCTATACGACGAAATTGACAAATACATATTTTTCTACATTTTCGACAGTTACTGCAAAACGAGAAGAAGTCGAATTCGAAATTTTTTAATTTCTATTTCTTGTCTTATTTTGTTGCTTACAATCATCCCTGAAAATTTCTCTTGTGTATCACCAAACACCCTGTGTATTCTCGTTCAAGTACATACATAAATTGCTGATTAATTTTATTTCAGTATAAGGGAAAGATGTTTTTCCGTGGTTAATGCAGCTGAAATGATCACCGAAGAAGAATCTGATAGTGAAGATGAGAACCAACAATTAGACGATCAAAAAAAAAAGAAGAAAAAAGAGAAAATTGGTTTCCGCGTTCGAAAGGTTAGTAATTACACAATTCGTTTCGGTATTTCCTATAAATTCCTGAGGATATGTACAATTTGGACTCTCGTTTTTAATTATGCAATTCCCAATTTCAAAATAGTGGTGCTATTTTTAGTACAATATAAACGCAGTATCATTTTTCCAAATTCTATTGTAGTTACATACATATGTATAATGTGTAGCGAAATAGGAGAAAAATACTTGTGATTCGATAAGAATCTCGATTCTAATTGTACGAAAGATATGTGCATAAAATCTATAAGGTGTTCAGTAACAAGTAGTAGAAACGTCAAGAAGCGATTCTACGTTATTAAAGGAAACGGAAGAGTAACAAGGTTGCAATTGAGGCCACCTTTCTTAGTCATGAGTAGATTAAGGTTATGTTGACACGTAATATACAGGGTGTTCCTGAAGTAAGGGCTAACTCGACGAATGTTTTATTCGTCGCAATAATAAGAAAAGCTTATTTTCTTGTTAGAGGAAATTTGCGTTTCAAGGATCTTTTTCGGCCGCAACTGTTGGATAAACCTAATTTGTGTCAGGACATCTTTACATTTTCCCTCATTTTCTACCATATTTTATCATTTTTCTAATAAATAATCAATATCTGCTTTGTAAAAATTTCTTCGCTTCGCGATGAAGTTCAGTTTTTAATTTATTAATTCCCCGAAATTAGTAACTCTGCGAGTCACCTCTGAAACGTATGCCTGTGTGAAAGAAATAAAAGATTTGTTTTCATACGTTGAATACCGCTTCGTGCGAGGACAGAAGCGTACGCCGTAACAATTTGATTCCGCTATTTGACGATTCGTTTTCACTGTCACCGTCGATATTGCTGTCTATATTTGATAACGGATCCGCGTATATTTTTCCATCGTTTCCGGACATTTCGAAGAAGCAACCTTGTAGATTGACACTTTAATAACTGAAACGGTGTATTGTGGACGCGAGAGATGCGAGTAAGGTTACGTTTGCAGCCTAACCAACGCAACCTCTTGCCCACGTGACGCCGGTCAAGAACCAATGGCACAGCAAAATCACGTATACGTGACGCCGGTCAATAACCGTTGGTACGACGAAATCACGTATACATGACGCCAGTCGATAACCAAGGGTACAACGAAATCACGTATTTAGTTACATACAGTGACTCCCACTAATATTCGGACATTCTTTTAAAATTCAACCTAACGACTTGAGTTTTTTTTTTTTTTTTTGAGAAGTTAGACGGATTAGTATAGTAGGTGACGTGTACAAAACATTTTGAAAAAATTGCAATTTGTTGGAATCGCAAAGAAGATTGTAAAGGTCACTGTTTACAACTTTTTTATCTGGGCTTGTAATGAAAATTTAAAACATACGTTTTCGAAAATTTCATCTCACTCAGTCAACTATTGCCCAAAAAACGTATAAATTTTATTCAAATGAGTTTGTTCAAGTTGTGTGCATGTTATTATTATTTTTTCCCCGTTTCTGCAGGTAAAGGGCGTTCGCAGAGCGTTTAGAAGATAAAAACGCCTTGCCGGGAGTATCCCGGGGTTCGACCGCAAAGTTTAAATTATTTCGACGCCGTTCACAGTTCCTTCCAATAAAAATTTTGTTATACTGAGATTATTACACGTCTGTTTCGCTCTAGAATATTTTACCGTCTGCCGTTTAGGCCACTCTACAGCGTTTGTCAGTCACCGCATTTCTCTGTTATCTTTTGGTAACAACATCTCGCCCCCTTGGCTGTCATTCGATATTCGTTTATTCCTTGAGTAATGCCGAGTGCCAATACAGTAGACTCCCACTTAACCGGCCGCTGTGGGACCGGACCCCTGGCCAGATAAACGAATGGCCAGTTAATCCGACATGTTTCAGTTATCATTTGTAGGTACTTACTGAACAAAAATTAACGCATAAGTATATCAGTAATGTTTATTGCACATCCCTAGTACATACATACATATAAACATTGTTTATTAAATATTATTTTTTACAAAAGAATCGTTCTTTGATTTAATTTCATTTGATAATGCGATATCAGGCCACTTTTTTAAAAATAAGATATCAATTGCAGATGAATTCTCTTGCTGCTCTATATGTCTCATCGCAGTTTCAAGTGCAATCTTTCCTTCTGCATGACTCACTTCTTAATGTTTAAAATACTTTTGAGATCGCTTGAAAAACGTTGCGACCGAATGTTCGATAGGACTGACTAACTGAGAAATTATGAGTTTGCTGTGCAACGATTGCCAATTGTCTTTTAGACCTTCTTCTTTTACTATAATTCTAAAATTTGAGTATATCTCTTGTATGACTTTAAGAAAAAAATTAGTGAATTTTGGCCTTTAAAGGATTCACAAAATGACGGGTAACACCGGACGGTAATTTTTACCGAAGCTATCCAAACAAATTTAAAAAACCAAGTGGGGTTATTGATGGATGTACCGAAATCTGGTTTCGGTACCACCAATGATGGTAATATTGCCAGGCGATTTTTTAAAGATCCTTCGATAGTTTTCTCAAGAAACGAACGAACGAACGAAGACAAACACGCTCGTGATCCTACATTATTAAGGTCGTTGAATTTGTTTTTTTTATTTTCTGTAAGGATATTGGGGGGAATAGAATTCCTTTTAAAAAAATACCGATGACTTTAAAATTTCGTAAAAAAAATAATCTTGAGAAAAAATTCTTTCCACTGTTACATGTGCCCCTTGAAATAATTTAACTTTGTCCTGAGAAGTTTTTTCATACGATATTAAATAAGGCAGATACTTAGGTGATCTCATTTAGCTGAGACACCCTTTATAAGTAATACATGGTCACGTTATTAATACAATTTCACGGCAGTGTTATAGTACTTGATACTTTTGTCATTACTAGATTACGGATTTTTATGCAAATTATATTTTTGAGAATATAGCAAAAATAGTAGAACTTCGGTAGAAAATTATTTCACCTACCATGTATTATAAATAGCACTATACTCTGTCCAATTTAAGAATAACCTCGTTTCGCGCATGGGACGTGCTTAAGGCAGGGCTAGAACGTCCAAACCCCCCCTTAACCGCCTATGTTTTTCTCCGTCTTACCCTCTGCTACGCTCTCTGTCTATACGCAGAACGGACGAGAATCGGTCCGAGAGCGAGGTTATTCTTAAATTGGACAGAGTGTATAATTTAGATATTTTGTATAGTTTTTCGTATTCTGTGCAATTTTGTACCTTTAAATGTCCTATGAATGCATAAAAATCCGCAGTCTAGTCATTACCATTCATTAATCTGAATATTCTATTCGGCAAGGAGTCATAAAGATTTTCTACAATTGCTTGTGGAATTTGTATCCAAATTAGTTTTAACGAATCCTCTAACTTTCTCGTACTATTATATTGTTCACCGTCTTCATAAATTTTTCTTGTAAACTATCGTCACAAATTTTCAACGATGTTCAACATATTCACTGTCCAAGCGTTTAGCGAAATATTCCCCTCTCCTGTTTTCATCGTTCTCTGTTAATTTCCGACATGTCGAACGAAATAGATTTACTACCTTTAACTTTGAGCCTGATTTCCCCCCTTTCATTGTTGACGATTGCCAGGAAATGAAATACGTGTCGAATATTTTTTTAATTATTATTTTATGGCGAAGTTTCACCACTCAATGTTCACAATAAATAAGACACCCTGTATATACGTACGTCTTCGTTTAAAAACAGTATTTACGAATAAGCATAAATAACCACAGCCTATAGTTTGTACAATTACACAGTAATTATTATAATTTAATAACGCTTTCATTAATCACATAACATACTTTTAATCAATTTGACGGTTCTAACATTAGTAAACATAGAATAAGCAATTATTACTTTAGAACAAATGTTTACAGATTTTAGAGTACGAAAATCGTTTGAGAGCATATTCGACTCCTGATAAAATTTTTCGCTATTTTGCCACCGTAAAAGTAACCAGCTTAGAAGGCACTGAAATTTTCATGACCCCCGATGACTTCTTGAGGTCAATCACTCCTGGCATGAGACAACCAGATGGTATTATAATTTTGTTCCTTTGTTTTTTTTCTTTTTTTGCTTTTTAACACCGAGTTCTTTGAGATTATTTCATTATCTGATTAACATTCGTTTCTTCTGGAACTTGTCGTTTCTAACAGACTTAATTCCTTACGCTCTTACTAATACTAAAGCTAATTTAATCAACAGTTACACTTGCTTACTCGTTGGAAAATATAATTTCGCTATTAACTTTTCATCACTCGTACTAAGAAAATATATTTACTTCAATGTTGATAAAGCAAGCCAGGAGTGTAAAGCCGTGAGCTCACATGGGTAAGAATAAAAGATGTGACGTAGAACAAAAATATGAAAAGGACAGCTGATCAATTGATCACAGATGAACTTCGAAATTGAACAATAAGCTTTGTGAACGATTAGTCGAATTGTCACTGAGCATCGAAATTATTTAAACAGCTACAGATAAGGTTTGAAAGTAAATGTCGCATATTTAAATGTTTATGTATTTTTGTCAGTTTACTTTTTTGAAAATCGAAAACCTATCCCACCTAAAATACTTTGCTTAATTAAATTTGGCAATCTTCGAAAATTAAATCGAAAAGTGTAACTCCGTCCGTAGGCTCGGCGGCGCCGGGGGGCCACGCCCGGTGCCGCCCCTTCTCTGGGGAGCCGCCTGGGGAGGGGCCGGGTCCCCGCCCGGCGCTTCGCGGCCCCAGTTACCTCTGATCCGGAGGGCGGGGCTCTCGCCTTCCCGCCCCCGGTTCCTCCTCCTACAGGGGTCGCCATTGCTCTCCCTCTCTCTCTCGGCGGCCTCTTTCTGCAGCATGACCCGCTCACAGAAGGAGGCCACCGCCTCCCAGGACCCCTCTCTCGCCAACATGGCCCTGACTAGGGCCGACGGCTTGCAGGGCCCTAATGGCCGAAGAACCATATAAAAACGGGAAAAAGGGCAGCGACTCACACAATATCGTACATAACCATCGACGAGTGAACCGACGTTATTTTAATATCTGTCATTTTAAGCGCCTATAATTCTTTACTCTTACAAGACAGAATTTTAATATTGAATAGAGATTTGCCGGTGATACAGAGACTAAACTTAAAATGATTATTGGTTTCCTATGTATAACTTATGGTTTGTGGAGAGGTTGTTTGTGAAGAGAGGTTGGTGACTAAGGGTAGAATAGTTTAGGCTGGTTTGTTCGAATAAGCAATACGCAGGACAGTTACAGAAACCAATACGTGCAAATTAGTGAAAAACAAGGTGACTAAGATTTAAGATTAGGATGGCTATCACATTGGAGATGGTGTTTTTAGCAAGTTCGGTTTTTTGGCAAGGATGTAATTCATAACAGAGGCCCTTGAGGCCCACGAGCTAGTTAATCCTTATATTTTTTACCAACAAGGAAAGTTTCCCAAATGATCAATTAGTTTAAAAAAAGTAACGATTGCAAGTTATAGTAGGTACCTACTCTACCATCTAATAACTGAAATGAGTGTCATTCCCTCGGAAAATGTGATGTGAACTAGAAAAATCTCGTAATCATTATCTTGTTAGATACTCCAAAACTTTCTTTCCTACGAGTTCTGGAAAATGTCACTATTGTTTCCTTTCCTATTCCTCTAACCCATTTGAACGTACGTGACTTAGGAAAAACCACGAGGATAAGGTAGTCCGCGGGGCTCAAGGTCCTCCGCCATAAATTGCGCCCTTCCCAAATATCTGAACTTTCCAGAATTACCACCTCCACCCTTCCGATAACTAATTAAACCTCCGATACCCACACCCTCGCAATAGAAACGACCAATAGTAATTTTTACCGACGTTATATCTACCCTCGCGCGCACATTTTTCAACAGGAAAAATGTTGGTGTTTCAAAGTCAACCTCTAGTTCCGATCGTCGAACTTGTAGATTAGAAATAATAAAATCAGTTATAAAAAAAACGAAATTCTACCTCTCCGGGTTCACGACAATCTCGAAACCTCTTGCCCAGATCATGCGTCAGGTTGCTTCTTCAAATATTTGTAATCTTTTTATCGAAAGAAGCCGAACCTCGCAATTTTGTTATTC
>NW_017100181.1:1124600-1206509 GCF_001263275.1 Habropoda laboriosa | reverse complement strand
GTCAGAGAATGAACCGTGGAGTCGTCGCCCTGACGGAAAAGAGCATCGGTTATGGAAAGGAGAGGTTCGCGAGGTTTTCGTTTCGTCGATGCGTTCGCTCGAGGAGGTTTATTGCGGGCCGATGTGAGTTTGGTACCCCGGTCTGGCGGTCGAATTTGACTAATGAATTTTACGACGATAATCCGCCAGGCTGGGGTTTCCTCACGTTCATGGCGACGCAACACAGACAGACTGACACGCTTTTGTTGCTCGCCTCTTATTTATATAATATGCACATCGACGTTTCGGGAAAGTTCTTGGTTATTCCAAACGAAGTAAAAGTGAATATGTTTATATATCTTCTGCGGTTCGAGAAATTTCCCGAATGCTCTCGAAAGAAATAGAAAATTCCTTACACATGCTTCAAATTTGATAAAAAAATATTGGATATTTTTTGAAGACGCAACTTGCGTTTCACGATCTTAGCAATTTTGGTGTTTCGCAAATTTTCCTTACAATCAAACGTATTCCGCGTTTGAAAAGGTTAAGAAGATAAATACGCTTAATTCTTGAGATATGGCAACGAAAATTTCTAGCACAAGTACTCTGTCCACGAAATTTCCAACCTTTTCACCGTGCAACTCTTTGAAAAGGTGGAAAAAACGGCGGGCTCTTTTGGGAAATAATGATTCGACGTGGGTAAAGCGTGGATTAATCGCGAGGACGCGGAATAATGGTGATTTTTACAGTGCCGACGTGGTGTTTGCGCGAAAAAAATAGGAAAAATTGTCGGAGCACACTGAGCCAATTGGCATTACCTGCAAATTGGCCGTCCGAAAAGCGCTTAAAATTACCGTTAATGTTTTTAACGCGTTGCTCGAAAACGTAGCGAGCGCACAATGTTCCGTTGAACGCGTCGCGAAACATGTTTGTTCAGCGTTAACGAATGTTTTTGCGCTTGTTGCATTGACGATGAATTATCGTTCCACTCCTATGTGTCACCGAAACGATTGTTCCACGTCTAATTGTTAACACGTTAAGCGCCAAGCCTGTTTTGTCTTCCTTTCCGTTTAGCCCGCGATTTCCGATTTCACCGATATGCTGGCGGCCGGAGATCTGTGTAAGGTTGCGATAAGACTGTATGTTTTAATAGTACTCGTTAAAATTTTTTTTTGGTAACAAGTAATATTTAGGTACAGTCTTTCATGATCTCCAAATTATTTAAAATTTATTAATAGAAGAATATATTTTTTTAAATTGTATGTCGTCAGTCAACAGTGACTGACGCGGTCCGAACGGAAAGTATAGTGTCAGTCACCGGTGACTGACACGGCGCTTAACGTGTTAAATAACATAAGCCTAAGATATTGTACTGTAATTTTGTGCAATTAAAAATGTGGAAAATTATTTACGATACAGATAATAGAGTATGAAAATCGTATAAGACATTACTCCACTCCTGACAAAGTATTCCGATATTTTGCTACTCTGCAAGTGGTCAACAACGACATCCACGAGATCTTCATGACACCTGACGACTTTTTAAGATCAATAACTCCTGGTGTTAAGCAACCAGATGGTAATTTTCTAACAAACTAAAACGTTATGCGTACACGAATGTTTCTAGTACATCTAAATTGGTAATTCTTTTATTCTATTTTTATTATTCATTGTGTAGTTAGTTGAATGATTAACGCTGGCTATTAGGTATATTCATAATATTAGAAATCACCGATCTTTTAAAAATTTCGTTCTCGAAAATCATTTATATTCACAGTTAAAATAACATTTATTATTTTTTCTGAACACTCTTGTTTGCCAAGTATACTCTGCAATAGGAGTCAAGTTGTTTTACCGGATGTTTTCGAGCTGGAAGGCTTAAATAGAGAAGCATCAGACTTTTCCTAAACTCTCTGATTCCAATTCTGGAACAAGTAACTTTTTTTCTGTATTGTATATACTCTGTCCAATTTAAGAATAACCTCGCTCTCGGACCGATTTTCGTCCGTTCTGCGCATAGACAGAGAGCGCAGCAGAGGGTAAGACGGAGAAAAATGTAGGTGGTATATACTCTGTCCAATTTAAGAATAACCTCGCTCTCGGACCGATTTTCGTCCGTTCTGCGCGTAGACAGAGAGCGCAGCAGAGGGTAAGACGGAGAAAAATGTAGGCGGTTAAGTGGGAGTTTGGACGTTCTAGCCCTGCCTTAGGCACGTCCCATGCGCGAAGCGAGGTTATTCTTAAATTGGACAGAGTGTAGATACGCATTAACATTAGCTACCCTAAGTCCTAAGGCCAGTTTCCTATTCCACTTCATTCCTTCTCTTAGCACAGAAGCATATGCTGTTATCTGGTAAGAAAGATCAATCTGTTTTCTCAGTACAAAAAAATCGAGATGATCTTGAAATATTCTCAACATCCTCCACCCACGTAACAAAAGTATTTACATCACGTTATGTTCCCCTCCGTATCATGCAACATTTTTCCATATTATTGTAAAAAGCGGAAATATTCCAAGTAGACTAATTTTTCACCCCACCCTGTATATCCCATGAACTTTCTACGTGTGAAAATAATAGGGGTCACAGATGACCCAGCTTCGTCGGCCGACGTTTAATGTCCTAAATTCCTAACTCTTCTAAATAACAAAGGTGTCACTCGTATGTGAGCCACTCAGAAGCCAAAATGACGAACTCGATGAAATAAAATTTATTAAATTTGTTTTATTTATGGAAAATTGAACACCAAGCATGTGCTTTGATACTAAAATTGGAAGAGTATAAAATGGAGCTAATTATTTTTGCTTCTGAGTGGCTCATACGAGTGACACGATCCAAGAACTCACTCTTCAAAATTTGCTAAAAAACTGAAGAAGATTAAAATTGTCACGTGAAATGATAAAAAAGTGATTTGAAGGGGGAGAAAACAAAAAGGAAGTGTTTGGGTCGTTCTCAAAGTTTGCTTGAAATGGTCTGATAGAGAACGTGTTACAATAAAATACCAATAGCTGAAACCTGTGAGGTAATAGTTATTTAACTTGTCGCTGGTACGATTTCCAAAAAATTCCTCTCAGTTTTCATTCATACCTGTACGATAAATTAAAAGCGTTACTTTTATTTCATCCATTATAATTCACATTTTTTAAAGGCAAATATTGGAATTACAATTATGTCTTCAATTAAATATGTTACTATGTTTGTAAGTAAATATTCTCTATCACATATTCACGATTTACATGCATGCACGCAAGCACGTTCGAATTTCAGATGCATGCAATATTATTATTATTGTTTAACATTTTTTTTCCATCTCGTTGTACGAAATATTGTCACATCTCGAATAATGCGATGATTTCTAGGGCTCGGCTTGGACAAGTATAAACGCTACGATCCGAAGGTAAGTTGGTTATTTAATTTAAGTCTCCTTCCAAAGAAAGCTTATTGAAGAACAGATTATTTATCGACGTCGACCTATAACCATATTTATCCATACGAAATTTTTTATTCCGGGGTTTCTTCTGTTCAAATGAAAATAAATGAGAAATGTACGAAGTTCAACTTTAAATGTTTTCTTGCATACCGAATTTTTCGGACCATAAGACGCACCTTTTTACATATAAAAATCGACTTAAAATTGGAGTGCGTCTTATCGTCCGAAGGTAACATTAAAATACGAATCTTTATACTGTATCGAAGCTATTAGAGAAGTTCAATTACTGGCGCAATATGTTAATAAAATTAGAACAGCACGCCAGTGAAGGTATTTTAACAATAGGTTATTTAAACAATAAATAAATTAAGTAAGAATTTGAAAATATCTTTATATACCTAATAAAATATTCTTTTCTAAAAATCGTCCCATAAAGGGGTGCGTCTTATGGTCCGAAAAATACGGTAATTAGGAACCAAGTTAACGTAACGAATTCGCGTAAAGTAAGGAACAATTTTCCATTGCAAAATGTTCGTTAATGAAATTATTTAATATGTGAAATTGTCGATATCAGTGGTTCCTACGATTCGTAACGAGTGATTTACTGGTTATGCTTAATTTTTCCGTTTAAAATTTACGTCGATACATACGCCACCCCTTCAAATTTTTCTTAACGGTGACAAATTTTTCGTTTCATGTTACTCTAACATTTATTAACGCTGCGTGAACGTATTCTTTGTAGAATATACACACGAAATTGGAACTGGCGTTAGATGAAGATAGTATCTTTTACAAACTTGGAAGCGCCGGACTGATTACTTTCTCCGATTATATATTTTTGCTTACCGTATTGTCCAGTAAGTTGTGTTTGCACTACTAATATATTTCTTACTTGAACGAAGGAAAATATAAAGTGCATGTCAGAGCCATTTTACATTTTTCGTCACTCCTATCTATCGAGATTTCAAGGTGACCTTGAATTTTTTAAATAGCATCATATTTAATGCAATATAAAGTGCATGTCAGAGCCATTTTACATTTTTCGTCACTCCTATCTATCGAGATTTCAAGGAGACCTTGAATTTTTTAAATAGCATCATATTTAATGCAACATACCCGACTAGAAATTTCAGTTAGGCAGATATTAGATCCGCATTAGGCTAGCCTAATTTGCCTGTTAGGCCCGCATGCGGTATGTAACGCGGAATATTCACGACCGCCTAATTGGGAAAGCCGCGTTAGGGCCGCATTAGGCCCATACTATAATAGCTTTATTAGGCTGTCATTGGGAGATATTAATGAAATCTCATGAGGAATACCTCATCAAGACATTGTATGGATTAAATTATAAAAACTTTTATCTTGTTGAAATATCTCACGCAAGCGTACGTCCGACACTGAGATGTCTGTAAATATTCCTACATACAAGTTTGAGAGCCCTACTGCACCTAACTTAGGCGTGCGCTCGGCCACTCCCATTTGGGCACGTCCGACACTGAGATGTCTGTAAATATTCCTACATACAAGTTTGAGAGCCCCACTCCACCTAACTTAGGCGTGCGCTCGGCCACTCCCATTTGGGCACACGTATGGCAACTGTTTGGAACGCCCAATCTAAGCGTGCGCTCGGCCACCCCCACTTGGGCCACGTATGACAACTGTTTGGAATGCCTAACTTAGGCGTGCGCTTGGCCACTCCCATTTGGGCCACGTATGGCAACTGTTTGGAACGCCCAATCTAAGCGTGCGCTTGGCCACTCCCATTTGGGCCACGTATGGCAACTGTTAGGAATGCCTAACTTAGGCGTGCGCTTGGCCACTCCCATTTGGGCCACGTATGGTAACTGTTTGGAACGCCCAATCTAAGCGTGCGCTTGACCACTCCCATTTGGGCCACGTATGGCAACTGTTAGGAATGCCCAATCTAAGCGTGCGCTTGGCCACTCCCATTTGGGCCACGTATGGCAACTGTTAGGAATGCTTAACTTAGAGGCGTGCGCTCGGCCACTCCCATTTGGGCCACGTATGGTAACTGTTTGGAACGCCCAATCTAAGCGTGTGCTCGGCCACCCCCATTTGGGCCACGTATGGCAACTGTTTGGAATGCCTAACTTAGAGGCGTGCGCTCGGCCACTCCCATTTGGGCCACGTATGACAACTGTTAGGAATGCCTAACTTAGGCGTGCCCTCGGCCACTCCCATTTGGGCCACGTATGGCAACTGTTAGGAATGCCCAACCTAAGCGTCCGCTTGGCCACTCCCATTTGGACCACGTATGGCAACTGTTAGGAATGCCTAACTTAAGCATGCATCATTCCTTCCGAATTAGGACCTAATGCGGTAACGATTAGGCTTGCAGCATTTAGGTATGCCTAATCGTTTCCGCATTAGGCCCACATTCGTCTTTAGGCATGCCTAACTGAAATTCTAGTCGGGTATTTAATAAAAAAATATTTTTCGCTGAAATGAATAAATAACGAGTTATTTCAAATTATTCACTCACCCTGTATATAGAGAAACTTGAGTCCTTATTAATCGTAGACCTGATAGATATATCAAAAACCAAAATAATAAATATTCTCATTCGAAGAAACGTTTCTACAGCTTCTAGGAGGCACTTCGAAATCGCGTTCAGAATGTTCGACTTTAATGGCGACGGTGACGTGGACTCTGAGGAATTCGGAAAAGTCGCTACTTTGATTCGGCAACAAACTAGCATCGGTAATCGACATCGCGACCATGTTACCACTGGCAGTATGTTCAAGGTATTAAAAATTGTAGCATTTTCCAATATCCAGGGGCGCGTTTACACTTTTGGAGGCCCTAGGCGCAACATCATTACGAAGCTCCAAAACGAGTCTTAAATAAATTTGGCGTTACCATTTTCAGCGGCTCCTTGTTTCTATATTATGAATTTAATATTCGAAAATAAGTACTTTATTTTGTTACTATTTATATCGTTGTTTGTGAGAAGTAAGGTTTTCAAATGTGGCTCCGGATTGGGCCTAATGCGCCTTGTGGTAAATACGGCCCTGCCAATATCTGTAACTGTCACAGCATATCGAAAGTGAAAATAATTAAAAGTGATCGCAGAGTTCTCGAGCTTTGAAATAATTTAAAGTTCTCTGGTTCGCTGTGTATACAGGGTGTCCTAGAGTTTTCTATATAAACTTTGCCAGTGTGTTCTATAGGTAAGAATAAGACTGAAATGTCATGTAACAAAAAGTCCATAAATGTTTTACTGCAAAGTTATAACAAAAATATGAAACGTGTAGGATACGATAATACTATCTCTTACTGTTAGTTCGATACAGAGCAAGATACTGTTCTTCTGAATCAGCTGACCTTATATATATTCCTAGATTTTTACTTACGGGAGAATTGTAAAAGAAAAAGTTCACAACATGGAACTATGTACTCAAAATAAATCGAGAGAATCTCGATTTGATAAAATAGCGACGAAATTCGATCTATAGTAACTTCAATATCGCGTTAATATCAGGTTTGCATTGATAAAAAGCGAGCAACATTCCAAAGTGCAAACTTGAGTACATCGTTTATTTCAGGTTTCATATTTTTGTTACTTAACCCCTTAACTTATGATTTCTTTTCTGACTATGCATCTAAGTGTCAGCCATTTACTATTTTACTACTGTGCCAGCTAACAAAAGCTAATCTGTTACACGTCAATTCCATTTAGTAATCCTCAGTTTTACAAATTTTCCTTATTAATATAACCATTTTTCTCACATCTTGACCAAAATCTCTGCCACGAGTCTGACACGTTGTTACAGATTAAAGGGTTAACTTTTTAATAAAGCACTTATGGATTTCTTGTAGCATGGCGTTTTAGTCTTATTTTTACCCATAGAACACACTGACGAAGTTTGTACAAAAAACTCTAAGACACCCTGTATATCTTACGTTTAATTATTTTATTTCATATTTTCGGTTTTGTTGTAGGAAATACTTGCATAGACATATTTCTATTTTTGCAGGGCGTTAATTCAGCGTTGACTACGTACTTCTTTGGATCGAACATGAAAGGAAAGCTGACAATTGAAAAATTCCTCGAGTTTCAGCAACAGTTACAAAGAGAAATACTTAGTCTCGAAGTTAGTTTTGAAACATTAACTCCCTTAAATAGTTAAATAAATCATTTTCATTGAAACGTGTCGGGTAAATTCTGATAATAAACATTGTTGTATTCCTATTAACGAGTAAACCGTAATACAACGGAAACTTTAGAATTTTTATGCTTTACTTTGACTAATTGTTATCATTGATAATTGGTAACAAGAATTTTTCTTATTTAAAAATTAGCGGTAAAAACAAACTGTTGTAGTTCGAGCGAAGAAATCCGGACGAAAACGGTCGCATAACAGAAGTAGATTTCACGGAATTATTACTTGCTTATGCTGGATATCCTGATAAGAAAAAGTCAAAGATTATAAAAACTGTAAAGAAACGGTGAGTGCGGTCAATTAATATAAACGTAATTTCTAAATAGTTCGTTGCGTATTTAAGTATGTAAAATAAACTGCACTTTTTAGGTTCAAGGAGAATCCAAAGGGAATAGACAAAGATGAATACCTGAAATTTTTTCACTTTTTGAATAATATTAACGACGTGGACACGGCGCTGACATTTTATCATATTGCTGGAGCATCGATCGATCAAGGTCCCCAACATATTTGTAACGCCGCTTCTGTTAATTCTAGGAAGCCCAAGGGATGGTTAAAAAGGGTTCACAAAGTTTTAAGTTTCAGTATTTCTCGTAAAATAACTTACGCAGGTCGTCGATATTCGTATATAATTTCATATTTATTGATTTTTGTTTATTTTTCATTGAAGTTAAATTAAACCTTGAAACTTCAAATTAAACCTCCTTCCGAAGGGTTAATAATTCAATTTTTTTGTTCGTTTATATTGTTTTCTTCAATTGTGATACATATCTCACTGTATTTCACATGTTTGCACGTATATTTACCTGAAGACGTAGTATTAAAGATATTTACTAACACTTATTGTGTACAGAACGTTCAGCAATTATTGATATGTTAAGAAATTATTTTATATGACTTAATTGTATAACATAGGTTCACTTTGTTTTGCAGCTACACTAAAACACGTGGCAAGAACAGTAGCTCATGTCGATTTGAGTGACCACGTGATACAAGTGGTCTACACTATTTTTGACGAAAATAGTAAGTTTAACTGTTTTGAGAGAAAGAGGTGAAATATTTTAAAGAAAATTCTGACAAAGTCAAATTGAATTGCTTTGTAATGTGGTCCGGACCTTTTGTCTGATAGTGTATCTATGATAAATTTGAGATAATAATACGTTTTGTTTTGCTGTTTTCTAGTGGACGGTCAGTTAAGCAATAAAGAATTTGTTGCTGTAATGAAAAACAGAGTTTTAAGGGGATTGGAAAAACCGAAAGATACTGGTTTCGTGAAGTTAATCGAATCAATGGCTAAGTGCGTAAAGATCAGTTATAACATGCATTTCGATAATTGAAATAAACGTAGCATAGCTTTTTTTGTGGCATTATGAATTTCAGCAAAACTAGTGGTTTATTTATTTAAAGGAACATCAATGCTAATAATGAATAAGAAATAAATCATTGTGCCAGAAAATGTGATATTTCTTTTGATATATGTATACTCCTTAATAAACAGCATCCTTTTTCTGTGTATTTAATATTTGGATCATTCCACGCCAAATCGATCACTTTTTCACGTCGACATCAGGGATTTTGTTCTAAATGAAATATAATGTAGTACACGTGGAATTAGGGGGGGTTTAAGTCATCGTTTAGCTGGTTTCGAATCTGTTTAAAAAATACGAACCCTTGAATTTGCCAATTTTTGCCCATTTTTATGAAAAGGGGCTGTATCTATCAATTTTTATCTCAGAAACTATTGATCGAATTAAGCTTAGTTTTTTTGTTTCTATCTAGAAGAATTGCCCTATTGTAATAATATTTTTGTTGTTTGAAAAATTGATTTTATAATACTGAAAATTATAAAGAAATTCTTATTTTGTAAATTTCTCTGCGATGAGCTAGAGGGGTTCAAATTTTTTAAAAAATATGATCACATTCCTTGATATTCTACTTACAAAATGAGCCATTTTGCAGAATGGAGACTTCAAAATTAGCTTCATAAGATGCTTAACCCCTTAACCTATGATTTCTTTTCCTGCTATGCATCTAAGCGTCAGCCATTTACTGTTTTAGGTACTACTGTATCAGGCAATGAAAGCTAATTTGTTACACATTAATACCATTTAGTAATCCTCAGTCTTACAAATTAAAACGAAAGTTAGGACTACAATTAATTTTTCTTACTGACATAGCTATTTTTCTCACATCTTCACCAGAATCTCTGCCACGAGTCTGACACGTTGTTATAGGTTAAAGGGTTCATAAACGAGCCACGCGCTCTGCTTTACAGTCGGTTGCCTGTATCTATGTATGAAGATAATATCAATAGAAGATATTATTATTACAAACAATAAATGATCCTTTCACGAAAGGAATATCTATAGGCTAAACGAACTTCCGACAGGTGTGCTGGCAAAGTTCTTCTACAATACTTGAATTTATCTAATTAACATGATAAGGTTAAAAATATGAAGAAGTAATTGGAAACGCTTGTTCGTTACATATAATATGGTATATTTTGTCCAGGTTCTACTGGTATCATTACATACAGCTTTTTCCTATACGTTTCTTCCAGTTATGTAACGGTTTCGTCGCCATATATACTCTTCGTTAATATAAAACACGTATATAAACATAGATTGAGTATATTTGTGTTTACAATATAATGTATGGATAAAAAAAGTCGCACACAGTTTTCGTTATTTCAGTATACGCTTATGCGAAGACATCATCTTTTAAAATGAGTGACACAATTCTTATTTTTTTTTTTTGTCTTTTTTTTACTCTGTGCTCTACTACGTACAAGTTTTGCAGTGTTACATACTTTTTGTATCTAAACGTATAGAAAATTAGAAATGATCGGTAACCGTAACGATACAAAGTTCAAAGTAAACTTACTAAAAATCATCATCGTTTTAGGTGTCGTCAAAGGTTAAAAAACGATATCGAAAAGTTGTGTGTGTGTGTGTGTGTGTGTGTGTAACCTATGAATACCTATAAAGACATAGAAAAATTTCGAATTCAATTCAGTTGAAGTGGTAGGAAAATATTTTGTTACAATCACATATTCTCATCCACGTAAAAGTGAAGATTTTCTGCGGCGAAAGTAAAATGCGAACAATTTTCTTACCACGCTGCGTAATTTATACGGCTACACAAAAGGTGCTCGATAATGTATGTGTTGTCGTTCTTGTTGTTGTCGTCGTTACAGATAAAGTAAATTGAAGATTTCCAAACCGGAAATGAATCGTTGGCGTTATTAGTCGATCTTTGGATTTGCTAACAGTTAAAAATTGAACACGTCCACAGTAAGTTTACAGAATATTTTCAGCTTAACGGTATAAATACGGTTCGATATAAATTCCCCATATGAAACGATCGAATTTGATTTGTACGGCCGAGGGAAATTTGGAGAAAAAGAATCATCCACGTCGGACAAAGTACACATTGCGAGGAAATTTTTTCGTAAGAAACGATGAGATCGATGCGAGAAGTCCTTTTTCCCAGAACTTAATAGCCGACGTGTACGTATGAATGTAAACGAAGGGTACACCTGAATGCACGTTAAATAGAAGAGCTAGGGCACCGCAGTTTCGTAGAGAATGTACAAATTTGCTTCTTTCATTCAACTTGAACTCTGGTGTAAAATTAAAAAATTGGCATACCCTATGGTACATCCTCTTCCGTCGTATAATTATGTATATATGTATATTATATATACCCATATGTATATATATATAATGGGGGGTTGCTGGGGTGACTCTGAACAACTTTTTCCTTTACCAAAATGTTGTTTGAAGCTTCATTTTTGAATTATTAACGAAAAACACTGGCCAATCAGAGCGCGCGTAGAGCCCGCACCCAGGCACGGGAGCGCTGACTCTAATCCGCGCGCGATCGTGAACAAATGCGTACGCGTGACTTCTCGGTTATCGATCGCTGTCAAAAAATTTTGACTTTGCACCGCTATATTTATAGGGCTTAGAGAAATGGTTTTTTGCCGTCATTCCCACGTTTGTATAAATTTTTGAAAAAATTGCAATTAGTCGGAATCGCGCGCGAATGAGCCTCTGTTCTTCGTCCCTGAGCGCGGGCTCTACGCGTGCTCTGATTGGCCACTGTTTTTCGTTAATAATTCAAAAATGAAGCTTCAAACAACATTTTGGTAAAGGAAACAGTTGTTCAGAGTCACCCCAGCAACCCTCTATTTCCGGCTGTTCGAGGAGTTACGGGACACCCTGTATAGGGCTACTGCGCAAAATTAGTGTGCTCGTTTAAATCAGTTAGTGAGATCTCGTCGTTTTTTCTCTTTGTGCAGAATTTCCGAGTTTACAAAATTTCCCTTCTCGACGTGATACAAATTTCTTCTTTCTTTATCAATTTTCTTTATATTTCGTTTTTTTTTTGTTTCTTTGAATCCTGGAACAACACGACTCCCGTTGTTCGAAGAAAAAGAACCGAGCGTCGCGTCTCGACATCTTCTCGAGCGCAACACGTTTCTCGCAATATTCTTTCACGTTAGATTCTATTCACAGAGAAAAACTCTAAACAACATTGCGTGATCAGACTTTTTCTGTACAGACAATTTTGCGCAATAATCTCCCTCTGTATGAATCCTACGTTTGAACCGGCGAGGATCGCCTCGATTTACATAGACTAGGAGCTAATCTTCCATTGGTCGCGTTACCGAACGTATCGTGGAAGCAGAATTGGGCATTATTCGAAGAATTCGAGGAAATATTTCACTGGAGTAATTGTCCGAAAGAATTCATTTTAGTTGTACAAGTTCACGATGAAATGAAGTATAAGAAGAAAATTGGTAAAATAAGAAAGATTGAGAAATAAAAATGGAGAGTGAAGAAAAGTTTGCTAAATTTTTGTTCAAATGTTTTTCCCCTTCGTTAATATTGATGTTCGTAAAATATTTCAAAATAAGTAGGAAAGGAAAAGCTTTCTTAGAAGTTATTTCGTTTATTCGAGCTGTGTGTCTCATGATTGGTTCAGATAATCAAAATTCTGCTGTATTTAATTATTCGCATAATTCATTATTCTCATTTCAACTGAATTTTAAAAAATTTGCAAACAATTAAATGGCACAGATCAAATTGTCGCGTGATAAACCAGTAAAACGTAAATAATAACTGATAACAGAATAATAAATATAGAAGTTAATGTAAATAATAATTCTGCTATTTCATAAATCAAACTTTTTCTTACCCTTATTCGTTACTTGTCTATTCGAATAAAACCGTGCCCAACTCTGCGATAGAAAAACGGTTCTGTGCATGCGTTATGGTATTCATCCTATTCGTTTGCCTTTATCTGGAAGATAGTCGTTTTTTTTTTTTTTTTTTTTTTTTTAAAGAGGAAACATCGAACAGTTTCGTCGTATACGTATTTACAAATGTACACACTCTTTTAAGTAACAATTACTAGATAAATAAGATGAACGTTAAACGTGATACCAAATATCAATGTCGATTGCGTTAGAATCGATACGTTCGTCGTAGCAACGCGACTGCTTGGAAGTTCACCGTATGCTTAATTAATAAATGTGTACTTTCGATATTTTCATCGCTCGAGTAATTATCTCTCAGCGACGGATGTTCACATTTTTCCACTTCAAAGGTAGAACAGTTTCCGATTCGATATGAACATCAACGAAATCAGTTTTTATCAAATTAATTGTAATAGTATTCAACGCTTGTTTCGGAAAATTTTCAGAGCGATTTTCACAATTTTTCTATCAAATAACGATACGGTAGATGGTATCGATGTACTTTATGCTGCGCTATTTATGCACATATCACTGCCTCTTCACTGTTCCTTATCTCTTAACTGTATTCTAATTAACACAAGTTACTTAATGTGTGATAAATTCAATTCGCACGTTCTACAAATTCGACACACTTTGCGCAACGATAAATTATAAATGGGAAGAGTTGAACAATTAAAAGAAATTTCTTGTAAGTTTGCTACTTATACAGGGTGTCCCAGTTTGTTCCGATCAAATTTTGTTAGTATGTTCTATGGGTGCAAGTAAGAAACCAAAGTTACATGAACGTAGGTCATTTATGCTTTGTTAAACGTAGATTCGTATAAATTCTGTTTCAAATCTTCAAACTTAGTCAGAACCGCTCACGACACCCTGTATACACATATTGTTAACACGCTGAATGGATCTGTAAAATTGCTAAAAAGATTTCTACAGAAATTAGTAAAGAATCCTGTGTTAGAAAAATTAATGATGCAAAATTGAATTTTTCATATACAGGGTGTCCCAGTTGTTTTCAACGAAACTTTGTCAGTATATTCTATGGGTATAAGTAAGAGAAAAATGTTATATAAACATAGGTCGTTTGAAGCTTTGTCAAAAAGTTACAACAAAAATACGAGATACGAAGGGAATGGTAACGAACTTGCGGTTATTGTGATACAAAGGCAAAAATGCCACCGGCAGAAGTTGCATTGAACATCTCCAACGACTTTAGATTGTAAACATAGCTCGCATAAACAGCCTAGATGTAAGTACGTAAGGCTGATCTGTGCCTATTTTGTATCATAATAACCGCACACCCGTTACCTTCGTATTTCGTATTATCGTTATAACTTCTTAATAAAGCTTCAAACGACCTATGTTTATATAACACTTTTCTCTTACTTATACCCATAGAACATACTGACAAAGTTTCGTCGGAAAAAACTGGGACACCCTGTATAAGCACCGAAGGTAACGAATATTAAGATAACGAACACAGGGTGATTCTAAATAGTAACTGGGCCAAGTTATAGGCTCTATTTTATGTGAAAATAGGAAAACGGACGTAGAAAAATATTTTGCACGGTTTAACTAGTCGGATCGTATTATGGTACGATTTTTCTCACTTGCATAGTGCAGTTGCATTTTTTTTTTTTTTTTAATGAAACAATATATACTTTCTTACTTCAATTAATCCTTCGACTCATTTTACATCATTTTCATTGTAACAAGTACGCAAATGTTTCATTTCCATATTTTAAACATTTTCTTGTACAATTCTTGGGACTCGAACGCGGTTTATTTTTTATTATTTCAAAAGCACTAACTCGTAATGCACGAACAACAGCAAAATCGTTTCGCTTGCCCAATTTAAATCCATTTGACCTTCCATTTTTTTACGTTTTTCAAAGCATCGTGTGCTTTCATTTAAAAACAGTACATTTTGTGCGACAGGACTTGTTGAGCCATACAAAATTTTCTATCTTCACTTAGAATGTAGCTGCAGCTCCGGTATAAATATCGTAAATTTCTCTCGCTAAAATTCACGTCATTAATACAAAAGTTGCAAAATGACGCGTGTGAAAATGACATTTTTTACTAAACACGATGCATAAAGAAATTTCGAAATTATTGTCGCTCACGAAACGCAACGAGTACTGTTAAGGTGCAGGATACGTTACAGAAAATTTAAACTTTCCCAAAGTTATCCACGTTGATTTATCATAGTGGTTCAATGAAATTCAAATCAAAATTAATTACTTCGAAGTGAGTTAGATAAATACGGAAAAAATCAACTGGAGCCCTAATATTTCTAGAAAGACGGAGTATTGAAACAGTCAACGTGACGACACGCTAAAAGAAAAATGGAAGCATTTGCTTATTTGACAATAGAAACTGCGAAATATTTCGATAAAAGCGTTTTTGTAATAAAAATATGCGCTTACCGTTTCACCAGAATTATGTCGCTAATTGAACAAACGATAAATTTTTCCTGTATTGAAACATACAACATCACTGTGATCGTAAATATAATTATTATCGTTACATCGGTAATGTGAATCCTTTACTGTATTATTCCCGCCAGTATCACAGTGTACGTATTTCTTGTTTAAATTTTTTTTTTTTTTTTTTTTTTGGAAACTAACGTATTCGTTACATACTTAAACAAGTAATACAAGTTCATTCTGTAACATTAAGAGACAGAGTGAAGAAATACAAATCTGCTTGAAGAAATGCAGATCATTGGAAGAGCCAATTTTTTCCAAAAATTTTTGTTAAGAGAAAGAATTGTACATTTCGTACAAGATGATACAAAATTACGTAACTTACTTATCTTTATAGTACGAAATATACAGGGTGAACCAATAAGAATTGCCACCTTGAATATCTCCGGAACCGTAAAAGCAAGAAAAAGAATTTTCAAATGAAAATGAAAGGGGCTGTCGTGTGGTTACAACGATTGTTTTATACGCAGAGTGGCTGACGAGATGTGCAGGTCATCCCTTTTTGTGCAACGACATACCACAGTTCTTTATCTATTTGTTAACCCTCTGGACTCCTTTGTCGAATGTGTCTCGACATCAGTTTTATTCTGGATGAGCAATGAGGTACACATGTATACGACCCTTAATTCTATTTTCAATATAATTAGTAAAAAAAATTGTTTCAATTGGTCCCTATCGACCAAATGTCTTTTGAAGTGCATTTCGGATAAAATTCTCAAAATAATAGGGAATTGTTGAAAAGAAAATTTAGAAAAAAATTTGGAGTTGGGTTAACAGCACTCCTAAGACGAACGAAAAGACCTGTAACACAAGGTCAGGCCAGGTTTACAGATACACATGTGCCACAGTAAATTCTGACTTCGTTGAAAGAGCAATTCTATAATCTTAACTCGTGCGTTGAAAGCCTCTGCGTTCATCTTAAGGGCTGTTATTAGCAAAAGAAGAAAAGAACATGACACGTCGTTGAAAAAAATAGGAATGACCTTAGTATCTCATTAGCGACTCCGTTCATAAAAAAGAGCCTGACTGTATGATGGCTCTTTTCACAGCAAAAAACTTTCGTTCGAAAAAGGATCCTCTTACTTTCGTGATTTCAGAGATATCGAAGGTGGGAATTCTCATTTTCCTACTCTGTGTATAAAAGGAATTTTGTCGTAAATTTCTCGTAGTAAAATAATCGTTAAATCCTCGTTCGTCTATTATAATACGAGTAATACCTTTGAAAGGACACATTTATTAAATTACCTCCTTAAATTATTGATACTTTAAAGCTTCGTTTGGCACGTGTGATTAGAATGTTATTTAATAAGAAAGTGTTAGAACGTTACTTAACACGAAAGAATCGATAGAACGCTTCTCTCATCCACTTTTGTTGCCATTATATTTATGACACATTCTCTATTTATAGTAGCGCTTGTTTTGGTTCTCCATGCCTAATTACACTTACAACACCCATTTACAACTGGACTACCATTTAAAATGTACATCGAGTGCGTTGTTCCTCGAATAAAACGCACGAAAAATGCCTGTGTCTTAACTTTTCCTTAGGATTCGAATAGATTTCGTTTTTTTTTTTTCTTTTTGTGCGGTGTAGCTTTGTAGGATGTTCGCGAAACGCAGTCAGTTTTGTCGAACGTTGTTTCCCGTTGAATCAGACCAATCGTTGTCTCGAGAAAGAAAAATTCTTCTTTTCCGTTTGTTTTAACTGTGTCGACGATTTTTCACGACTAAATACAGTAAATATTCGTAAAATATTTGTCTCTTTCATTTATCTGTTGTTTTAACTAAGAATCAATTCAAGATCCTACTCGATTGCATTGCACACGCAAAAATAATGAAATCGTTCAATTATAGTCGATGGAAGACATATAAGCGTGAAAGTAAAACGAGACAGGGGTGAAAGAACGTGAAATCCGATCACCGAAACAACAGTCGGACGAGACAAGGGGCTCGACCCTTGTCCAGGACCGTACGAAGTCAACGCGGCACCGTTTGTTCAATTACCGTATGCTAAACAAAATTTTAAATAATATACAGTTTGGAAAACTTTACATTTCGAAATGTATCATTTACTATAAACGAACTCCCAGATCAACGCGAAATATTCGCAGGGGAAACGAAATAGCGGTACCAAAATTCGCCTGCCTCTTCACACTAAAGTACGAAATTTTCGTCTGCCGCAGCGAATATTTTACGCTGGTCTGTCTGCCGGATTCAGTGTTTTTCCTTTCTACGTTTGTCATTATTTATGCGTCACCGAATTTAGAGCGGCAGCGAAGAAAACGCCTCGAAGAGCGAAATTAAACTCACCGCGAAAAAAATCGCTACAACCTCCCAGTTTTAGCGGAAATTTTTCGCGTTGGTATGAACACACGCTTAAGCTGTCAGGTATAGTGTATTGCTGCGAATCTATTGCCAAGAAATATTCCACGTTGGTCTTAGAAAAAGAATCGGAATCCTAAATGAGAAAAACAAAAGAAGGTAGACGCCACGCCACTGTTCGCCCGCTAAAAGTGTCAGCCCTTCGAGTAATTCACGTCTTTCACTCGACGCGTGTGACTCGAGAGTTGGTGGTGGGGGGTAGGGCGGGGCTTCTTGTAAGACGCGGACGGCCCTGCGCGCGGCTAGCTCAGTCGATGCTTTCCCTTTACGACCGCGCTACATCTCTTTCAACGACTATACGATTTTGTCGAATTGATCGTCTGGAATACCTGAACGACAAGATTAGGTGATTTTTGTTCGCAGAAACGTTATCCACAGAAACTGACTTTGCTTCGCGAAGTATAGAAAAAAAAAAAAGAAACTCGATTCGCGACAAGTTTTTTTTTTTTATGCCACTTGTTCCATCGCACGATCCAACAACCACAGAAATCGAGTCACGAATTTGGCACTGTCGTGTGCGTGCCGGTTATCCTCCCCTTTTTTTTTTCTTTTGACATTTCTTTGTACGGTTCAGAAATATATTTATTAAAAGATTATTTTTCATGGCAGTATTCACATTGCGTTGCCTCAAATATGGAAATCCGAGCGTTTCTAATTGCTTTCCATTTCTTTCCTTTTTTTTATTTTTGTAACACCTTTCGATTTCCGACGACTTGGAATAAAAGTTCCTCCTTACCCTCTGAGTGCCATTCTGACATCTTTCTTAATCATTCGGTTGATTCAACGATCTAAATTTCAATTACGCTCCTTCGTTTTTTCCTTTCTTTTCTTCTTCAATGGAAATTACAATGAAAATGAAATCGATGCAACATACGTCTACACTACTCGCTCGTTTACCTGAAACGGATAGAGGACAAGTATTCAAATCGGAAAAAAGAGATTGGTAATACACGTGTGAAATGCAAACGCCGCGCACAAACCGTGATTCGTGAAGTTTATTGAAACGAGTAGTTGCAATCACCCTGTTTTCCTCTAATCTAATATCTAAGTTGTGAAACGAAACTTTCGAGCAGAACGTCTTTATATTTATATATACTCGAGCTGCTTTCAGATTTGTACGAATATTGTATTACAAATCACTCTGTGTTTTGTTTTTTTTTTTGTTTCTTTCTTCAAAAGTACATTTATCCTCGAAATATTTTTCCACTACTTCAAGTCGTTTGCTTGTTTACAAGAAATCAAATCTTTACGAAGCAGTTCACTGTTTACGTTGAACGAAGTTACCTACTTAAACCTTTCGCTGCGGCAGATTTTAGTATAGATAGTATATAGACGGTAGTTGTTCAGTCGCGGCCGCAAAGTTTCTCCGTTTTGGCGTTCGAAATTAGAAAAAAAAAAAGAAAATTACGGTGGAAGTACGCAAAGGAGGAAAAATTAAGGATTAAATTCGCGCCAACGACGCAGTGAGAGCAAAATATTCGAAACGCCCATAGGCGCCAAGGGCACAGTGCGAGCCTATTTTCAAAGCGCCTATAGGTGCCAATAGCAGTGAAAGAGATAAAAAAAAAAAGTGGAATATGACTTTATAAAAGAGGAACGTGTATACCTCTGTAGAAAGGCAGCCATCTAAAGCAAGAGTGTAAAATATCCCTGCTATTTTTAATTATACAATAAAGAGAAGAATATCTAAGGCAGAAAATGTTCGTTATCGTTGCGGTACTTCAAATAACCTTGAAGGATAAAAATTACATTTAAAAAAAAATTGAAAATGTAGAAAGTGTAGAAACTGTCATCGATAAGTAACTAACAAGGGAACTTAGGTATATAGTAGTTTTCAAAAATCACATTCGACTGGTATTTTTTATATCGGCTTATTCACAGAGAAGGGGTGAAAATCGCCCTCAAAGTTGGATGTAGAAAATATACTTAGTCTAACATCTCGGAAGCTGTTAGATATAGAAGATTAGTATAAATGTAAGAATTTTGTATTTTTCAACGACAAATTTGAAAAATAAAGGATTCTAAATAATTTTGAATAAATATGTTTATTAACCTCATCTTTGAGAGCGATTTCCACCCCTTCAACGTGAAAGATTGCCGATAAAAAAGAAATTCGTGTGAAATATATTTTTTAATACCTACTACCGTATAACAAAGTTCTACCGACATCAGGATGTTCCCCTGTAAGTAAACTTTTACGTGTACCTCTACAATTCTGTTTGCACTATAAAATAGAATTGTGAAAATTCACATATTTTTAGATGATGAATTGATTAATAATTTGACTGAAGTTGGCACACACGTGTCAAGGTTTGTAAACCTTACGATAAATTTGATCTTTCGACTGTCTCTAACGAAACCAAACTACCGGCCAAAAGTTTCGGATTCAATGTAACACAAAAATGTCCAGAAAAAAGTTACTGACCTTAAGAATATTTCAAATCAGTCGTAGTGATGTAAATTGCTATTGATTGCTCCGCAAGATCAACTTCGAATCCATAAAGAATTAGTAGCACGATTCGATATTGATGAAAATTGGCAGGTGATCCCAAAGTTTCAGCAGTGTAAATGTAACTTCTTACACAGGGTTACTTGAAGTCCAATCTACTTCTACTTCGCATAGAATACAAAAACTTGTTCGAGCTGTTCAAAAATACAAAGGAAAAAAAAAATATATATAGAGATTTGTAATTCAAAGTTACAAGAGTATTGCAAATGTTCCTTCGAACTGATTCGCTAATTAGTGTAAGCAAAGATGGAAGTACATTTCTTTCTTGATCTCTGATCACCGTTAAAAGAGGAAATCGCAAGGAGAAGAAAGAAAAGAAAGGAGAAAGAAGGAAAACGGGCGTTGTTGGTGAATAAAACGTTCGGCGAATTCGCTGTAAATCGAAACAACTCAGTTTCCTTATTGTTGGCAAGCACGTACGGAGGAATGCTTAAAAAGGAGAAAAGTGAAAATGATAGTAGAGAAGAGAAGGTGTTACCGCCCCGTGGCGCGTAGCGGTTGCACTCGAGGCGTTTCTACTGATATCATCCCCGGTCAACCGCGGTCCTGTTTCTGTTATGCCACTTGCACTTTAGAATCCTCACGTAGGTTCGTCGGAACGCCGCGTTGCACAACGCGTAACACACTGGATTCACAGTACTGTTGATATAACAAAGATAATAGAAAAAGTCCCATAGCTCCTGCGGTATGTACCACGAGCAGGCTGTGATGGATTTTATTAGAACGAGAATATTGTACGGTGTCCAGGTGATGATGAACGCCAGCAATATGGCCGACAATGTTTTAGCGGCCTTACGGTCCGCTTTCTTCTCCTGAAGCTTTTTCTTCTTTTTGTTCGCGGACTTATTCGCGGTTCCCTTGCCCCCCAACGCTTTCGTAATGTTTTTCGTGTTCAAGGTATTCCCTATGTCTGGCATGTGTGACGGTCTCCTCGTGATTGGTGATGGGCTCGACAACGTGCCACCGAGACGAAATATCTTTCCGTTCTCTTCCTCCACGTCTCCGATCATGCTGTGAAGTTGAAATGTGACAGCTTCGTCGTGATACATTTTTATACTTGGGTCCTCTGTGAATTTCCCCATACCGCTGGTGTCTCTTGTTGGAAGCCGGATTAGAATCGTGTAAACCTGTTAGATGAAACGTTTTTATGGATTAGAAGTGTATAGTTTAAGATTTGCCTGCACATGTGAGTATAGTCGATATAGCGAGGTCGTAAAATCGGTCAGACGTCAAAGTAAGCATGTTTTTAGCTGCAGGGACACGAAAATTGGCAGAAATACGAGCAGATAAGTACTTGGAACCGTGGTCAGGACCGTAGGAAGAATTGTTGTATCCAGCGAAAGTCAAAGCGATTCTAATATATTTACTGAAAACTACATGCAGCTAGGACAAATTAGGGTCTTTCCCTCTGGGGGAAGTCGGTTACAGGTAAAGGTCTTATCGAGATCTTGAACGTCTTAATTTACCTGCGAGTGTTACGTACAGGTAGGAAATGCAAAAAGGTTGTGTGGCTGCGGACACAGAAAGGAATTACAAATATTTCAGATGGTAATTAATATTGACGTATTTTCCACTCGTTTACTGTTGGAACCCTCAAACAGCCCGCAACGCACGGCCCTGAATGCCAATTCTTGAGAGTTTAATTTCCGACCTCGCTGTATCGTGGCTCTGACTATACTTACTGTGCAGATATCAGAAGTTAGCTCTAGCGGAAGAAATGTGGATCTGATTGGTTATATGTAGTGTAACAGGCCCAAAGTTAGGGCACACGTATTCTTATTATTGATTAGAACGATCACATCTACAAATCGGATGTAGCATCACGTGACGAAGAGAGCGAACGGGGCATATCGAGACCAAGTGGATGGTTATGACAAGGTTGTGATTACTTCAATTCTGATCGACGAAATCTGACAGAACTTTCCGAACGACTTAACCCTCGCACTACCAGGAGGGATACTTTGTGCCCACCATGTCGTATTTTATGTATTTCTTTTACTAATCAGTTCGGGAAAAATTCTGAAGAAATTAATTATTGTTTAATATGGTGTTCTTAAGCATATAGTTTCTGTGTAATTTCATTCAATCCTTGACCAAGTTTTCTCGACATCAAAGATGCTTATTTATCGTTAATGTATTATTCGGTCAACGTTAAGATGGCAAGTAAAATTAGTTCTTCAGGTGAGCACAAAAATCCTTGGTAGTTAAAGAATACCTTGGTAGTGCGAGGGTTTTTAGTAGACCGTGCCGTCTCGTTGGCCATCTTCTCATCTATGCGCGGTACACATCAATCTGAATGTCTTCTGTATTTTTTCTTCCGTATTTTCGAAGTTTTATTTTCAATACAGAAGTTTAGAATTGTATTAGAAATACGAGGTTTGATAAAAAAAAAAATACCTGGGCTGTACGTGTAATTCAATATCTCGTAAGTGAAGTGAAAAATTGATGATACAATATCAATCGTTTGCTGGTGAAACGCACGAAGTCTGAATATGCATTGTTTTTCAGAAATTGAATTTGAAGTTTTTCGTTTTGTGTGATATAGATCTAGAATAAATATAAAGTATGTAATTTTTATTCCTTATAAGGTTAAAATGAGAATTTTTTGTATTACATAGGAAAACCGCGAAGTGATAATCACCGATTCTGATAAAACTTTGATATATACTAGTTCTAAAAAAAAAAAATGTTTCACGCGTAATTGTCTTATATCGGCAAAAGTGAATAGGTGAAAATCGTTGTCAAAGTTAGAGATAGTCAATTTATTTAGTTTAATATCTCGGAAACTATTGGAGATAGAGTAATAGTGTAAATTGACGAATGTTGTATCTTTCAGCAACAAATTCGACAAACAAAAGATTATAAATAATTTTGTATTTTGCAAATTTTGCCGTTGAAAAATACAAAACTCGTCAATTTTCACCATTATGTAGATCTAATACCATGTTACATGGTACTAATTGCGTTCAGTATCCTCATCTTTGAGGACGATTTTCACCCTTCCAATGTGAACGATTGTCGATATAAAAAAATACACGTCGCATATTTTTTTCAGAGCTACTACACTACCGGCCAAAAGTTTGGAATCACTGAACATTGCAATTTACACAAAAATTTCCAGAAAAAAGTCAGCGACTTTGAGAATTTTTTATCGTTCGAATCAATTGATATGAGATAAATTGATAAATATAGAATCGAGATAAACTTAAAATCTATAAAAAATTAGCAGCAGATTTAATATTGATGAAAAGTAGGAGGTGATTCGAAACTTTTGGTCGGTAGTGTATATATCAATGTGTCATCAAAATCGATGACTATTACTTCGGGATGTTCCCTTGTTAGTGTGTTTTACGAGTGTACCCACAATGTGATGCAGTAACCATTGGTGCTTCAACTGACGTTGCGATTTTTATCAAAACGGATATTCCTTTTGAGATTTACAGTGGTTTTTCGTAACCCGATTTTCTTTACTTTTGCGATTTTTCAAATGGAACTGGTTGAAGTGCAGTTTCAATTTCGAATGAAAAGCAGTCACCTTTATTTCGCTTGACTTTGTGTAACTTATCGTCAGTTTCTGAAACTGAAGAGTTCATTAAAAGAACGCACTGTTCAAACGATTGTAGAGGTACAAAGGGAAATTCGGTGGCTGATCTGAAAGCAATTTCTAAAAATGCCTACAAAGGGTGTTTTCAGAAGTGTAAAAGATGTGTAACTGTTACAGAGGACCATTTTAATTCGGAATAATTTTTTATCGATAAAACTTTATGACGCTAGTCCGGGCATTTTTTCTTATCAAACCTCATACGTTAAAATTAATGGTAATCCGGCTACAAACATTCTACAAAGAATATTGTACGACTAATATCTGCTTATTCTTCGAAATTTGTTTAAAGAATACTGTTGTTACTCAAAGAAACAGTGTAAATATTTTCTGCAAAACATGAATGAAAATATAGGAGAATTAATTAATAAGTTAAGGTGTGTGAAACTTGCTGATACACGTAATTAAGTAACAAAAATTTCGATAATTACGGTTTACTTCCTTGTTAAACACATTTTGTTTCTGAGAGACCGGTTTATTTTTGTACTTATCACAAAATATCGATAGCCAAAGAATCACGTGAGTGAAACGAGCAAAAGATAGTTAAGGAAAAAGATACTGTACTTTAAACAGAAGTTAAATGTCCAAGTAGATAATAAAAGGAGGAGCTTAAGTTAATTTATAAAAAAGTAACTTCTTTATGCTATTTCAAAGTATAAAAATAAACATTTTGTTAACGTTTCCAAGGTTCCAGTTGTAAGAAATAATTTCCTATTTTTGCAAAATTTCATTGAAATCGGGAATTTCAGATCGGAAACCTTTTCTTTTTCGTCACTTACACTGACGAATGTGTGCATTTGTTGATATTGTCAAGTGTGTATGCAACGAGTTAATAATATTATTATGCTAATACATATAAGTTTTAGCAACGGGTGACAGACAAAAACAACTTCCTTGTACAGGTATTAATTTGATTAACAGATGAAAAATTTAGCTCACGACTCCCTTAATAAGTTGTCCTAAGATTGTTAAGAAAATTCAAAGATATTAATGATATTAAAAGATATTAAACAACAATAGGTAACACGTGATAAGAGGTATTAATAGCTTAATTAAAAAAAAAAAAGAAAACATTCAATTACAGTATTAAAATATGTAGAACCTAAGAGAAAAACATGTCATGGTTACATTTTACGCGAGATAGTACAAGCTTTTCTTTCTATAATTTTTCGTGTGACAAAAAAGAAAAAAAGTTGCATATTTCTAAGAAAGTTTCTAGGATTTCCTGTATTACCAACGGGACAGTTACGACTCATGCAGAATATTGAAGAAAAAACGTGCAACACAGCGTTAGAATGTTAAACGAATGCAAACATACAGAATCACTAGAGATGCTTTTCGTTGACAATTCGCTGGCTTTTCCAGATTTTTTGTATTCATGGTTGTCAGCGATGCTGACGGTTTTCTCAACGGTTAGAGTAGTAGGGTGAATCCCGCTTAGAGAGGCAGATCCAGAGACCGTACAGGTGAGGGGAGTTTCTGCTGATAACGGCGTAGTAGCTTCATCAAAGCCATGACCTGTGCGACTACTCTCAGCGCCTTCGATGTCGTCCTCGTCGTCGTCCTCGCGACCACTGTGCCACCACGCGATACACCACATTTTGAGCCACATCCAGGAGAATGGTCTGTGCTTCTGAAAATTTCGACAGTTAGGTCTAATTTGCTGAGAAAGAAACGAGAAGTGATTCCTGTTAAGGGAATGGTACACCATCCTGAAGCTTCTAAAAATAGGTAAAAGTTTGAGAATTTTTTTTTTCGTAGGCAATTACTAAATGAAGTTTCAATTTTTTTTTTTTTTACATATAAATGTAACTGTTTCTGATGTGCTCGTGTTTTCGTTGCAATCAACCTTTTCGAGCCTTGTCGATTTTTGCACGTGGAGTGTCAACTAAGTCTAATGGTTCGTTTTTCTCCGTGATTAGGAGGACAAAACACCTATTACTAATGATCTAGACTTCTTAAAGGAGCGACTCGTGGCGTGGTCAGATGACTTCTATCGTTCCCTTCCGCGAAAGGTTCCACGACACCTCGGTGCGAGGACGCATCGCTCTGAGGCCCTTGGATAGGTTGAGTACATTTTTCGATAGTGGTGGGATAGGTGGGAAAAACTACACGAAAATACCACCCCCCAGACCATAGGTCACTCTCAGGTACCAAGCGTACCCTTGAGTGACGCACGCGGGAATTCCGAGTGCCTCGAACAATGGCCGTAGCAGACGATAACGTTAAGACGCGCTTCGGCTCTGGTGACCATATGAATGCAAAAATGTACAAGTAAAAAGGGGGCGAAGATTCTAAGTCGAAAACAAGGCAATAAAAGGTGAAAGCAAGTTCTTAGATTGAAAGACTACGATTGCCGTGGCGTCATAAAATTACCGCTGCTACGAAAACGAGCGAAGGCGAAAAATATATACAATAGAACTACATACTAAGAAATCTAAGGGTCGGGCGGCTGACATACCTGTCGAGGATTAAACAGTAACTTTCAGATGTTTTTTCCAATTTTTAAAAAGTAACAAGAGATTTCGCAATTAGCAAGGAGCTCTTCCATTTTGGAACATTTTTAGTTGTTAAAAATTGGAGAAAAAAGCTGAAAATTTAATTTATATCCCCTGAAGAATAGAAACTTTTCATTTAGTAATTAGCTATGTAAAAAATTCTACCACTTTACTTACAGTTAGACTTCTCAGGGTGGTGTACCTCCTTAAGGGAGGAAAGGTGTTCAGGTAAAAAATGAAATATCCAAAATCACCCTTTGAAACCATTTAAATTACGTGTAAAAATTTTCTCGTACCACGAGAATAAATCTGACATTCTTTGTACAAATTAAATCAATCCAAAGTAATACAATTAGAAAAAATATATAGTTAAGAAGTTATTGATAATACGTTGCTCTTCCTTTTCGACGAATAACTTCGTCACAGTTGCTAGCATTGATTCAATAAAATAACCACACCATACCACGGGAACACTATTCTATTTTCTTCATGAATAACGTCAGAATTCTGTTTCCAACAATGATCTAATTTGTATTAAATGCTAGATAAAGTATATTTAAAACCGTACATACGTTCATACGTATAACACGGTAACATTACTTTTACACTGATCATTTGAAACTCTTACCGTTTTGTATTCAGGATAATGTTTCTCGAGATAAGAGACTGCGATATGCGTCGCGTTCATGTCTTCGACACCTGTGCTCGATTCGCTCCTAGGCCTCCTACAGTCATCCATGTCCAACGCTTCATCGCTAATTACAGGCAAACGAAGCAAAGTATATACATACAATGAAACAACTGACATCGATTCAGTTCGTCTTATTTAATTTTATAATTTTCCCCTTTTGCAACATTGTGCTTTTTTGCGCGACACTGTGTCCCACACCTCGATCAATTTGCAACCTCAACTCACACGGGAACAAAGGCTCCGCGCAAACAAAACGTCATTATACATTCTCAACATATTTCTCCACCCCTATGAATAACCCCTCTACTAGTTTAGTTTTTATTTGTTATCTTAGGTGCTTGTACATATGACATAGTTAATTTTAGATATAATATTGTTCTTAAGTTTTAGGTTGCGTTACCTGTCCAGGGACATTTGGCGCATATCCTGTGTTCCTTTTTTTTTCGTTTTTCAGAGCTTATTGCGTAGATAATGAGAATTGAGCTGTAGCGATTAGGTGAAATTTACAACAAAAACCTATCACTTGTCTACGCCAACTATTCCCTCTCTGTTCTCCCTTGTCGGTTTCCTATTAGGGTATGGAAGCCCCGGTACTACATATAGCATAGAAAAATCGAGGAATTAACCTAGAGTTACTCCGTTTACTGGCGTCCTGTTTTCCAGCTTGCAGGTATGGAAGATCTTTCTGTCGTTTCTTGGTCTCCCTCCATATTCGCCAATAAAGAATGATCATCACGGTAACAGGCACGTAAAATGCGGCAATTGCGGTACCAAATGTGATGTAATGATTTGTCTCGATGAACTGGATGTAGCAGGCGTTGTTGGGCACTGTTCTTTGGCCTTCGATGTACGGCCAAGCGTAGATCCACGGTGGCCATAGAACCAACGAAATTCCCCATGCGCATGCTGCAAAATATTCTTCACTTATTTCGTTATATTCTTGCCTCGTTAGACTTTACATTCGAGACAAACGAAGCGTGTAAAGTGTAACAGTTTGCGTAAGTATACTTCGTTGATTGAAGATTGGATATGAAAAAGACTGTAAGCAAGTGAATAACAGAAATGTCAAGAAAAACAATTTTTTTCCTTACCAAGATGTTATTTATTAATTTCATGATTTTTTACACGTACCACACAACTTTATACAAGCTTACAATATCTTTATTTCAACATCTGCAAGTGTTATTGATTAACAAAAGAAAAAAAAGTTTCATATTACAAGAAAACATGAAAGTCCAATGGCACCGGCTACCATTTTTATGTCCAATCTTCGATTGTCATCCGGTTAGTGAAACTTTTGGTACAGTAGAAAATTCACACTTCTGATAGCCAACTGTGACTAAAAGTTGCGTTTCTCACATACGCGAGAATTAGAATTTTCTTCGAAAACCTTTCCACGCGATGTAGATGTTTGGAAAATTATACAAACGAGAGATTTGGCCTAGCTTCGTTGGGATATTATTAGAAGCAACCTCAGTGAACAGTCGGATTCATCTAAGCGATTCTATCGAATGAGTGAAGCGTCGCAGAACTGACTTTCTATTTCCTGTTGAATATTCAATTCACAATATAATACGCGAGATTGATATACTTAGTTATTCTACAAGGTGGATCGCAAAGTGGTCCATAAAGTGTTACAAATTATTTTCTCAAGGGAAAAGAGAAATTTTCTCGCAGCGTTTCAAGTTTTCTTACAACTTTTTCTCAGATGTAGCAAAAATATTGCTGTCGTATCTCTAAAAAAAAAAAGAAAAAAAAATGGTGAAGGCACACTTTCCATATTTTTCTGAAGAATGACACACGAATTTTTGCAAATTTGGGAAGTTCTTTGTACAACGAAAAATTCTGTTTCTTTCCCTGGGTAGGTACGTTTCTAACTATAATAATTTCAAGGAGAAAGTATGTCTATAGTAGATAATTCAGATTCAGAAATTCTTCACCGATACGAGAAAATTCGTTATATTCATCATAAATCTAGCTGTATCTACTCCATTAAGCAGCAATTTTTTATTCAGTGGTGACTGACAACAGTTGCATAGAAGTAGTTGTGCGTTTTGCTTCTGGCGACAACTGATGCTAGCAATTAATCCAGTTTCTAACATTAAACTGTATTCACGTCCATTGAGTCCTGTCTTATAACAAGAATTAAGGTTTAACGTTCTAAAACACGACATAGACACTTCGACCGTCTCCTTTGATCCTATTGTGACTGAAAAGCTCGCATAATTGATAAAGCTTTAGGAAGGCATGGCTTCCACCGGTAAGAAGTTACGAGACTATAATACCCTAAGACTGAATAGCAAGTTGCACATTGTACAAATGCGTAGATCGGGTATATCACAGTGTTTGGTTACGCTAACTAAGAACCGATCTCTATCTGAACTTTCTGTCGGCAATAAGTAAGTTTAAATTATAGATATTGATCATTACTCTGATCAACCGTACTCGTGAGAAATATTCGAGGTGTTATTCGTCGTGGCGAAACAGAATAATGTATTAGCTTTCGCGGCGGAAGATCAAACATGTTAATATTCGTAAGAAACGATGAAACGTGCTTCTTTACGATGACACGTGCTGCTCTTCGTAAGGCAAATGACACTATTATAATTTAAGCCGTGAACCTAGTGTCTTGTTATCGAACATGTATGTATGCGTTACTAAGGACAAACTTAACGTATAACATGTAATCATTAGAAAATAATGAGAAAAAAATAATTTTGTTAATGCTGTTAATGCTGCTGTTGGCGCCTATAGACGCTCAGTGATACTATCAGCGCTCTTCGTATTCATATTCCATTTTTTATATTTACATATTGCTTATTTTGCAAGCATAAAGTACAAAATATTCAACGAAATATGTAGTATGACTATTAATGCCATAACTCAGTGGTACACAGCCAGAGCTTCACTTTCGAGACTGCCAGCAGTCAAAGGTTTGATAGAAACTTCTATTGAAAAATAGCAATATATTCTAAATCCTGTGAAGAATTTTATTTTACGCCATTCAAACCTGAAGCAGAGTGAACGATTGGCCATTGACATGGTCAAATAGCTTTCAGAATAATAGCCGCAAGGGCTTGTTGTAATGGGACGTTAACTTCCGATGATAACGGTATTGAAAGATATACCGAACACCAATGAATGTAAGAAAAAAAAAAGCAAGTAGATAGTTGAACAACTTTGCTAGAGGATTTGGAATAGCGACGTAGCTGCGCTTATGGGATTTTACATGTGAAACTTTAGGGCCCTGGGGGCACGTTTCCCCGTTATCCGATCGAGCTGATCTTTTACACACATTATTCTTTTTCCTGGATTGGAACCATTTTTCGGGGGTGAGATTAAAAAAATTCGAAGAAACTTTTTCGCCATCTGTAGTCAAAGACCCACGCTGATATACAGAGTGTCCTAAAAATTAGTCCCATATTTTATTTTTAAGTAACTTCTAAAAAACATGAAAGAATGTCAATTTTTTCTATGTATATTATCTATTGAAGCTTGGGAGTTAAACGTGGAAAACGATATCGCCTAAATAGCTTCTCTTATTCGCGACACAAATTCGAGCTGTTTGGAGTACATTTTGCATGACATTTCTGAAGATAACCGCGTGAGTGCTGTTAATATTTTGACGAATATTCTCTTTTCTCTCTCACATTTTTAACCAGCTCTCAGTAAGAAGTTTATCGTGATTAAAAAAAGGAGTCACAAAATATAAGTGCAAATGTAATACCTACTATACAAACATTAACACTAGACTTACCGACCGGGTCAAAAACGAGCCATTAGCATCTTTCGAAAAAACGTGAATGTTCAATGTACTAACTTTCCGAATTTAGTTTCTTCGTGTGTGCTCCTTATTTGTATCGATATGAATCGAATTTTCCAATCACGGTTTACTCACGTAAAAGTTCACCTTTGGAAAGTCGCTAATGGGTGATTTTGACTCGGCTGGTAGTTCCAGTGTTAAACGATGGGTCTGAACTGGAAAATATAAGATTAGCTTACCGATCATAATGGCTGCCTTAGAAGTAGTCCTCTTGGCACGGTAAGTGAGCGGCCTCGTCACAGAGAAGTATCTGTCGAAGCTAATAATGAGAAGATTCAAAACTGATGCGTTGCTGGCCAAGTAATCTAACGCTAGCCAAAGGTCGCAGATGTGCGGTCCCAAAGGCCAGTTCCCGAGCACAGTGTAAACTGTGAACAGGGGCATGGAAATTAGACCGATCGCGAAGTCAGCAACAGCCAGGCTGAACAGGAAATAGTTCGAGATCGTTTGTAGCTGTTTGTCGATCTTGAATGAGATCATCACCATGCTATTACCAACGACGGTTGTCAAACTGAGAATAACGGCAATGATAACGATCATCACACGCTCCCATATCCCATACGAGTGTGGTTCTCCGCCACAATCGAGACCATTGCTCACATTGTAACTCTCGTTTCCGGAAATGTCCACGGCTGAAGTCACATTCATGTCTGGAGAGTTCGCTACCGCCGAAAAATACTTTGTGCGTTCTGAATAACGGAGTCTTCTCTTCGTAGTAATTTGTAAACAAAGAAATTTCCTCTCCCTTCGTTCTTTCTTCCTTTTCTTTCTTTCTCTATTTTTACATACGCTACGCTTTCTCCTACTATTACGATACAAATTTCCTTCTCTTCTGATTTTTCTTAGCTCTCGCTCATCTCCACTTCGAACACACCTTCTTGAACCGTGTCTGTGTTTTTGTGTCGTTAAAATTTTTTCTCCTATGTTAAAATTACTTTCCGTACTCTCTCTATCTCTCTCTCTTTCTGTCCGGCAACGTTCGCCCTTTCGTTCGGTACAAATTGTCCTCTCCTTTTGTAATTCCTTTGTTCTCCTACTTAAAGCAATTTATTTTACATATAAAATCGTCTTATTTACCAACTAGTTTATCGTTTAGAATTCTTTTAAGGGTATCTCCTTTCTGTTCAAACTCGCTCCTCCCCGCCTCAACTCATTTTCGTTCGGCTTTTCGTCTTTGTGCTCGTGTCTAATGTATTTCGCGTTCGTTCTCGTCGAAACAATACCTCTAGGCTTCGTTTCTCCATTTGCATTTCTCTCTTCGAGTTTTCCAGCTATCTATTCTTACGCCTTAATGCAAATACACCCCTTTCCGTCTATTTCCCCCCCTCTCCCTCACAGTGTTTCTCTCTTTCGAGCTATTATTCCTCCCCTATGTGTGAGCGTGTGTGTGTGTCTATGTGGTTGTCTGTTAACGTATTTAGAAATATTTCCTTTGCCGGTATGCGTTTCACATGTCACGTGTCCAGCCAGAACATCCTTCTTCGAAATCCGGTCTCTCTGCAAGCTCTTCCTCTCTCCCTTTGCATGCAAGCGAACAAAGGTGATACGCGCGTACAACCTCGTACAACAACGCAAATCCCTCTTCCGGCGATTCTTTCGACACTCTATTCCCAAACTTTACGGAACGAAGGGATGCGTCAACTGCATACCCTCGTCAGCGTTCGTGTTGATGGTGCGCGATCTGCGAACAGACGTTCGTCATTAGTCCCTGTTCTCAACATAGTAGATATTCCTCGTTTTACAACAGACGTGCGATAAATTCGATAGAATTCGTTGCATCTATGCGAGATACACTGCCGTTCATAAGTTGCGTCTCGGAGGGAAGTACGGAGTAGGAGGTTCCAGAACTGTCCAATTAAAGAAGGGGGGCGGTTCCCTCGTGCGTAACGCCCACAGGCCATACACTTCGTCGTGTACAAGGGACCTGCAGAACGTCGCACAGAGACCCACCTTTTCGCGGCATGTAGGCTTACAATAAGTCAATTGAAAAAGTTGGTGCTGTCTTTCAGCCAGACCCAAGTACACTCGAGAAAATATGCTATCCATAGCAAAGTACACTTCCTCAAAAATGGCACTGTCTCTTGTCGACTGCAGCATAAGCCTAAATACGTGGCCCTAACGCGCTATTAGGATCTTATTTTTATGTCGGTGCCTTATATAGAAACAGATATTCAGAACTCGTTGTGCTGCAAAATTTCAACGTCCGTTCCAATAAATTTGTTCCAATAAAATTTCCCTGCCCGTACGATTAATAGTTTCAACGATGAAGCTTCACTTAAGTTAAGCAGTTGAAAATTGTTAACTTTCGTTAATAACATTTCTTTAATTACGGAGTTCTCAGGCAAAATGGTGCACGACTTTGGTGTTCAGAATCATTACCCGAATCAACAGGTAAACTCCTGTTCATCCATGGCAACCGCTTTTGTACTAACATTTGCGATACGTTAGAAATTGCAATTGTAATGTGAATATTAGTAGACGAACTACGATACACGATTGTACTCCTAATATTCCATTTCAAGTAATAAAATAATTTTTAAATGTCACAACAAGAAAATCTGCATATTTTTTCCAAATTTATGGGATGCATATCTAACATCTCAGTTGCTAAAATTTTATAGAAACATAAGCTACGTCGGTATTGTTTCTCATTACATCATAGCAATTAAATAATATTGTGACGTGTACTCCTCGTGTACAGGGTGTAAAAAAAAGTAATTATCGTTGTTTTAAGGGGTGAAAAATGAAGAAAAGAAAAAATTGTTTACAGCAATGAAAATTAATGTTGAATTTCTTATTCTGTTCAACAAGAAGAGAGAAAGTACAGAATAAGAAATTCAACATTAATATTCATTGCTGTAAACAATTTTCTTTACAAATGTTTACCGATCCAGGGTTGTAGGTCCACCCTTTAAAGCCACGACAATTACTTTTTGGACACGCTGTACGTGTAAACGTGTGGTCCAAACATGTTAGGATAGAACTATTGTTGTACCCTTACTTGAAACCTAGATATACATATGTACATGTATAAATTGAAGCAAAAAGAAGAATCATGTCGCTTTACTGATAAGTTAATATCGTATTAATGTATTGATTGATATTTATTACCAGCCAAGTGTCCCATACCAGTATCCAGGCTGCCATTGCCACCATCGATGTCAATATGACCTGGGATGTGCGAGCAAGCATACTCAGACACGCCGCAATGTATAGCCAAACGGAGGGAAATCATTTTGAACATTTATGGTGATCCTGTAAAAATGATAAATGTTAAGGCAATAGTGTTTAACACGGGCGTGGTAAAAGACTACCTTTGAGTTTACGATTTTTTAGCTTATTGTTAGAATGTATTTAGAGGATTAAAATATGTCCTGACGAGAGAAGTTGAAATTTATAGCCAGGAGATTTTAGAAATTCGCTTATCACAACCTCGATAGCACGAAGATGTGGTATAAAGTGGGAATTTCCAAAGGGACTTTTACCTATTAGTTGTAACGGACAGAAGACTGAATGATCAAAACTTGGAGGAAATTTTGCATTGTTAAAATATCCGTTACTTCTTCATTGCGAGACATCGTCACTCCTTCCTAAGAAAAGGCACGCTGAGGGCGCAAAGGAAGGGTGCTCGCGATGTCCCTTAGGCACGCTGATTGGCGATTAAGAATTCTTAGGAATGACATGCAAAAAATAAGAAGTGAAAGGATCGTCAGTGGCTATTAGAAAAGAGTTACAAAAGTCAGTCAGTCAGAAACAAGCTGTGAGTCAGAAAACAACAGTGAAACAGCTTCAGAACACCTGGCATCCAGGCTGGGCATTACTTACAAGGGACATCATCACGATTTTGATCAAATTTTGCATCTTTCCCAAATTTCATTTACATCAAGTTGTCCTTTGTGAAGAAGCAAACAGAATTAGTATTTAACATTTTTCTCTGCACTTCGTTCAATTTAAGAATAACCTCGCTCTCGGACCGATTCTCGTCCGTTCTGCGTATAGACAGAGAGCGTAGCAGAGGGTAAGACGGAGAAAAACGTAGGCGGTTAAGTGGGGGTTTGGACGTTCTAGCCCTGCCTTAGGCACGTCCCACGCGCGAAACGAGGTTATTCTTAAATTGAACGAAGTGTACGTTAATTCATTTTCGTGGTATTCCAATTAATAGTTTTCTTGTCCCCATGTTTCGAGGGTGATTTCACCCCTTAAACGTGAATATTAGCGGCTAAAAAAATATACGGTATTTTCGGATTCTCTAGCTGTGTGCAAAATTTCATCAAAATTGGCGTACATCAGTTAGGTGATATTCCTTGTTAGTGAAATTAGCACTCAGGCTAATCAAATAGGCACTCAGGCGAACAATAAGCATTCAGACCTGATTCATAGCTGGTTCATTGTTAAGTTTGCGTATAAATTTAATAAAGCACAAACTAGAGCGAGAAATCAATTTTTTCGAAGACAATTTGGGTGGTCATTTGAGAGGGACAAATCGGACCTCGCTACTGTGCAATACTCGAGGACTAAGACTGCACCTCGGTAATCCTCACGATCCCATCAATAAGTGTTACAACTCGAAGTAAAGTTTTCCAACTTAAATTACCTGTTTTACATCGTGAAACGTCGTCCCAATGTTGTAACTAGTTTTCAACGACGACGCTTAATACTACCCCTGGCAAAAAGTTTTACTATCATACATTCGATCAAACATTTTCAATAAAAACTTTCATATTTTGCAACTGTAAAATGTTATTATACACACTTAAAGAGGAAAGAAAATGTTACGCGGAAAGCTTCGATGCCACAACGTATCGAAGCAGTTATACACGCATACTTACACGCACATATGTACGTGGAAGGATAACAGAATATTAGTAAAATATTATTTCTTCACAAACGTAAGTTAACAAATTCGATCAACTACTTTTTTCCAGGTAACATTTTCTTTTCTTCCTCTTCTTTTTTTTTTGATAACAAACGTTTTTTTGTTATTGTTTACCTGATACCAAGTCAGCCTTGCTTTCTTCTCTGTTTTGAAAATATATAATGACATTTTACAGTACTAAAATATCAATGTTTTTAGTTAGTTTCGTCTTACTGTGTTCGATCAATGGTCTCTTCCTACGTATTCTGTATCATAACTGCACATCCATTACTATTCCCTTCCCATTTCGTATTATTGTTACAACTTTTTAATAAAGCTCCAAACGACCTATATTTATACAAAATTTTCTCCTTTCTTATCTCCATAAAACATACCGACAAAGTTCGATCGGGAAAAACTGGGACACTCTGTAGACCAACTCCATGGCAAAACTTTTTGCTTACGGTAAAAATAATTAAAACAATGTTTACGGGTAAATTTTCAAGCTGCGTTATTTATTATTGCTTGTTCCTTATTTTACATCATAAATTATAGTCTTTCTGATTTCTAGATAATACACATTACCACTGTTATGGTTTCAAGGATTTCTTCTAATACTGAAACGAAGAACTTTGTTCAAGTGTCTCGAGTCTTAAAAAAAAAGTAAAAATGTTTCTACTTTTCACTTGACAATTGAAATTTTCAAATTTTCACAAGTTTTACAGCGCACCTGGACGTCGCAACAACGAACAGCCCGTATAATGTGAGCAATAGTACGATTCTACTAGTTTCTCTCGGGACAATGCCAGAAGATTATAGAAGTGAAATGTATACGATACATCGATAGGTGAATTCGTGGGAGAACGAGGAACGCGAGTTTTGTCACGTACACTCCTCTTACCCTTAAGGGACTGCGCAACCAATGTTGCGTCGTCTTAAATCTAAAGAAGCACACCCAAAGCTCCACAACGGAATACACTCATAGGTGTGCATAATACACAGGGTGTCAGAAACACCCTGAACCGAAATTAAGATGAGCGCAAAATTACTTCAACGCTTCTGACTCTCGCAAAATGAACGTATCTCCTGCAAGACTATAGCCAGCTTGTTAGAAGCGTCATTCGCTTAAGAGGGTATTTTAGTCTATAGAGCCTCATTTTTAAGGCTTTTTTTTAAGATTTTTTTTGCACAGAAACCATAAGACTTTTTGGTATCGATTTTTTGCACATATATTTATTCACGTTTTAAGAATATTCGTCATTTTTTTCAAGAGGAAGTAGTCAAAGTTGACTGAATTGTAAATTAGTTAGTACGGGCCCTTTTAAAGGACATGATTCCGGTCGTTCTAATTATCCAAAACTAAAAAGACGAAAAGATTCTTGATTAGTGTGTGTATGGCTATGATGTGAACCAGGATAAGAAACAAATATTGAAAATTTTAAAAATGGGGGAACTTTGAAGTTTGAATATCGATTTTGTCCATTTTTTCCGTATTTCATGGGCTATAAAATTAGGGAAAAATAGGAATTTTTTGGTTTTTCTGTTTGGCACGATAACGGCACATCTGCTGAACGTACATGCAAAATTTGGAGTCAACTAGAACTTGAAATATCGCGCCAGCTGTTTCAAGAAATTCGGTTTCGAGAGAAAAACGTTTAAAGTATTTCGTACCAGTTAAATAGTCATACTTTGGATTAATCTGTAAGTTCAGAACCATACAGTGAACCTTCCTTTTCTACAAAAAAACTCCTGCTCAGCTAATTTTTCTTCTCTACGGGCAACCGTAGCCTTCTTGACAGCGTCTGTCGACCGACTCTCACATCGGGAATTTTCGTAAACCTCTGTTTGCTGGTCAATAGTTACTCCCAATACAGGAAAAAACATGCAGAATTGATGAAAATTCCTCGTTAAATATACTAACGTCTAAACACGCCACCATTTCGACGACTGCTGCTCCTGAATGTACGTGTTTTGAAGCGAAAATTCAAATCAACGAACTTAACGATTCGTTATTATTTTATGTTTCCGCTTCCAAGCATCTCTTCGATAATTTGCCTAGAGACGATTCTTCGTAGATCGGTTTAATTACCGCCAAAATTTGATCACCAAGAGCTGGTTGTACATCGATGGATATTGTACGTCCCACGTACTTCCGCAGACGTAATATCGGAAACTTAAACTTTCAGAAAATGCAAAAAAAAAGAAATTCGAATTTCCGAAAAATCTAGACTAGAATAAGTATATACCCTGCCCGATTTCTGTACTCTTAGCGCACGAAGCACGCCGGGGAAAAACCCCAGGGACGAGTCACCCCCACGAGTAGTAGCTGGGCCTGGTCTTAAGTGGCTCGCCTCGCAGACTCCAGAACGGATTTTCTTACAAGGGTGTCATACATGTAACTAGTGGTAGAAGCGAAAAGGTGGTGATTCTACGCGAGAAACTGAACTGCAAATGTAGAATAAAATTTGTTCCTAAGAGGCTTTGTTGTTTCCGTGAAAATTGAATTTAAAGAATCGCTACAAACTGTTGCTTCTGCTAATGTCACGCTTCGCAAAGGAATAGTCTACGCAGAAGATGGTGTAAATTTGTAGCTGAAAGAGAGTATCGGGTAGGCTTTTACGCAATTAAAGCGTCAGTATATTATATTATACTAACTTTGGCGAAGAAATGTAATTTAAATCATGTAATAGTTTCCGTGTAACAGGACCGATAACCGATTTCGATGAAATTTTCAGCGTGTACATAATTGACATAAGTCTACAAAACGTATGTTTTAGATTTTCGTTACGAGCTTAGATAAAAAGGTTGTAAAAAGCGACCTTCGCTATTTTCTTCGCGATTTTGACCAATTACAAACTATTCCAAATTTTTTGCACACGTCATTTTCTAACTTCTAAAAAAAAAAATTCAAATCGTTTGGTCCAATTTAAAAAAAACTTATTCTATGTTAAAGGGTGTACGTATACTTGTGTTCCATAAAGTATTAAAATATAAGCGTTAGAATGAACGGTAGGATATAAGCCTAAGAATAGTACATAGACTAAACTAAATAGGCGTATTGTAAGATGTTTGAATTTTATAGGTGTGTGTGTGTGTAGAGAGTAAATGCGGAAAGCGAGCGCGTCGAAGGACGCCATTATGTTTTCAGTGAGCCGGACAATTGGAAGCGACCAGAAAGCATGCGTTCAGTTTTTCGTTAATAAATATATTTTTCTTTTCTCCTACATCCAGGACTGTAGTGGAGGGTATACGGCGTATACTCTGTGGTTTGATCTGAGCAAATAGCGTATACCCTGTGCTTATTGAAAATTTAAAAAATTTTGAGATCAGATTTACCCTCTGATGTTTACGGTCCATATACCGTATACCTTCTGCTGATTTTACGACTACAGAGCACCGCCTACATCTGTACGTACATAACGGGTGTCCTAATACTTATGAACCGGAGTGTAGGTTCGTGTAACATATTTTACTTCTATGTATCTATGAAACACATTGCTGCACATTGATATCAAAGGAAATAACGCGACTACGCACAAGAAGGTTGGTATCGTCGGTTTTAATTTATTAACAATTGTATCATAAAAGACAGTTTCGTATTCTATAGCAGAAAAACGAATTTAACAAGATTTATTCGGATAACAACGTTCGATTAAACAAATCGCATATTTCGATGAAAATTTTCGTTCTACGGTACATTTATAATTTCATTCCTTTTCATTTCACGAATTTCAGAATATCGCAGGTACAATTTTGTTTCAATGTAATTTCAGATTTTAAGTTTCTCGTGCTAACGTCAGACATAATATCCGCTAATTTTGCACAAACGAAACGAAACGAGTACTTCAATAGGTTAAATTATTATTTGCTCGTGGCTATTCCAAAGTTTAATACAACGTTTTGTAAATTTAATCGAAAGGTCCGTAGCTGTATGTTTACCTAAAACATTTCGATTGAAAATTCGTACATAACAATTTGATTGGCTCGATTTTTGCTCCGTTCAGGATCAATATGTGAAATGATAGTTTTATCATAAACGTCTGGAATGGTTCTGCCATTTGGATTGAAAGGATCGCTATACGATCTGAAGGAACGAACAGGATTGCTCTTGATATCATTTTCATGGTCAGTTCAAGATTAACATCTTTTCATTTAATACCATATGTTTCGTATTATATGGCCTCGTAGCTGCTATTAAGATAAATTTAATAACTTAGAACATCATGATCTAGAAATGACCTTACCGACAAACGGTCAATACTAAAATATTGTGGTGACTATCCGCCGGCGATCGGGTCCGACACGCGTGAGTGCATGTGTGGCGCGTACCGGCGTGAGCGAGTGTGTGAGTGTGTGCGTGTGAGCGAAAAGCGAAGCGTAGAAGAGGCACGCGGGCCCCAGGACAAGGAGGCAGTTGAAGGTAACGCGCCGAGCTGGCTATGCGACAAAGTGTATACTTTGTCCTAACGAATTGATCCCACAATATTTCTCAATATATGAACAACGGTTGCTTCGAACATTTCACGTAAATTAACGCAGGAAGCGATACTTTGTGAAATTAATTTGAAAATAAATAGCTTGTAAAAATTAGTATACTCAATTTCAACGAATAAATTGTATTTTTTAGATGTTTAAATGTAATGTTGTATTTAAAGGAAATTTCAAAATAAAAGCTTATTTATAATGTTTCGGCGTAACGGTGATTATTTTTTTCTTTTCGTAACACTCAAGGATCAGCTGGTAATATTCACGTGTTTCTCAGTGCAAAAGTCAGCACGAACTTCTTGAATAACCTAATACTACGAGACTACGTCTAAAGAGTTTCACCAAGGTTGTATTTTCTTCAAGAAACTCTCACTCGTAAAAAATATAAAAATGCAATTTCTTATTGGCGATGGTTCGTTCCACGTGCGTGCTTCGTTCCCATCGCTGTTACTCTGAGGATTTAACGGAAGAAGTTTTTCTGACACGTAACGTTACCGATTTTCATGGATTCCTATACTCGTTGTTTTAAATTGTAAAGGACATAAAACTGTTGATTTTACTCCGTGGTACCACTAGGTCATCCTGAAAGTTCCTGCGGTTTTAAGCTGTTCATTTTGAAAAAACGTAACTCCACTGAAATGAAAGATTTTTATTGAAAATTATTTTCGTAATGTTCGATACACTTTTGCCAACGTATTGCAAGAGCAGTAATTCCGTGCACAGATTATTTTAGATCAAAAAGTACTCGAATAGTACCCTTGCCGCTAGGGAACTTTTAGATCTAGAATATCGATTTTTTAAGACTAAAATAATATTACCTAAAAACTTTTCAAAACGGTTAGATCCATTCTGTGGTACAGTTCTGTTCAGAAAGCTTTGCAACAAAATTGGACAGTTTTATAACACGTTAAACAGATTAAACGTATTTAAAGAAAAAGAACGTGAGATAATATGTGCCGCTGAAATTTCTAGAGAAATGGAAGCAAAGATTTTTTTGTAGTTCAACGTATTAATTAAGGGAACATTGGTAAATTTCAGTCTAGAAGGAAGGCAAGTGCGTAGTGTTTAAAAAATCTAGTCGATCGAAATTTCTTCCGTTTGAAAAATATCGCGAGTTCATTATTATACTGATAATGCGTGCGTAATAAAATTAAAGATTTCCTTACGCAATTTGAAGTAACATACGTCTCGCACGATAACCATCACGTGGAAAATTTCATCCAAATTGATAATATATTATGCAGTGTCGTGTGCTTCAGTTATATTAATTATTGATTAATTATAACAGTGTAATTACCAGCAACTACGTACACGTAAATACACCAATAAACATAGACACAACAGCATAGGTGAATTTAATTGATTTTAGGACAATAAATTGAATATGTTAATTAAACTTTATTCGTTGCCACTGTTTGAGTACACATGACAAATAATTAATCAAGGGTGTACTATAGTGAGCATTGTATTACTAATGTCAATTAATTTGCAAATAATAGTCTTACCGACAGTTCCAATGAAACGGTTTTTTAAATATTTTCATTAATTGAAGGAACAATAATGCAGGGTGAGTCACATAACCTATCCAATGTAAATAACTTTTAAAGTAGGTACATATGTGTTCTGCATAGAAATTGCAATTTTTTAAATAGAACACGTACATACGTCTTTGTATGAAAATTGAACAGAACAGTGAATTTTATATATTAAAGCACAAAGTTTTATTTGTTCCATGGCAAATAATTGGCGAGATATTTGCAAAAACGTTGTTCATGGCCTCATTACTTACTTTATTGTTAGTTACAGGAGGTACTCAAAGTGATGTTATACGGCTGTGCAATCTGTTTATCAAGGACATAAATATTCCATTTTTTTACCATTCTATAGTTTGATTTTAATTTTTCTCTCTAATAATCGTGTAATTTATAGAAAATTCAAGTAATTCATAATTTTATAGAAATTATTATTTTACTCTTTCTTACTCTACAATTTACTGCTCTTTTAAATTTTGATCCGAAACGATACGCATTCCATTTAAAAAATTCAATATCACCTCGATATCTCCTAAACAAATAGGTTATTTAAAAGAAACACACACTTCCTTTAAAAGTTATACGAGGTGGACAGGTTATACGAATCATCCTGTATAATACACAATTTTTCTAATGAAAAGCGTCTCTTTCTCACGTTGTTTCATTTTTATCACGTTTCGATAAAGTTTTAAACGATCTATATTTACTTCTTATTCACCTTTACACATAGCATCATATCTCGTCGTGCCACACATCCTGCATTTGTTTACAAGAAACGAATAAGTGAATTTTCGCTGAAAGTCGACCAACAGTACAAAATATAAAGTCCATTCTACTCTGTTACAAGTTGAAACATAAAGTTGAAAATGTAAGTTAAAAAGTTCAAATGGAAGTTCAATATAAAGAGAGAGAGAGAGAGAGATGCAACTTGGAAGTTTTGCTGTAGGCTAAATTTTTGTCCTCTTAGATTCGTTTCGAGACCGTTAATGGAGAACAATAAACAACGTAAAGCATGAAGTAAGGAAAATTAGGTCAGTTTCCTTATTGCACAACTCTTACAAAACACTCGGTGTTCTTCTTGCAGGACGTTATTCGCAATCCTTTTTGCTCCTTTTGATTATCGAGGAAACCGACCCATAACTCCTTAGTTCCCCCGATGCATGTGAACTTGCAACGTGTCAATCGCCTTTCAGAAGGTATGGGCTACTAGAACTTTCGCAAGAAAGTTCGACAAGTTCCACGCTGAAGCCCAGTCCTTAGAAAATAAAGTAAAACGAATAACTCTGAAATAATAACGTTCTATTCTCGTTTGTACCACGAAGTCCAATATGTGACCTTAATGCGTCGTTATATTGTGTTACTTTACGTGCATATACAGGACGTGTCATTTAAGCTGTTCTAGAATTCAAAACTTAGAATTTGTTGTCCTTCTTTCACATAGTACAGTGCATTAAATTACTCTAAAACAAACAGATCGGAGATTTTCAATTTTAAGGAAGAATAAACAGCACAGAATATATTAACTGTGATAAACAGTCAAAATTTTTGGAGAAAATACCGTCGTTCAATTTAAATGGAATAAATGAAATAAGTATTTACTTACTACTCTTCCTACTCTACGTTCGTGTACCGACCATTTACGTCAAATTGAGCAAATACAATCTCGGACACTTGTCGAATATGAAGCGAACCTAAACAGTCGTTAGAAAATTGAGATACTGAAAAAAAGTTATTCATTGTGGAATTTCGTAGTACGTCGAGTACATAACTTCTAAATATCTATTTCTATGTAAGGTATCGTTATAAAAATAAGATTCTAATAGTCTGTCCTTAACCCCTTAACCTATGATTTCTTTTCTGACTATGCATATAAGTGTCAGCCATTTTCTTTTTTAGTACTGTATCAGGTAACAAGAGCTAATGTGTTACAGATTAATTACATTTAGGAATCCTTGATCTTGCAAATTAAAACGAAAGTTAGGATTACAATGATATTTTTTTAACTAGTATAACTAGTTTAGTCACATCTTGACCAGAATCTCTGCCACGAGTCTGACACGTTGTTTGATGTTAAAAGGTTAATTATGCCACACTAAACATTGCCACGAAATTGAGTTTATTGTAGTTCGTTCAACTTGTCTCGGCAACCGCCTTCGTATAGTATCAAAAACATTAAAGCTGTCAATTTAACAAAATTCGTGGTATCGTCATTACACGAAAACCGTTGCAAATTTAACAAATCTGTTCAAGCTATCGTGTGAAAATAGTGACGAAACTTTGTCGCCTTCTATTCTTCTCACAAATCTACCGCTTATAAGAAAAAACGCTGAGAACTAAGTTTCACCGATACATGATACTAACTTCGGCGATGAAATGTCACTTAAATGATCTTTCCGTGCAAACATAATAGGTGTCCTAATACTCACGAACGGCAGCGTATGTACACAATATTTGTACGGTTAGAACGTGGTTTATTATTAAGTGGTATGGCTGCACGTCGACAGCTTTGCATTAGTTCTCCTTATTCAAGCTATAAATAATTTCCCGATATTGTTTCATCCTCGCACGCGTAAGCACCGATAAGCCACAACCGAACGATAGTTCGCGTCTTCGTAGACATTAAAAATATCATCCTGGGAAAGGATCACCCGTGGCTAATGGAAAACTGCGTTACAATAATATCTTCGGTGGCCTGGTTGCAGCACCCTTTCAATACGAATGAATATTAAAGCGTGACGTGCCGTTACTAAAGATATTAATCCCTCTATTTTTACCCGAAGGATTTGCTAATAATAACGATAAACAACAAGCCTGTCTGTCTAGTTAAAGCAGCTCTATTCGAAATTAACAGTTGGTGTACTGTTATCTAAGTATACAGGGTGGGCCGTGTGAAACAGGTCACCTAATTAATCTTCTCCAGCTATGGTGGTACGAGAAGGTTTTTTATACGTGATTTGAATGGTGTCAAAGGGCGAATGGGATGGGTGAAAAATTTTGTTTTAACACTAGGGACGCGTCATTTTCACGCATTTCGAATTTCACTAGGAAAATTACAGAAACCGTTTACATTTCTCTCCTACCACTTACGCATATTATAAATTTTATATAAATATATAATATCACGTAGTTTTATTTATAAGTTAACTGTGTATATCTTCTTTCTTTTATAAAATAAGTTGCTTTTTAAAGAAAATGTGTGGTTATGTTCACGCGTCAATTAGACGCGCGTACTTAGATACATATGTATATAAGAAATACCCGTAAACCTACTGTTAAGTATCATTTTTTTTCAATGCCATCTATGTTTTTGGTTGTAAATCAGTCGGTAAAGGCGCACGGTGGAGGCGCTTCTGGGCCTCGCGTCCGATATTCAATTGTTACATGCAATGTAACCGTTATCAAGAATATATATATTAATCTTATTATATCTTTGCGTTTAATTCCAATGGTATCTTGGACCACAAAATAACATTTTTTTACATGAATGTATATATGTTCTTTTTGCTGTATATTGTATTTTTTTTTGCTGTGCACTGACGCGCACTTAAACATGCATAATAATGCGAAATTTTTAATAAAATGTGGAGCTTCCTTTCATTTCTTGCCATTTCTTCCATCGTATTCACCCTTTGAAATCATTTAAGTTACGTATAAAAATGTTCACGCACCGCCATAGCTAGAGAAGATAATGAAGTGGCCTGTTTTACGAGACCCACCCTGTATATCGTCGCTCTTGCGAAAAAGGTAGGAAAGTGCAAATTGTCACTTTTTGAATAAAGAAATGGGCTGAGTGTGATTAAAGAAGGAGGACACAGTAAAAAGTTATTCTATAGTTAAATTTAAGTTTGCAGGAAAAACAGATATCTGCAAGAAAATTTCAAAAACTTTCATCTTTAGGATTATCTTATTAAATTTTACATTCAATTGTGAATTTCGATCATCGAATCGCGCGTTTACGGTACTGGTATAAGGGTAAATCACATCTTCGAGTCGGTAGAATAATTTCATTAGAATATTTCCACCAGCAAACTGCAAATTTATACAAATGATATTTTCGAAAATTAATTTTTCCCTTTTATCTTAGAAATAATATGTTTGAAATTTTCAATTGTCGTAATTCTTATACCGTAATTTTTTTGAACACAACTATATTTACAACGACTAATTGACGTTTCACAAGATAGAAGAAGTGCTGAAACTAATCAACCTAACCTCACTTAAATATATTTCCCACGAAGTTCATCATTTATTTTTACATTTAACAATTGCAATCCTTCGTTCTACTTCTTTTTTGTCATAAACTGTTTTACGTCAGAAAATGAAATAAAATATAAAATGAAATAAAATAAAACGTGAAATAAAATAACTTGTTTCGGTAACAAACGGCAGAAAGTCAAATTTCACTAGCACGTACTATCCACTTGTACTATCCACGTTGTAAAAATTGTTGCACAAATATTTACGATTGTGCAGAACGAACGCTCTGTAATTAAAACGCACTGTAGTTCTCGTGTCGTTGAATATGAAAGAATATCACGCAGAAAAGTGTTACGTGACATATCAAGCTTCGTCTTTCTGTAAATTTTACATTTTCCCCTTTAGCTACAGTGGCGCTATCTGTAAAAATGAAACTGTACATCGTTTCACGTAAATTGACTCGTTCCATTATTCCACACGCGAAAGATTCAAAATGCATTTTATCGGTAAAAGTTTTTCACCAAACGTATTGCACTTTATTATGAGAAATTATTTTGCCATAATGGATGTTCAAACGTGTCGTAATTACATTCGATGCAGCTTTTTGCACACTTTTCTTGCTTTCCGTAATGCAATTCTTTCAGAATAATTGTCCGAGTGATTATGAAAGTAGTCCAAGTAGTCAAAAAACTAAAAAAATTAAATTTATTAGTGTAGCGAGTTCACGTAATTCCATGACACATTCCATGACATTTCCATGACACGTGATCAAAAAGTAATAATTATTTATTATTGAAAACCAGAATTACGGAGTAAAATGAATTTTTTCAGCATTTTATATATTTACATATAATTCGAAATATTGTAAAGTACCTTAAATGTCGCGTACGAAATAAACATGGTAAAATTAATCGCAACAGTAGTTTATACAGTTCAAAATAATCATCGATAAATTTGCGACAATGTTTTCGAAGTATTTTATGTATAAAAATTAATTTTCATATCACTACACCTTTACTAGTCCCCGATTGATTAATCGTAATATAGTCGAGAAATAATTAAATTGAATTTTCACTACCACAGCGTGCTTTCTTGTCGATAACTCATTTGAGAATGCACCATCAGAGAAATATTAGTAAATAAATTACGCATTTTCAAATAGAATCGAACGAATTTCAATTCGTTTCTATAATTTACTGAATTTTAACGAATGAATTTCACCAGAAGCTAATTTCGTTAAAAGTAATTTACCTTTTAATATTTATACAGCATCTGAATTAAATCTGAAATTTCATTATGATACAGTCATTGCAGTATAATTGAAAGCCTAAAACGGTACACTATCCACTCTCATTTTCTCTCCTGGTTATCTGCTTGCACAGTTCTAACTGTTGAACAATTTTCAGTAATTAATAGTTACCTCTGCAATCACAGATCTTCCAAACACAAATAGCAGCGCGGCAAAATCTTGAACGACGATTACCTGGAAACTGACTTTAACGTTCGTACAATGTAATTGTAAATTTCAAACCAGATCCGACTACAGATTATTACAAATCCTCGAACGCTTCTAATTAACGTTGATAAACCAACGAATAAGGAAGCAATCATGTTTATCGATCATACTATTACACTAGCAGAGATTATGCTAATTAGACACTTCGGTTAAATAATTAACGATATCGATCGCATCATTAGACAGCGAGCCCGGAAAATTTTTAGAGACGACATCAGATAAATCTTCGTATCGAGTAACTCTAGGCAGATTATACTTGCCAAACAGAAGGAGATTATTATCGCTATGCTCGAGTATAATACGGTTAACCGATGCACATTAATCGGCATATTTGGATATCGACGAATAGAACCAAGATAGCGTACAGGGTGTTCACTTTAACTGCACGATTTTTCAGTCGTTCGCAATATAATTAAAAATAGGTTTTTGACAAAAATTGAACATTTTTTTCGTAGCGAAGCGAAGGTCAAAATTGAATTGTAAATGAAACCATGTAATTTCTGTTCCATCGTATTATAGGAAACATTAAGAAACCAGCACAAAATGTGACACCTTAATTCACACAATACTGTCGGTTTGTCCGGAAAATTTGTGCCTGATTTTCCATAGGTAGTGTAATAAATAAAACTCGATAAAAACCTATGTAGTCGGTTCTCGAAGTGGAAGAAAGTGGAAAGGGAAAATTCCCGCTGGAACAGCAAAGGTAGTCTATCAAAAAGAATTCTTCGCAAATATGTTTGTAAAATTTAGTAATGGAAATGAGATAGGTACAAATGTTTTAGCAAAATGGAATTTTACAGATATAGTATCTTATGGAATAAAGAAGCTATTGCTCTAAAATAAAGAGTTAACTTATTTACTTAAAAATCGGCACGAATTTTTCAGACGATCTTATAGCTTCACTTGTATCAGGATCTCGATAAAATAAAACTAAAGGTAACCTTGCGTTCACTATGAAAAAAAGAGTATTTTCAAACTGTTCCTTATCGTTTCTTATTTTCCATTTGACACAGATAAATTTCTGTTTGTAATTATTTCCGTTACATTCTCGCAAACGGTTGAAAAATCGTGCGCACCGTTACACCGAGTATTTTCCGAAGGTGTAGAAAATGATTGTGTGCTTTTAGCTTTTTACAGTCTATAACATCGCTTGAAATTGAAATATCTTTAGGGCGTTTACTACGTTGACATACACTTCTTTAAAACAGCGCGCCGTTTGTCATTTTGTTTGCGATATAACTGAGAAAACAGTTGCGAATCTGATAGCCTTCGATAAAATGCATATCCGCCATTGCATCCTCTTCGTGCTTAATAAAAACGCCGCTGAAGCGACTAAAACGATTCGTTCCACTTTTGGTGACAATGCTTTAACTCGCGCTATGCGCGAAAGACGGTATCAGCGATTTCGCAAGGCAGATTTTCAGGTTAGAGACCTGATTCAAAAATCGGGACCTGCGAGAATTGTCGGATGAAAATCCAACGCAGACACGAGACAGAGTTTTAGGGATATCTCGAAATGGATGAAAAAAAAAACCATCTGTAATCAATGTTAATTCCAGATAATTTTGGAATTAGGAATATTTAGTAAATAAAACTTAGTTATTTACAACACAAAATTTTTATTATCCGTTTGACTATTTCTAAACTATTTCTCAGCCGCGAGGTGTTCTGTTCGATACGAGGTTCTATTTTGTCCTGTCTTGATGGAGGGACGCTTTCCACCGAAGTTGACAAACGCTCCCTCCATCGTCCTGGAAAATTCCCACCAGGTCCTATTTTGGAAGGAATTGCAGAAAAATGGGACCTAGGATTGTCCAATTAAAACTTGGGGCGGTTTCCCGATTGCGCAACGCCTACAGGCCAAGTGTTGGTTCGGTAAACAAGGCCTGCAGGACGTCGCAACAAAGGGTCGCAGTTCGGAAAACCGACCCGCAAATCCTAGGTCCCCCTTTTGACTGCGTGATTGGACTTACGATGCGTCTGGCTGGCAATCCTTCGAGAGAAAGTTGTTATTGTTTTCCAGCGAGACCCAAGTTCGTGAGAAAATATACATCCTTTGAAAATACCTGACTTTCTCAAAAACGGCGATGTCCTGTGTCGACGCAGCGTAAGCCTGAACACATGGCCTTAACAATCAATATGACGGATCCCTCGTGAAATTACGATGGACAATAACAATAAACGTTTCGAGAAATGCCTCACTTTGATTACGAAGCAACGTCAAAATGGACTTTGTGCACAAAATCGCCACGGGAGACTAGAAATGGACTCTACACGATAATCCTGAACGCAGAAAATGGACGCTGTCGTACACAACGGATTTTCAAATTTGGTGCTCTCAAAAATTAAGAATAGAGGAGATGGTCTAAATATGGGCTAGTATTTATCTTTCTTTGGAGAAGTATCATAAGAATACTAATAATATAATATTAATACTATATTCAGTACAAATACCAACTGTGAAAATTCAAATAAGAAAAGAAACATACAGTGCCTTTCAGTGCCATCGATTCACAAGCGATGGAAACTTTTGCGCAGGCTAAATATTTCATTTAAAGATATATACTTATTTATTAAGGTTTTTTTTTTAGAATGTTTTACGAAAAGAATGTGTTTATGCAATAAATAAAATTAGGATTTCTTTTTCTCTTATGGAAATAATGTGCCACATACTGTTGAAGGTATTTGAACGCTATTACATGGTCGTAATAAAAATTCAGACTCGTCTCTGAGACGTTATGGTCTGTAGTTAAGGGTTAAAGATAACGGAGTAATTCTTTCTACAGCTTCTATGGTTTGTACGAACCTTTTAAATGACAAATAGATTGTTTGATATACAGTGTGTCTCGGTTCTTTTCGACCAAACTTTGTCAGTATATTTTATGTGTATAAATGAGAAAAAAATGTTGCACGAACGTAGGTCGTTTAGAATAGGTAGTTTTCTATCGTAACAATACACTGTTATTAGACTGCGAATATTGATGCAATAATAACATATCAAAATATGCTTAATACATGGGAGCAAGGTTTGAATCTCTGGAGTGTACGTAAACAACACTGATCCATAGATAAATGCGTTATACAGTTGGTAAGATTGCAACGTGTATTTTGCATATTTTGATATGTTATCACTGCATGAACATTCGCAAATATTTTAGAACGCAAGAAGGTGCTTCAACGTTCGGAGACACTAATTATGCATTTAATATCCGCCGACACAAAAAAAAATGCATTTTCTTACTTGTACTCTACTAAAATCTACTGTATTCTACCAATATCTATTGAAATTCTTGAAAACCTACGGAAATCTATTAAAATCTACTTACCGAATCTAAAGCAAGCCTCTTTGTCGTTATAAGTTTAATATCAAATTATTTGAGTGACAAAAGAAATTGTAAAATTATTAAGATCCTAAAAAAGAACGATTCATTCTCGAATCTCGAAGTACTTTCTACGCGAATATAACGGGTGTCCTAATATTTACGAGCTGCGGTGTATGTAGGTTATCGGTGGATAATTTTTTGCAGGTGCTATAAGCAATCCAGATGCGACCTATTACGACAATCTGAACCAATTTACATACCACCGTATAATACGCTTCAGTTCGAGTCAGCTATCACATAGAGACAATCTCAAGGGTACACTGCCCGAGGAAATAGAGACTATTGACCTGTGATGAAGCATTGGTTCCTCTGGATCGATTACATTCCGCGCTACTTCCTCCTCCCTTATAATAGTAAACTTCGGAAAATACAGGGTGCCTCTCGAAACTAGTGGAACACTCCGAAGAGGCGTGACTCTAACGTGGAAAAGTAAGTCGATAATTTGGAGTAAAATTTTTCCTCATACGAAGTTTCATTTCTGAATAAATCAAGATTTATCTAGTATACTGGAGCATTTGAAAATTTGTCAAAATTTCAATCCTTAAGGGGCTATTCTGGTTTTGAACTTTCAAAAAATCAATTTTTTTCTTTTTCTGCGTTTTCTTAAAGTACAAGTATTCCAGAATTCGTTTGAATTCGCAAAAATTAATTTAGATGCAAGCGTTTGAAGGACGCAGTCGTACCGTAATGAAATGGATAGATGAATCTTTAAAACGCGTTTTTCTTGAAACCTCATTTCTCGAAACTGTTTACACGATATCTCATGTACTAGTTTATCAATTGACTTGAAATTTTTAGAGAATCTTCAGCACACGTTCTGTTATCGCATGAACGAAAATTTTTAACATACGTCGTTTATTTCTTATTCTTTTAACACGCTAAAGACGGCAAAATATGAAAAGAATCGATAATCTAAATTCAAAATGCTGCCATTTTGTAAATAATCAATATTTTTATCTTATCTTCGTTCAGACCGTAGCCAGATTTATACCGATTAAGATTCTTCCTCATTTTTTTATTTTAGATCAGCAGAAGGCCCGGAATCGTGTAAACAGTCAACACACTTTTTCTAAAGCACACTCTATAAAACAAAAACTACAACTCGTGTAATTTTGATTGTTTCTACTTCAACAAAATACGTTATGTATCTTAAATACCCATAAATGTATGTGCAAAATCCTAATGCAAAAAGTTTAATGGTTCTTTTGAAAAAAAATCCTAAAAGTTGCTTAAAAGATGGCATTCGAAACCAGAATACCCTCTCAGGTACCTATCTCTAAGTGAGAAAGAGAAAAGTAACTACTAAGAGCAACAAGGTAAAATGACAAAAATATAGGAGAAATTAACGAAAAGCTGTATGTTTTACTTGTTTAAAACTCCTTTACTCTAACTTTATAACAAATAAAAATGAATTCATAGCGTATCATTTTTCGTTCAGAGGTTTGTTGCTAGCTACACATATACCGGAGAAGTCTGTTGACTTCCTCAAGTGACACCCTGTGTGTCAGAAAAATATGTCCGCCGTGTTAAATGGCTTTAAAAGAAACGTGTCAAATATCCTAGGTTGATCTCTGTGAATTTGCTCCGGATGTGAGTCGGCGGAAACTCTTTGTACGCCTGTTGGCAGAGAGCCGAATGAGGCGCGTAACCGTCTCGAACAAACCAACGACTGACTGGTGTGCAGTGCTATACGATTCGGCGCGTTAAACTGCAACTTTAAGTAGTTAGAATTTAAAGATAAGCAGTTTAAACTGCTATCAAATTGAAAAATTAGCAAGATTTTTTCTTTACTCTCATTTGGTCTGTCCACTTTCCTTCTCTTTTCCAAACAATAAATTCGCATAATTTCGTCACCGTTGACCTTTAACGGTTGTCTTTTATGTAATTTCTAAGTCAAAAGCATGTTCAATGTAAAAATGACATTTAAACGTTTGGCGTACAGGGTGGGCCACGTAAAACAGGCGCGAGAAGTTTTACACGTAAGCTGAATGGTTTCACAGGGTGAATAAGGTGAAACAAAATTTTTTTGATGGAACAAATGGCTAAAAGTGGTAGAATGTTTCATGTTCGATTTAAAACTTTAGAGTCCAATTTAAGGTCGTGTTATTATGCATGTTTAGATGTACATCAATGTCTGCTGCAACGTACAGCAGAAACAAATATTTACATTCTTATGAAGAAACCTTGAAAAAACAGAAAAAAATGACAATAGACTATTTGGTACAGTGATGGCGAACCTGTGACACAAACCGAGCAGATCACAAATAATCGTCACACAGACAACAACGAAAAACAGCGGTTTCTTCTATCAACGAGGTTCAGAATCGTTAATTCGGAGTCCGTGATCGTACAAGGTTGTAACGCTCGCAACAATTATGAATATTTCTAGACGTGACACGGCACCCGAGTTAAGTTAGGTTTTTTCCCAATTTTGACACACCGAGCTGAAAAGGTTCGCCGTTACTGATTTAGTATTTACTATTTGAAATAATCCTTTACTCAGCTCTGCTGTAACCATAACTACTGTAATTAACACAAGTGCAACACCGAAGTGTGGAAAATGTGGAAAAACCAAACACATTTGTGAAATGTATGCGACAAGTGAGACAGCCAGTTCGTTTAATTTTTAGATTCTGGATTCGATTTGAAACCCGGAAATGTATAAATTTCGTAGCTACTTTTCTCGAGAAAGTTTTTCCCAGCAGCAATTGACGTATCATAAAACCAGATACCAAGGATAGGAACTTTGAATTTATGAATTTGCTCAGTCAAAGTGACTCCGTCTGAGATCTTCTGAATCCTTCAAAGATATCTTAGAAAGGGGGGCTGAAAGGGAATGCTGGTTATAAATTCGAACTATACACGTTGAATTTAGGAGCATTTCTCCGTGAGACTTTAAACAGAACTGACCTTAACTTCAACGCGTTCCGATATAAATTGTAAATTTGTATTTGAGTTACGCTTTGTAATTTATACACTTGTCTTCCTGAAATAGTTTAACAAAGATCTTACATCAGATACTTTTCTCAGACGTCCAAGTAGAGTTATAGCCAGTCGCAAAGTCTACGTACATCTCGTGAATGAATTAACGAACTTTTGTAAGCAAAATATGCAATTTACTCTCGAAAATGTTAATATTCTCAATAATCGCAAGGATATACTTCATCTCTCAATTTCTGGGATGAAGACATCTTTGTCGTTTCTCTTTCTTATACTTGTTTCTTGTTGTTTTTGTTCGAAACGTTGTGAGGAGTTCAGTTCGAGATGTTCAATAAAACTGTTCAAGATAAGCCAAAATGAACGGTTTATTTTTCTTTGGCAAGAAATGTGTCTCAATTTATGATTCTACATTATTTGATCCGTTTGTCGGATGTAGAAATCCGCGTGATGAAAATTACAAAAATATTGCTATTGGTCAATTTATTCAGAGTGGATGCGCTAGGTGGATGAATGTAACGAAACTTGGGGACCGTGGTGGAACTGAGATAGATGGTAATTAGCAGAAGAATAATTTTCTTTAGTAACAGTTCTTCTCCAGACTTAGAATTTAATTTCGTAGAATTTTACGTATTTAAATTCGTAGAATAGAATTTAACTTCGTTTCAATTTACAATTGAACTTAAATATGAACTTTTGAGTCGAGAAAATAATGCATCGATATACCATAACTAAAAGCTCCATTAAACATTCTTTCATAATGTGCTTTCTTAATCTGCATTGATAATTGAAATGTCGAATGGCCGGGTGACAATTTTTGCGACTGATTGTACATTATTCGTTTACATATTTGAATATTTTTGCTTGTGAATTAAATTCCTATATTACGTACCCGTGTAATTACCTAACAGTCAAATAATTTGACTGCAGCAGGTAGAATAAATTTTAGAGCTATCAATTTGGAGCTATCAATTTTCGTCACAAGTAATCAAAAGATCAAGCTAAGAATCCCTGGAGACTAGAAATTCCTTTCGCCTGTTATCAAATTTTCCATGTAGCGACATGAATTTATCTGATCTTGAGTCGAAGATTCTGTCAACTTTTCCACTGTATCAATCTTTTAAACAATTCAACAAACTCTACAAATAGCTCGATCCGTTTTTTTAAATACGACCATTTCTTTCCTCGATAATCTTATCAGTTCCTCGTGTAACTGTATTGATTTCTTAGGTAGTTTAATTAGCTGTTCAGATAACTCCATTAGCTACTCATATAGCTAGCATAAGTTTATTATCTAGCTTAGATAGCCCTCCGATAGTTCTATTAACTCCTTAAATAGTTATATTAGCTCGCCAGATAACTTAATCAACCCTTTGCATAATTTTATTTAGTTTTCGGATTATTTTATTGCCTATATAAAATATGAACATCGTATAGAACTCCTCGTTAAAATTCTAATTATCTCTTTCTGCGGTATTATAATTTTAACGATCCTAGTAAACTTCAATTCAGAGACATTTAAACGTGACAATATGTACATAAAAGGTGTACAGAATGGAAAGAGGTAATGGGTACGATTTTCAAGGGTAAATCTACACATTTGAAATAGTAGATGTTTGTTAAAAATACTTCGTCATTGTTAACATTGAAAATTAAACGTACACCCTAAATGTATTGTTATCTTACGATAAATCTCTTTGTACGAATAAGATGTTATAAGGAACAAGTTGGAGGAAAGTCAGCGTTATATGTGCTACAAAAATTGTATATTATAAATTAAAAATTGTATTGTTGCAATATTAATCAAATATACTCGTGTTTTACAATCGCAAATCTCTTAAAATTCCTAGAAATTCAATTCCCCAAGAGAGATGAAATTCAGAAAAATTAGGCAAATTTTACGGGTCCATTTATCGTAATTAATTCAATATACAGGGTAATTCTCATAATTAGGCCGAGTTATAGCTCTATTCTGAATGAGGCTATTTAGGAAAAAATTGTAGAGGAAAATGTTGCATGATTTAACGAATCCTACCATCTAATGACACTATTAATTTTTTCATAAGCGTTTTATTGCACTTGCAAAGTACAATTACACACCCTTTTTTAATCAACGTATGTGTCTGTTTTTTTTTTTTCTTTTGCATAAATAGGTCCTTCGAGTTATTCTGCGTACAAAAGAGCATAACAAAAAATCATCAAAGTCGCAATTACCAAAGCCACTTTTTACATATATTGGATCAAATTGACCCATAAATTCCACAAGTGTGCACGAAAAATATAATTGGTTTCCATTAAAAAAGTACAAATTTTTCTTTTTTTTTCTGTAAAGATTATTAATGTTTATTAGATATTTAAGAATACGGAAAAGTTCGAATCGAAACGATACTGTTGCGAGCACCCTGTATTATCTCATGGCCTACTGGTGCTCGCTCCGGAATCAAGAAGACGTCATCGATTTATAAGTCTGAACTGAACCGGAAACAAAGTCAGACGTCAAATCGAAATTCCACGTTTGATTGTATTTAGAGTTGTTGTAAATAAACCAATAGTGTTGTGTCTCGTTGGTAGTTAGTTGATTATGACAAGCGACGAGGCCTAACAATACATTTAATAGCGAAGAAGAAGGAATTTGTGACTTGATTTTGGGTCAAATGTTCTAATTTCTGTACAAAGGATAAACATTGCTTTAAACATTTTTTAACATTTCTTATTACATCGTTTAAGTTGTTCGGCACTCAAATTTGAACAGTTAATCCTAATTCTTACATTTTCAATCGTCTACCGAAATAAAGGGAATTTATTTTCTACCTTAATTTAGAACAGAGCCATAGTTCCGGCCAATTAAAACAATTTTGCTTTCTAATCAAATAATTGCACCTGTATTTAACGCGAATTTAATACTTGACATTTTTAGAAATAAATCTAAATAAAGCAAAAATATGTTTTCGTTCTTTTCACTTGTTTCTATAGAGAATAACACTGGTTTGATTTTAATTAACCAGAATTTACCATCTACGAGGATGGTCATTTATTGTTTTCGTGTTAGTGCTTTACAATCTTGTTATCATTTATTTATCACATTCTTCTAAAACTTTTGAACTGGCAAAAAAGTTCGCAGATAATGAAGAAATTATTGTGGCCGCGTATAAAACTTTCATACATCAAAATGAGTCATTTTAATTAACTGAAACGATGTTAAATTATTATCTAGCTGAAACGGTTTGATTAGGTACCTTAGAAACGACGTAAGTTTTGCAAATAAAGAAACAAAATTAAAACATTCGTCTAATTTATTAACAGAATCTGTGAAAATCATTGTTAGAATAGAGCATGATTTTAGTGGCTTTGATACATTTTACTTAGGACACTAAAATTAGGTTCGATCCAAAAATAGCAGTTAAAGTACTCCACAAAGAAGAATATATACTCCATAAAAGCAGGAAACTCTTTTAAAATCGATTATTGTAATTGTTCATAATGAAAAACTAATGAAAAAATATAGTTCGATGTAAAGTTTATTTATAAATTCACAAACTCACGCTGTTTCGCCTGTTCTAATATTCAATGTCCAATTTACAACGTAACATATTACTTTCGGTAAGTTTTTAATTGATTCTCTTTTCATCCAATAGTTTCGCTTTTTACTTTTATCTCTTGGCGTTCATTCGTGTCATATTTTCCATCCAATTTACAAAAGTATTTAATTAAAACGTTAACTGCGAGATATCAGACTGTGACACTTTTTCTAATGAAAATTGACAGTAAAAAGAGAAAGACGAGGTTTTACCGTTGAACGCCTGAATGTCCCTTTGTTATTGTAGCTGCGCCAGTTCCGACGGATAAATATCCGATCGACCTGTCTAAACTGAATAAGTAATCTTTGAATGCAAGGGAGCTCTGTAACCTACAAAAGGTCGCAACAAGCGCGACCAATCTATTATTAATGATCCTACATTAAAATTTCTGTGAAACTATTTCTTTGAAGCAACGGCCAAACAACCGTGTTACTATATGTATATAGGGTTGAACGAGAAAGTTCGTGCGTTTCTGAAGAGATACCTTTGTATCGTCCGCAACATAATTGTTTCTTAGTCACTCTTTTGTTTTCACAACCTTATTTAGTATTCTACCTCTTGTTGTACTTACGAGCACATTTTCACCCTTTCGTTTATGTCTTTCCACCGCTAAAGCCGACCAGAAATGTCTATTGACGAGATGCACATTCGTCACGTACTGCTTTACGAGTTTCGCAGGGGAAGTACAGCTATGAAAACAGTAAAAAACCAATCGATAATCGAAACTTTAAACGTGTTTCTCTCAGAATTCCATTTTTTAAGACGACGTTCTCCGTAACTTCTACAATTTTCATCCGATTCACTTGAAATTTTCGCAAAATACTCCGAATCTAAAGACGTACGTAGGACTTGTGCAATATATTGAACACTTTTTCTGCAATTAACATTTTTATACTAAAATTTTAGGGAAAAGATGTAATTCGTTCTTCGTATATTCAGCATTTCTATAAAACTCGATATGTTTTTTTACATCCGATACATTTGCTTAGTAATTGGCGTTGTTCTAAATCAAACCGCGTGGCAGCAAGGGTGAACAGTCGAAAGAAAGGTTCGACTTTGCGGCTGCAGCACCGCCATTTCGTAAAGAAATTAAACGAAAAAATACTTTTATACGTATTCTTTAAAGGCAATATAATAGCCTTTGTGAAAAGTTTTCGATTTAGTCAGTTTTCTTAAAAAAAAAAAAAAAAAAAAAATGCCAATGTTAGGTAGCATTTTCTGGTCTGACCCTTTAAATCTTTAAATCTTAAATCGAAAGCTGAGGTATATTACACGTTTCAGTAATCGATATACTTCTCTTGGCTATCTATGGCTTGTTTATTATTTTTTTTCGGTAAAAGTTGGACATTCAAACGAAATAGTGACTTGCAACATTGTATTTTACATTGATCGAAATACTACAAATGGTAGTCAGAAGAGGTAGTGTCTATAAGTTGAAAGAAGTGAAACTTTCTATTTAAAACGAAGAAGTGTTTTCTCCATTGCAGTCCTGTCAAATCGAGAGAAGAATCGCGGCGTCGATATAAATATGCCTTCAGCAGACATTTTCAATAAAAAAGTGGACTTGCATTATTGGTAACTGATACTTTGAACACAGAATAAACAACATCGACAACGTGACAGATCTACATAATAAAGAGAGAGATATTTCTTTATTTCTAATATTATCTAACAGCGAGGAAACGAACTTTTACGTTGACCTAATACCTCGGATCTCTCTCTTTTGTTTCCAAAATTTCGAAGAATATAACTTTGAATAAAAACTCTTCTTCGTCGTGACCACTTTCCTTCTTACAAATTTTTTTCTTTTTTGCATCATTAAAAATAGCAGAGATATTTTAGGAGTAATTGCGCGAAAAATTGAACCAGGTGAAGACTTCTTTTATCTTTGAATTATTCACTGCTTCAATTTTCGTGAAATTCTAATTTAACGCAAAGTTAATAAAAGTTCCTCTAAATAACACATGGTAAAGCAGAAATATCTATCGATCGAATATACGAAGCCGAAATCGAATATACGAAATTAATCGGCTCGTTAGTGTCGGAGGTATCGTGTCAATCAGTTTGAAAAACGTAGTTTTAAGAAAAACGCGTTCAAAGTTTTTCAAGCAATTTTACCTGCACGCTTCACTTCAAACCTGTGTGACTTTATTAATATTGAGAATTTCACAGAAATTCTTTCGGCAGAATGCTCTAGAACAGGGGTCGGCAAACTTTTTTTCTGGACGGCCAGATACTAAATATTTTTTGGCTTTGTGGACCAAGAGAGAAAATTCAGATTATTACCTATGTATGTAGATAGTTAACTACAAATTAAAATTTTTTGACAAATCCTTTATTTGTAATATTATTTGTAACACACATTTATTAATGAGAAATATGGAATTCTTTCTATTTGGATAATATTTCATTTAACTGAAGCTTTGTATTTCCTATCATCAAAGTTGATTGTAAATTTGTCAATGCTGACCTATAGAGAATCTGATTCTTTGATCATAGACATAACTCGCAGGCCATAAAAAAAACTGATGGCGGGCCGCAGTTTGCCGACCCCTGCTCTAGAACCTTCACACTAACAAAAAATAGAAAAAAATATCGATTTCTTAGACGAACAGGAAGACCTTAAGAAGAATAGAAATGTCTCACGAAGCTCTCCTTCTCACGTTCTCTTTAAATTCTAAATTCGGGTTTTTGACTTATAGTACGGACCATGATATAACGAGGTCGTAAAATCGGTCCGAAATATGGGTAGTTAAAGACCTGAAACCTCGGCCAGTGCCGTATTTGAAACTCGTTGGCAAATTTAGCTTCGCCACACTCCAAATATTCCAAATATTAATTACCAACATTTGCAGATTTTCCACTTGTGAAGTCGTTATTTTTTTATTCGGCAGAAACGTATCACGTCCGGTATTATACGTGTTGGGCCAGAACGAGTATTTAATAACCGAAAATACAAAGGCAAACGCGAATTGGGACTTGACGAAGGATGACACCGTGGCAGTCGAAGCGAGGTTAATAATGTTCAACACCTGAGTCAAAGGTAGCCAAGGAGGACAATGCTGCGGCATTGCCGGGCTCTCCTCGGCCACTACAAACAAGAGCAGAAGGGTGAACTACAGCAAGTGTGGTAAAGAAGTGGCCCTATAAAGCCAAATTGGCTTTAACACGTTCACCGAGGGTCTTAGAGCCTGAAACTCGATACCTCTTTATTACTTACTGCTTATCGAGTCATCCGAGTATTCCGTCTAAACCGGTAACGACATTTTACCTGCTGAAATAAAAATACTAATCACCTGAGACTCACGTGACTGTCAGGTGTTTCTTGTATCCGAGTTTATATCGTCGTCTCAAGTGGTCACTCGTGGGCAACTATTTTTCGTTTTCAATTAGTCAATAGCCACTCACTGCGTAGCCTGCAAACTTAGTCGCTAGGATCGGACATGCCGTAAATTCTGGAATCTCCAAAGGGCCGAATTGAAAGAGACTTCGTATTTTACCAAGGTTGGTGAGCCATTTGACTTCGACAAAGTCTAGGCCTCACGGAGATTCCCAGGATTACCACGCATAATTTCGCCGAACACTTTCTCTGGTCATTTTGCACCCCACCGTCAAGTCGGTTAAGGGTGAAATGTGAGGAGGTCTCGATGCCCCGGGGAAAACTGTTTGGTGGTTTAAAGATTATGAAATGATCAATCGAGATGTTCCAAGACATTTCAGAGTCTCCGTGTACATAGACTGCGTCAGATTCACCCCGGTATCCAAAGAGACAAGTCACTAGACCTTCGAACTTAGACAAGAGACTCACTTATTGTTAACACGTTCACTACCACGGTTCTGTCGAAGCATCGCCCGTTCTTAACATTCTTAATATCTATACTTTTTCAGTTTTACGTAATACGACAGATGCCTGCACTTATACACACCTAATATTTATTAAATACTCAAACTGTGCATTTTTTATGATGTATTACATGTAGATAATACCGTTCTATAACAAAAAAGCATTAATTTCGCGTGCATACATATATAAAAATCTGAATCTCTAACAGGAAGAAACTGTTGAAAGGCGTTTTCAATATCCTCCTGTTTCCTGTGAAATTGTCAAGTGTCAACCGTTTGAAACCATTTGAATTACGTATCAAAATTTTCTCATACCACCATAGCTAAATAGAGAAGACAATTACATGATCTGTTTTACCTGGCCCGCTCTGTACAATGTCGGCACAGGTAAAGTGACAATCATGACGAGTTCCATTGTTTTCAACTCAGCTCTCAGCAAAATCGCGTTACCTATGGTGGATAACCTAATATTTTCTAAACAAAATTTAGTCTCTCCCTTTGTTCTAAGTATTATCTAAATACACACGCTACTTCTCGTCGGTATTTGCTCGTCTACTTTTCCTTCTCTGCTCAAAGGTGCGATCAGTCAAAGCACCTGGTACGCCTAGGGATCGAGCAGGAACCAACAAGGTGTCCGATGTGTGGTCAAGAGGACAAAACCCCTTTCCATTTAATTACACAGCGCGAGAAGTTAGGAGACAGATAATGCTCGGGGCCATTTACAACCGTATGTTGAACTTGGAGGACATCAGAGTGAGTAGGCTTCTAAAATTCTCGCAAGAGGTCGACTTAACCAGATGCCTCACATTGTAGGGTTGCCCGCAGGGGCTCGAGCATAATGGTCCAATAGGACGGAGGGACAGGGAATATAATCCAGTAGAAGCTAACCATAAACATTTCTCTCATTTTCTTCTTCTTTTTTTTTTTTTTTTTTTTTTCTTAATTTTAGAATGCTTTCTTAGTTCGCCGCTAATTTCTCGATACACTTTCTAATAAATGTCTCCGTTTCGTTCTCGGTTCTTTACAATATTCACGTTATTTCCACGTTCAGTGTATGTATACTGTTATTGTGTTAATATGTATACCAACAGAATTTAGTTCATTTTTCACAAAAGTACGTTGCTCCATTTACAAAAAATATAATAATTCCGACTTTTCGGAAAGTCGGTAAGAGTAATAAATTTGATTAAAAGCTGATAAATTCATATAAATCCACGTACTATAGAATATACAGGGTGTCTCAGCTGATTTTGACATCTTGATTTTGTCGTTATTATTACTCATAGCGGGAAATGTTTCAGATGAAATTTAAACGGTGTCGAGGGGGGCATATTCTGGTGTTATTAATTCTTTCACGAGTGGAAAAGTTTCACTTTCATCTGAAACATATTTCGCTTTGAGTAATAATAGCGAGAAAATGAAGATGTCGAAATCAGCTGAGACACCCTGTATATGCGAAATTAATTTTATTCCAATATAAACAATTTGCTGCAGTATTTTTAGAAACCAGAATTTCATTACTTTTCCGATGGAAAGACAATTATCTTAAAGTCATCGGTTATGCATTCTTATAGTTTGCCATTTCGATCAAGCTTTCTTTTAGTCTGAATTAAATCTTCGATGCATATTCCAAAACGTTACTGTTAGTTTTACTTTCTTTCGTTTTATTCTCCTGGCCTGCACACTATCTCTCTGTACTTTTGTATCGATTTATCGAAAAAGCTACAAAATTTCTGACACTGCATAGAAATTCCCCAAAAAAATTTTTAATGATTTTTGTATTGTTGATAATATGCGATACAGTTGCTGCAAATATGGTTCTTTAAAATTGTAGCAAAAAGTGCAATGAAAAACAGAAAGAAATACAACATAGCACGTCGTTCGTTGCAATTGAGATGAACTAAGAAAAAAATAAATATGTTCAATATTTTTCTAGGATACTTCATAATATAGTTATGCTATTTGAAAAATTGATAGGTTCAAACAAGTTCAAAGTAATATGTACATATGTGCAAAGTTCTTAAAACGTCAAAATCATCTTCAGAAAGACGTTCATTTCGAACAAACTTCCTAAAAGAAGAAATTCGTATAATTTTTCTAAAAGAATACATTTTAAACATCCCTCTGTGTAAATAAACAAACTCTGAATGCGTTACAGTTCGTTGCAAACTTCATTTTCTTTTATGCAAGTACAATTAAGCAACAACGCATAATAAGCAACGACAACAATTCTAACTTTCCGCTTTTGAAACATTCGTATGTTGATGGAAAGTCTAGAGAAGAGTGAAGCAATGCTAAAATAGAAGATGCAGGACAAAGAAGGATTATGGAACATTTGAAAGGAGGGTGTGTATTTAAACTCGTATGAAGTATGTTTTGAAGGCTGCACAAGCCCAAACGAAGAGGTCCCGATGAATAAAGAAACAAGAAGGGGAAAAGCTGGGGGAAAAACCGATAGCCAGAGAAAACAAAAAAAAAAAAGCGATGTTTCACAAAAACGTGGTGGAAACACGGTAACTGCCGAAAAAATGATTTCGAACAATTCGATTGTGAAAAACTGCGACGAGTGGGAACAACGATAGAACAGGTTTTCAATGTTGTTTTACTTACTTCTCGCAGATGCGTACTTTCTGCTGCAGCTCATAGCCGTTTAACGATAGCATATCACACTTTGCTGTTAAACCAACGAATTTTCCTTTTGGAACGCGCCGCACAAACGGTCAACCGAAGCACCGTCACCAGTCACTGGCATCTTGAAGCTCGTAAACATGATCGTAGTTGTGATTCTGTCTCTCATCGATCGAACCTCTCCCACAGTTGCATTTTGCCTGAGTATTTTAGTCACGATACGTCACAGACGAAGACGCTTCTGCCGATGCCTCGCGGAACATCCGGAGCAATTACTGTGCATAAGAAAAACACAACGTACGATTAGAACACTGAAACCGGCGATAAAAACGATTACTCGCTTAAACACGCGTGCACGTGCAAACACATACATAAATAGTGGGGATGGATAGATAATTTTACGGTCTATGTGTGAAAGACTGTTGGCTAAAAGTACTTGTCACTTTTACCGTACAATATGCGATCGTTTGTCTGTATTGATGCCCGAAGTTCCGTGGCTTTGCCACTTTCAGTCGTTGGTAACAAAACATTACTCATCTTTACACCAGAATGCAATTCTGTAACGAAATGCAAACGAACTTTATGAAATATAGATTAAATTAACGCGTTAATCCAATTAGACGTGCGCCTAGAAGGCACACTTGGATTATACAACCTGCTAGGTCACTGGAGGTGCCTGGAAGGCACACTTGGAACAAAGAATGTTAAGAGAAACGATGGTACGTTTTGTTCATTTTTTACAGCACCCTCAATAACGTTTGCTCGAAGCGTTTCACGCTTGTCGAAACTGAAACAATTTTATTTAGTTCACTGTCGCAGAATGTGCTCGGTTGAAATTTACACGCGCGATTGTTATTCCGAATTTCAAGAATATGCAAAATGTACCTGAGAATATTTTCGAAATTCTTCCTCTTATTTTTTCATTCAACACATAAATTTTTAATAAATCTCTCGCAATATTAACGCAAATGACTAAATGATAGATTGAACACATCGGCGAGAAATTTCGGGATGACCTGATACATTTGTTATTTACTTTTGCATAAAGAATCACCCACCACCTGCCCGCTTGTACAATACTTTCGACCGCACTCTGTGTACATATATAATTTTACCTGAAATTTCGGCATTTTGTTACAACGATACTATCTCTTAACGATAGCATTTATATTATACATAGAATTAAATGAAAAAGTAATTTAGACGAGAATAAAATGTTTGTTCTTTCGTTTTTGTCAGAACTCTGTGTTGATAACATCTCTATTTCTCCAAGGCGTACAACTTCAATGCTACTGAAAGTATTATTGGTATAAAGTTGGATAAGAAATTTTATTCCTTAAATTCAGTTTAATTCCGTTGAATTATATACAAAGTGCGAGAAATGTATATGAATTCTAACGTTTTCATCTGACAATGTAGCAATTTCTAAATTTCGATTCCTATTGGTCTGACCAAATATCGCTTATACTACTTAATCTGCTCCGCCATTACACACGCGTCTCTCTTGTTTCATCTCTACTACTGTCACTGGTGTCATTTGCATAGTTCTCTAATAGCTTGGAAAGAGGCTTTAAAAGTGATAATATTGAAAGGAAATTCTGAAAACGATTACTTCTCGAAAAAAGATTCCTTTGATAAATTCCTTTCTTACACCGTTGATTATTCTACGTGAATTGTTAGTAAGATGTTTCTCTCAAGACTGGAAAAACAGAAATAAACAGCTCGAGAAATTTTGAGAAGTTAGACACTATTGAACCACAATTGAGTAAATGAAAAGAAGAAGAAAAAGATTCGGCTGGGCTTTATTTTCGTGAATCGAGGAAACTGATTTGCAGCTGAACCTGATAATTAAAACGAAAAACTTTCTATCATGAAGATATCCTTCTGAAACCGCGGTAACAATTTCCATAATTTGAAAATAATTCCAGTAAATAAGCAGCTACGTCAGTTTTTTTCTCGACCACTTTCACCGTATAACGTCACTTTTCATTTTCACTTATTTTTGTAAATTTCGAGAGACGACCTCGAAAGATGATTCATCTTTACAGTGTTGTTCGAAATTTATTCCTGGTTTAATTCTTATTTAGTATGTACACTGGCTGCTTCATTCGATCTAATCAACGGAGGAAAAATGTCGCGGAGAAAAATTAAATGGACATGCACGGTAAGCATGATTTCGGTAATACCGGTAGTTACTACAAGGGCAAGTGAGAATCCACGGACTATAGTCCGTGCCAAAGATTTCACCCCTCGAGGCCTCTTTCCCAACAACGAATTACGCGGGAAATGGCTAGAGTGTTATGGTCCTATCAAGTTTTACAGCTTTTATCGCACACGTACATATAACAGGCATGTGTGAAATTTCGCTTTCCTATAGTTATTCGTCGCATTTATCCTTCTACTTCACCCGTAAACATATTTAGTGTTTCATGCTTAACCTATATACACTTTCTTTCCGTTCTTTTTTTTTCAAATTTCTGCAAAGCACAAAGTAAATAAAAATACGAAATATTATAGAGGTAACACCGATTAAAATGGTCCGAGCTACGGTATTCAGTAAAATTGAACAATTTCAGGTTTTCCGATCGAGAGCGTTAGAAATATTTGAATATTGTCCATGAACCTTTAAAAATAGAATTTTTTTTTGTAAAGCTACTGTATTAATTAATCCTGCTGTTCTGTCATGCAACTTGACTCAAAGTATCATTTTACTGCGATACTTTGATATTCTTCAACATTGTTCTACGTTACTTAACAATTTCATTGACAAAAGGATCTTCAAAAATCTTAATAATCCGAGGTTAAAGAACAATTTATAATTAAGCGTGAGTGCGTGTGTGGCGCGTACCGGCGCGGCGTGAGTGTGTGAGTGAAAAGCGAAGCGTAGAAGAGGCACGCGGGCCCCGGGACAAGAAAGCAGTTGAAGGTAGCGAGCCGAGCTGGCTATGCGACAGAGTGTATACTTTTTTCCTAACGAATTGATCTCACAGATTTGTAAAAATAACAATGGTGAAGACAAGATTGTGCGACACCGTAGAAAGTGTGATGCGACAACGTATTAGTCGAGCACAGGGAACTCTGTCGTAACAATGTGTATTTTCTTCCGTCCGATATTTTTCAGTTTCTTTCCCCCTGTTTTTCCCGGTTTCGTCTGTTGTTTCTTTCTCAAGTTAGAATATGGAGCAGTTGAGCTTTATTTAGCGAAGCTTCTTCAATCGTGTACACTTTATACGATTACCGCGACTCGGTAAGTGAGACTAAATCCTCCAAACTTGCAGAAACACCTTTCATTAACGAAGATCTGTCCGAATACGAGAATCACAACTATAGTGAAACTGATAGTGGATGTTCTAAAGATACTAACACGCAGGGTGGTCCTTTTATCTCTTGCATCTAAAATGGCTCCGCTGCTTTTAAGAGTAGGGTAAATTGTCTTGGATGGAATTATTCGATTTAAAACGGTGTTTATTATGTTTGATAAAATTACCTTCCCCGAGGTAATTCTTTTCCTCAAGATTTCAATATCATCTGCGTTTTGCTTTTTTTGTTTCATAGGTCCTAATTTGTTGCCACATAGAGTATTATAGAATATTCTACGATAAATTCAGCAGTTTACGCTTTTGTTACCTTGAAATGATTTTCAACGTGGAAAATTGCATTTTTAATAGTTTCAATATTTTTCCCAATGTAGAAGGTGTATCGTTATCTAATTACCGACATAGGCTCTCCTGTGAAAGCAGCAGAGATAAACGGACCACCCTCTAAAGTGGAAACTTGAGTCACCTGTGCAACAGGGTCAAACGAGGATAGAAAATGTTAGAAAAAGTTTTACAGGTATAAAGCTACATGAATTACATACATGAAAAGTGCATTTGAAGTTGTACTGTACCGAATTAACTGAAAATAAAAATGGCAGATATTCATTGGGTCAGTATTTTTCTTTTAATTTAATCATTATTTTAAATAAATAGTCAGTATTTAAAATAAAACAATCAGTACGTAATACAAGTGGTTAGTATTACATCGATTAATACAAAAATTGTCAGAATTTTCATTAAAATATTGGTAAACATAATGACTTGTCAGGATTTTAAATAAATGGTCCGTGTCTATAATGAAATATTAGGTGTACAAATTAATTCGTGGATTTGTTATTTATTTAAAGAAAACCAAAGTACAGTTCAGTCTTGGAAATAATCTCCATCACTTGCTATACATTTATTCCATTTCGTATAAAATATAATATAACGTATAAAATCATTGACATCTTCGTATGTTTTGAATTTTGAATCGGTTAGATGGTGCTGAAGTGAACGAAAGAGATAATACTCTGTGTAAGTCTGGGGAATAAGCCGCATAAGGCAGAATTTCCCATCCCAAAGGCCTTTCGCTTCAAGAGCACTTTTTTTAAGTTGAAATGCAAAAAGGATTCTGTTTATCCGACGACATAGTGTACTCCACTGTTTCTTAGGTTATGTCGTTAGTCACATCGAGTCCGATAGTGTTTTGTTTCGCTAATGGAAGCAACTTCAGAACTCGAACACAGCGGGAAAAAAGATTCAATTCAAAGTAAAGTTACAGCTGATTAATCGTAAGGGCCACGAATTAATTTGTACACCTAATATCCTAACCTAACCTAACCAAAAATTTCAATTTCATTGACCAGAAAACAAATTAATACCGAACAAATATACAAAATTGTACTGACAGACCGCGATTTAATACTGGCAATTAATTATGTACGTTGTCCAAAATATTCACTTTCGCTGACAATTTATTTTAAAAAATACTCACCATTAATTAACAAAAAATACTGAACAAATAAATAGAGGTGAATAAGTATATCTACTGGCAAATACCGAAGGACAATGTGTTTATACTTATTATACTTCTGAATGTTTCACACGGTTACTAATTATTAATTCGCCAGGGTATAAATACCACGTGGAGCTTGCGATAATTTTACAGGACACAGATACGATCACGTTTCCACCGCTACAATGATCGCTTGAAACATGAAATCACGTGTTTACAACAAATGCACTTGGCAAAAATAAAATGCATTAATGAACTTGCAACAATTTTTCCAAGAAGCGAGTAGAAATTCCTCGGAAATTAATATTATTCCGATGAAAATATAAAAGTAGAAATGAGGTGGAAGATTTTAGAAATAGTGGTGAAAAACGTGGGCATTATGCGTGAGTTAAAAGCACAGGGCAAAATCAAGAGTCGAGAGTATCAGAATACGCGGTTAAGGACAAATGCTTTTAAAATGAAAACTAACACTATTTGAGAAAATAAGCTTCCTAGATTAAATGAATAACTAACAGAGAAGGACGCAGTTCGAAGTTTTATTTTGCGAAAACAGACGAACTATTGTCTGAAAGGTATTTAGTTACAGGCACCGAGAAGAGATTGCAGATCGTTTTCTTTCTTATAAATATGACAATTTCGTTACATTTATGCTTATATTGTGGAAACTCCGTTCTATCGACCTGAACAATCTTTCACTGGAATCACCCAGTTAATACTCTGACCGAAAGAAATTATTTTTCGAGGAACTAGCTCGTTACATTACACAAAGGTACTTTCGAGATAGCATACGAAAGAAACTCACGAACTTTTGTGAAAACTACCTTGAAGCAAATCTCATTCGACGAATGATAGCGCACCTCGTTAGAATTTACTTTGCTATACTACAATTTGAACAGGGAAAGTAGTAAATAAATAATATTTACGTTATTTTATTTAGAAACATAACACTAACTATTAGTACATAGAAAAGTAATTTACATTCATTTATAAAACTTACATTAAATTTACAGAAACTACTGACTACTGTATTCGGAATATACAGGGTGGTCCACGCAACGTGTGCACCGTTATAACTTCCAAAATATGTTATATACAAAAGTTACATGGTTTAAAAGGGTACACTATGTAGTGCGTTAATTTTTTTTATAGTTGGAGGCGTTTCGGAGATTTGAAGGTCAACTTTGTTCTTTTAAACAGAATACTATATTTTTTATACCAAAATATAGTAGGGTATCGAATTGTAAGTAAAAAAGTATTGATCGTTATTAGCCCTAAACCTAATAGCTAACGAGTAATTTCATTTTATTACTTGAAAATTTTCTTCACGTAATATCAAGTTGGAGATTCAACCTTATATCACAGATAAGGACCAATTGCGTGGACCACCGTGTATGTAATTATCTATGGTCGGTGCCTTTAACTTATTTTTACGTTAAAAATGAACAACCTTTGCGGGCCAAAAACGGTAAAGAAATGTTTGTAAAATCAAAATCGTTATTAGCCCTAAACCTAATAGCTAACGAGTAATTTCATTTTATTACTTGAAAATTTTCTTCAAGTTGGAGATTCAACCTTATATCACAGATAAGGACCAATTGCGTGGACCACCCTGTATGTAATTATCTATGGTCGGTGCCTTTAACTTATTTTTACGTTAAAAATGAACAACCTTTTCGGGCCAAAAACGGTAAAGAAATGTTTGTAAAATCAAAATGCCGTCATTTTGTTTATTTCTGATTTTTTTCAGTGACTGAGGCACCGACCGTAGTCCTACTTCTAAGGATGAAAATAAGCTTTGGTTTTTAATTTTGGATGACGGGAACAGCCGTTACAATTGCGTCAAACAAACATTTATTTTAAGGAGGTTTGCGTCTATAACTCTGTAAATTTTCAATGAGAATGCTTCTAAAAATTCTGGGTATTACTTTGAACATGCCTGTACACGTGTACAAAACGCCACGTATGTTAAACTTATAGTTTTCCTTAAATAAATTCACAAACATGTCGTCACAAATGATCGTTCAAACGGGGATATCCCCTTAATGCTTTACTTTATAATCTCGCTAAATTGGCAAATTTTATACGCGTCATCTAGTATACTAATCCTTCTAACTTCTCAAAGAAACTCAAGTCGTTAAGTCCAATTTTAAAAAAGTTACACTGTTCTAAAGAATGTCCGAATATTAGTAAGAGTCACCGTATGTATGTAGGTACATCTCTAATTATAGTATTTTAAATCGCGACGGAATGCAAAAATATAACCGAAACATTCGATTGACTTTTGTGCTAACGATTGCTAAAACGTGACCAAAGTTAAAGCTCTGCAAATTGGTTTAACGACCAAACCTAACATGTGTATCTAAAATTTGGAAACTCTAATTCAATCAGATACACGAAGTATCGTTCTAACATTTCGAAATTGAATTTCGCTATTTCAGCGGAAGCTCTTTTCCAATTTTCCAAACGTTCAGTCAGACGAATAATTCTCACTGTAGAAAGTTATAAACAAATTGATACAATGTAAAGAACACACGTATAATATATAACAGGAATAAATGAAGATGCGATTAAAATATTGATTAATTGCAACGCGAAAGGCGGAGTATAAAGTTTTCCTAACAACTGAATGTAGGTAAATTGTTCTACTTTTATAAATAACTATCACCTTTATATAGTTACCTCGTCACAGCGCAGCGTGTAAAATAATTATCGCTAAATCGATACTTCCTACAATTATTACAGCATTTTTACACGCTTTACGTTTCACAACTATAAAACTCGTTCCGAAAGTTTCAAATTCGTACGCAGCCTTAGCAAAAGGTATCGGGCACCTTTACTGTTACAACTTGCTGATAAAACTTCTTCTCTAAAACCTTTCTATCGTTCGTCATCCTTTGTCGGCCAGTTCGAAGAAATTTTAAAACAGTTGACAAGGTTTATAGTGAGCCATAAAAGAACTGAACGATCCATAGTCTATACTTTGTGTTTATTCCTAAAAGTCACAGTCTGCTGTTGGTACTCGCTACTAGCACACGTCAACTTGTCTTTAGTTTTACTGTTAATATTTTGAAAGTTAGAATGCTTTCCTTGAGATGTGCCAAAAAAGTGTGAACTGGATGACTGTCGACACAAGTTAATTCTTTTTTTTTTTTTTTAAACAATCATATTCAAGGTTCCGTTGCTGTTACAATAAAACAAAAATATCGAAACTATCGATAGTCATAAAAAAAATCGATCGTTTTGGGTAGTGGAAACTGTCGATAATAATCGATACGCCATCGATGTTTGTCCCCCTCGAGTAGTAGTATACCATTGATAGAAAATGCCCCACAAACCATATAATATATGGTGACAATTTTTACTAGATTAAAAATTCATATTTCAGGAATTTCAGAATTATTTTCAAATTAAGAAATCTCTTTGTTCCTAGTCTTCAAATTCCCAAAAATTTTGCTTCTACAGGATTTCGCATCGTACTGATAACCATAACCGCGAACCATGTAGAATCCGGTGACAATTTTTACTAGATTAAAAATTCATATTTCAGGAATTTCAGAATTATTTTCAAATTAAGAAATCTCTTTGTTCCTAGTCTTCAAATTCCCAAAAATTTTGCTTCTACAAGATTTCGCATCGTACTGATAACCATAACCGCGAACCATGTAGAATCCGGTGACAATTTTTACTAGATTAAAAATTCATATTTCAGGAATTTTAGAATTATTTTTAAATTCAGAAATCTCTGCTTTTAATCTGAATGTCTTGAAATTCCCAAAAATGTTGCTTCTACAAGTTTTCGCATCGTATTGACAATAGTAAGGTTAAAGATAAAATGGTACTACCACTAACGTTTCGTTTTCGAAAACATTAGAGATTCTCTTTTTTCTTAATCCCTCCGATATAAACGATAATCGCCAGGGCCATTCAAATGAGACTTTTACACTTCGAGAAGCATAAACCAAGAACCAAAGGTAAAACCTTGTAAGAAATGTGGAATAAAGTTTTTTAATTGTGTTTGGCTAGCTTTCGAGGAGAATGATTTTAAACGTGATAATACAGTGTACACCCGGTGTATTCGTTTCTATTCGAAAATTGAGGAAAGAGCAACGAATTACATATAAATTATATGGTTACACATTGTCGGGGTATTTAAATTGTTGGAACGTTCAACGATCAATTATCAGTACCTATACTACGAACAATTTTTCTTCTTTTCTTCTCGAATTCCTCACTGTCACACTTTCGCGTGGAAAATTTTTCGAAAGATCCACTTCCGGTAAAAAAGAAGAGAAAAAAAAAAGAAGATATGATTGAATTTTGGAAAAAGGTTAAAATTACATTTTACGGGTACATCGTTGCACTTACGTGAAAAGCGAGTCCGCATAAAAAGTAACCTTGTTACATCGTTCAATTTTTTCTTCTATTACTTCTCCGTCGGTGAAATAAAAACTGTAGTCCATCTCGATAGCACGGACGGCACCTATACACTGTGTTTATTTCATTCCCTCGTTTAAAAACTGTTTAAATCGGCTGTAATTAATGCGCGCTAGTACCTCGTTCAGTTTCTGTTTAAATCAGAATTGAATATAATTACTCGTAAATCTCGTTTCACTTTTCAGCGAACGCAGATTTATCGAGAATTATCATTTATATTTGGAAATTGCAGGTTTCTTTTAAGAAAATTTCACGGAGTTAAACGAACCTGCAAGTCTTCGAAATGAATACCAGGCTTCTGAATTTTCGATAATGTTCAGAAAGTGGAGCCCTTCGCTTTGTTAATTTAATCCAAAAGATGAATTCGATGGAAATTACAACGAAAGGTATTCGAATTGAAACAGCGGCTGTAGGAAGCACTGATAAGCCACTTTTAATGCGAGAATTATAAAGTAACAACATATGTCGGGTGTGCTGAAAGGTATTTTTTCAAAAATTCGTAGTTTATCTTGAATTATTACAAAAGACTTACTAATCAGCTGTCATAATTTGCATACGATTGAATTTCCAGTGTTGCTTAAATAATTCTTCCCTATTCTGAACATTTCAACTGTTTCATCGTTGAAGTTTGTCTTACTCTAGATACGTATCACCTTATATCTTTCTTTCTATTTAAGCAATCTTATAAGCATTCCGCAGAGTCGTAAATAGAGTCGAAGACATCGAAACGGAATTAAATAATTTCGCAGTAATTCAATTCCGTATTAAATTCTTCTCAAATAAAGTTTGCAAATAGCCGTTTAATTTTTATTTAAACGAAGTACACTATTAAGGAACCATCGATTAATGTTGAATGCCTCTGAAGGGGAATAAAAGAGGTAATTTTGAAATGGAACTTACTACTTTATCTTTCATCTTACTGGTATTAATACAATTCGAAAAATTGCAGAAACAACATTTTTGAGAATTTGAAGGCGTTGAGATTAAGAGAAAAAAGCTGCCCTAAATTTCAAAATAATTCTAAAATATCTAAAATGTAAATTCTAAATCTAGCCAAAATTGGACAGAAGCCGTGCTAGAATGCCGACTGAATAAATAAAACAGGCAAGTGGGATAAAATTTCGAAAATAGGCAAACAAACACGCCTCTTTGCTTTATTTTTACAAACTTTCGTCGCTTTTTTGTACGGACAATTGGAGAGAAAATCGTGGAAAATAAGAAATCTTAAAGACTGAATTTTCGACTTTGTTACAAACTAAGATATTGAAAGCAGTTTCAGAACAAGAAGAACTTGTACCGGCTCCGAAACACTTGCAGTTAGAATTGCCGATTCTTTAAACAACTTGGTTTCAACAAATATTTCCCTCCTTAATTTCAACTATCGTCAATGTAGTTTTATTAATACAGCAATATTCTTCGTTACGAGCAGCTTGTACAAGAAAATTCTACTTTATATTCTCAATCAAATTACTTAACTCGTTCAATTTTCTTAATAATATTAAGACAATATTATAACGGTCGCGCAATATTAATGAACACCAGAACGATGCGAAAGTTCAGACGCGTTATAAAGTACTCTCGTTGAAACTGCACGCTGAAAAGAAAAATAGTTGAATATATGGAGGAACAGATACAGATCAGTGATATGAAACGCACACATACGAGTCTAATCAACACTTATAGACACACGAGCGGAACTACTGAAAATAAAAAGAGGTGTGCTCGCAATTACACGCTGTTCTCTCGGGTATACGTATTGGGAACAGAATAATTAAAGAGAATCGCGGTTAAACATTACGTGAGAATATCCTACGATCTTAATGATACGATCTTATTCCTATTATTATGATTGTTTCTATTCTTGTTGTTTAAATGGACATTAAGATATAAAGGCAATTATTTCAATTCCTATGATCCGGATTCAGGTGTTAATAGTTTCAACGTAAAATATTCGTAGCAGTTATTTTTCCATTATAATTTACCCGTTTCATCATATCCTCTTCTATTACCACATAATCTACTTTAAGTAGATACTATTTTACTATCTGATCACCCTATGTACACTACCGACCAAAAGTTTGGAATCACTGAGCACTGCAATTTGCACAGAAATTTCCAGAAAAAAGTCAGCGACTTTGAGAATATTTTATCGTTCGAATCAATTGGTATGAGATAAATTGAGATGAACTTCAAATCTATAAAACAATTAGCAGCAGATTTAATATCGATGAAAAGTGAGAGGTGATTCCAAACTTTTGGCCGATAGTGTAGATACTTTTGGCGATATTTCACATCTCTACATGTAAACTGGAGATAACTTAATAGCTGACAAGTTTAAAATTGAAGTACTAACTAAATGCAATGTCGAGTTTGTGCAGAATAATTTAATTTGAAAATTACATATTTAGTTGGTATACAGGGTGGGCCATGTGAAACGGGCCACCTAATTACCTTCCCTAAATAGCTATGGTGGTACGAGAAAATTTGTATACGTAATTGTACATGATTTCAACGGGTGAAGAAGGTGGAAGAAATGAGAAGAAGTAAGTGGAAATTTCACATTTGATTGAAAATTTCAGAGTCCGAGGACATTCTATGATCGTATTATCACAACACACTGCTACAACGTGCAGTAGAACAAATGTATACATTCGTGTAAAGAAACACAGGAGATCTTGAGAAAAAAGCAGAAACAAATAGCATTTACAAGAAAAATTTTCTCCCATCTTATTCACCCCTTGAAACCATTTACAATTGCGTATGAAAAGTTTCTCGTACATACCACCATAACCAGAGAAGTGTACCATATCGGTAAGCAATTTATGCGACTAGTGGATTACTTCAAAAAATACTTGAGAATATAAAAATAGATCCTTTTTGCGGGTTATCGTGTGGTATTAAGAGACCGTGTAAACGAAGCACAATTTTACTCTAAAACTCATTCAGAATGTATTATCCATAATGATACGACAAAAAGTAACTATATTTTATCTTACACGTTGTATATCACATTGCCGTTTACAATATTCAGGCAGAGCCGCATTTACCATAAGACGCATTAAGGGGGTATTCTAGTCTAGAGTGTCATTTTTTATTCCTTCTTAGGGATTTTTTTGTAAGGAAAGTATAAGTTCCTCAGTATCGGCATTTTGCACACATATTTACTCGTGTCTTAAGAAAATTCACAATTTTTTTTCAAGTGAAAATAATCAAAACTGTCTGAATTATGTATCATTCAGTGCGGTCCCTTTAAAAAAAAAAGTGTCGTACTGGCTGACACGATTGCGCCCATTCTGTTTACGCAAAATGAAAAAACCAAAAGGATTCTTGATTAGTACGAATGTGATTATGGTGTGAACCAGAATGAGAAAAAGAAATAGTGAAAATTTACAAAATGGCGGCAGTTTGAATTTTGACTATCGATTTCCTCCACTTTTTTTCGTCTTTCAGAGGCTCTAAAAATCAGAAAAATGTATATTTTGGCATAATTCTGGTTCAGACGATAACGGCACATCCACCGAAGGTGCACGTAAAATTTCGAGTCAATCGGACAACTAGAACTTGAGATATCATCTCAGCCATTTAGAGAAACATGGTTTCGAGAAAAACGCGTTTAAAGTTTCTCATAGCAGTTACACGAGAATGGTATACTTACGACTACGGGCTACATGTCGTCTTTTTTAAAACATCTACAACTTCGTCAATTTCACGAATTCGGAAAAATCCTTCGACAGTTATACTTCTGCAAATGTCTACTTTGAGAAAATGTAAAACAATAAAATCGAATTTTTTGAAAAGTCTAGGCTAGAATACCCCCTTAAGCGCAAGCCGGGGCCACACTTTAAAGCCTTACTCCTCAGAAACAACAATATAAAAAACAGCCTGGTTATAGTTACAAAATAAAATACTTATTTATAAATGTTAAATTGATAACAGAAAAAAGAGAGACGCCAAAGTTACGAATTTAACTATCTGAAGTAGACTTGTTTCTTCAAGGATTCGTAATAATGTCGCGCCTAGGGCCTTCGAAAGTATAAACACGGCGCTGTATTCGGGGATTGTAATGAAAGTATAGAATGCAATGAAAATGATGCATTATAATTATATCGTAATAAACGTACAGAATGCTCGATTGAAACTGATATTTCAAAATTCCACGAAATCAGCTCGGCAGTTAAGTATAGAAGTATTTTCCATTGCATACAAGTCCGCAAACACATGCTTATATAAAGAAAACCGTTGCACGAAAATGTGTGCGCAGATGAAATGAAAATAGGAACAAGCGAAAATAAAAGAAGCAAGTTTCTATTGAAATAAACACTTCTTAATCATTTCTGTCTACACCGGTGACACGTTTAAAATGAATCTACATACACAAACACGAACGGCATTAACGGTAACAAGTGTTTCCTATTATTTCGACGTATCTTTGTTCTAGAAAAAATATTTAACTGAATCGCGCTGCGTGTACGTGATTTGCAATTCGATTTCCTCGTGTCTGTTGTTGTGTGCCGTTGAAGTCACATCTTGTAAGTACAGAAAATGTACAACTTGTGCACGGTTCGCGCATATTTTAAATTGAGATCGTTGAACTTCGTTTCAAAATTGATTTCACGAAACAAGCACAGTTCTGAGCCTGCTTCGAACAAACAACGCAACATCTCGTTAACGTTTGTATAGTCGAGGAAACGAATTAAAGTTGACCGCGTGAAAACTAAGTGACGAGATGAATTTTTCAAGGGAGGAAAATTATGCAAAGTGTAGCAACGCGTTAATCGAAAATCAAAGGAAACGGTACATGGAACGGAAATTTATCGTAACGTTGAAAGTAATCCTTTATTACAAAATAGAAAGGCTGAAAGATAAATCGACTGTCTACTGAAATTTATCACCTACGAACTCGTAACTGTTACCAACATTCTCGAAATTCTAACGTAAAAATTTGAAATTAACGACGGACAAGTTTCATTCAGATCTTGTCGATAGAGTGTAAACGTTAGAAACGCCTTAACGTAAAAACACGATTTGAAACCATAGGACACTTTGATCGATAAGAGTGAATTGAAAACAATTGAGCGAGAAAATGACGTAAGTATAGGACGGAAAAGCGGTAAAAACGGGTAACAGTAAAATGTACAAGGCGTTACCGTGTCGCAAAAAGGTCCATTTCGATGTCTGTGAAAAGCTAACGATACAAACAAACCCTGGAACAAGGAGAAGCTTGTAAACAAAGGAAATGCATTAAGCAGTAAGTGTAGATTTAGAAAAGGAGAAAAAGAAACACCGAACGAGTTAGAACACTTATAGAGGAAGAGATGCATAATTCATGTGATAAGCCAGTCGAAACGTTAATTGGGAAAAAGGAAAATACTGCAAGCGAAGAAATATCGCAAAGCAATTTGTTGGCAATTCGTAAACACAGGACAGATATTGTTCGAAAGATTGTGAAAAGGAACGAATTCTGAAGAAAAGAAACCGAATAATATGGCTGTTTCATATTATACAAAATAATAATAAGGATACCATCAACCAGTGGCGCCATCGACGATACGAATAACGATGAAAATATCAACAACAAATACAACAACCCGCGATCCCATAATAATTATTCTATCGCACTTAACGACCACATGAACCCGCTGATATTGCCATAAAGAGGAAAACCTATGGGAACATTCGAGCTCTACATTTACCGTTCAAAGAATTACACCACGAATTCGCAACTTATCACATCATGAAAAATTGTACAACACAACGATCGCTACGATTTTTGCGAAAAACTCTTTACCTTTTTTAGCCTGTTCACGCATAGCAGTTAATCACTTGGACAACATTTATCGGTTTCTTTAATTGTACAAAACACACGCTTGATTTTATTCCTTCTTTAAGTTCATCGTGTCACAATTTCTTTTTTTTGCGTTAAAGGGTTTAACTAATTAACGAAAGGAAGAGAGCACAAGTTCAGAACACAAGCGTAGAATTCGCCGAACTTAAACGTTAGAATTTGAATGGGAGGGGGAGGGGGGGGGGGGACAGTTAGGCGTGGTAGGAGGCCCGGTGATGCAGGTTGGTGAAAAAGCACGGGTTAATCTTGGCAATTTTTTTCACCGTACACCAAGGAGTTTGGTCACGGCCCGTAATCTTGCACAGTCACAGAGCAGGGACGTCGAGAAATGACGAGAAGACGGTAAAGAAAAGAAGAAGAAAGGAGAAAGGAAAGGGAGAACGAAAAGGACCCGGATGAATCCAGAGGCAAATCTAATATCCGAATCGATAAGGGCCGAGCAGAATTGTTTATCGGGCGGAAAGAACGACTTCGAGGGAAAACAACCGCGATGAGGGATCAAATAGACGGTGTAATATTTTTTGGAATATCGAAAACTTCACTGACACAACAAACTGAAAAATCGACGAACTAATGCGTTTCCTTGCGTCGTTTCACACATAATTTATATCACTGGTATCCAACATATCGGTGCGGAAAGATATGGAACGATCCGGATGAGAAATCTCGCGTGCATCGGTACACAAAACTATTCCGAACCGATTATCGAGCACCAGAGGATTCCAATGATGTTTAGCAAGTACCATCGCCCTTTTTCTTTTCTCTTTTCATTTTTTCCTTTCTTTTTCTCCACCGATCATCAACAGCACATTCTCTTCGTTATTTTGATTCACTCGAACCCGAACCTAAACCCGAGGGAGATAGACAACACAACAAGCAGGCACACAGATCAAGAGAGGACAGACCGCGTGTATGTTATATAATGTACCCGCGTACGTGTGGATGCGTGAGAAAGAGTAAGTGAGCGAATAAGTGAGATAGAGAGACAGAGAAAGAGAGAAAGAGAGAGTGCGCGAGTGAGTGGGAAAACAGAGATAGAAGAGGGAGCACAGAGAGAGAGAGAGAGAACAGAGAGAAAGAGGGAGAGAAGAGAGAAAGAGAAAGTGAGTGAGCAAGAGAGAGAGAGAGAGAGAGAGAGAGAGAAGGAGCAGAGTGAGGGAGAGAGGAGGACGCAAAGACGACGATGATTGCACGAGGGATGCGTCCGCGACGGAAGTACGAGGCACACTAAGGGCGTGGGCAATCGGAGCAAGGCCGGTGTGGAGTTCTGAGGGGAGGACCACATTGATTTTGATTTTCGAAGCGCGCGCATGAGTCTCCGTGCTCAGCTCTGCCCATTCATACGTATGGGACGTTGGTCCTTAGCTAGTACATACTATCCCCTCGATCGTACCACGTTCGACAGCCAACCTTTTTCTCCCTTCACCGACAGATTTTCGCGTGTTCGATTAACGAGCACACGCTGTACACCCAATTTCGGGTTCTCTCCTTTCTAACGCGAGATCTAACTTAATTGCTAGTTTATGGCCGGAACATATCGCCGCCTCTAACACCACTCCGCGAAACTATCGAGAAAAGTGTCAAATAGGAAATTTCAAATTTTTTCCTAAACGTAAAGTTGTTCGCCTTCGAGTCCAGCGTAAACCTTCCTTTCTTTCTTCCTTTTTCTTCGTATGCTGGTTTACGTGCGTATTGTTAATTAACACGGCAAACTAAAAGAATTCAAAGCACTTTCGTACTTGAGAAATTTTTTCATTGCTGATAACTTGTTTCGTTTCACTTGAAGTAACTGGTACAGTTCGATCAAGCCTGTTTTTTTTTTTGTTTGTTTTTCTTTATTGCCAAAATGAACACGATGAATTCATAGAAATTTCATTGCTTCTGAATAGAACAATTGCTGCACTTCTAGATAAATCGTACCTGTATCCCGTATTTAACGATTATCATCTTCGTTAATTTGCTAAATTGTAAAGCGATAAAGAGAGATGGTTGCATAACAAGCGTACACACTCTGTTAAGCGTAGAAACGAAGAAAGAAATGAAACGACGTTGCTCAACAGTCAAAGAACCCCTATGAGAGATATTACAGGGTGCGGAGAAAGGAAGACAACGGGGACAATTACGGGAATTAATAAGACGAACTGCTGGAAGTTTGTAAAATAGTAATTAAGAACGTAGAAAGGGAACTTTGAAAGAGAAATGCCTGAACTGCGCAGGACAGTCATTATTGTTACGTGTAAATTAATATACAAGATGAATTGTGTTAGTCGGTCACCTCGATTATTTTCGTAATTAATGGAGCGATACAAATTCTTTTTCCTTTTGGATAATACGATGCTCACTGAGCACCGGATTATGAATCTAATTATACTGCGCTCTTTGTAAGCCACTTTTTTCCAATTTACTCAACATTTTCATTTTCAAATTTCCAAGTAGCATCATGTTTCACTTCTTCGTCGACGAATGTCACAAGCAAATTCAAAAAATATCCCCTCGCGGGATACTGTAATTTTGTTATCTTTCGAAGTAACGTTGAATGTTTTTCAACTACAGTAACAAAGAAAATATCAGTGCAGGCTAATGAAATTTTCAGTCGTTGTTTCTGCTGCACTCTGGGTGAGAAACAGAGGAATTATAAAACAAGCCGTGGTTTAATTTTGCAATTAAAATTAGAATTTGCACACTTCAACTTGAGTAAACGATATTTTATGGGTGCATTTGTAACAGATTGGAAAATGTATGAATTTCCGCGGTCGAACGTTTTATGGTACGTTTTCTGCACTCTTTTTTCCCCTCTTGTTCGTGTCGTTACATCCTGAACTCCATCGATGCGGCATTTATGATCACGTAAAATTTGATCAACAGGTAACGCAATAATTGCAAATCGATACAATATTATGCAATAAAGCGATTATTGGCAAGTCACGGTACACAAATTACAGTCACACAAATGCGCCAAGTCAGCATCATCGACTGATACATCCGAAATAGTACTACCAGTAAAAGAGAGTCACTG